>NW_027437184.1:22709325-23029325 GCF_033239565.1 Halichoeres trimaculatus
GGCAGAAGTTCATGAATCAAGCTTGTGTGTGTTCTCGCATAATCACTGGAAACAACCAGAATGTTCTGCACTCTATTCATGAATATTTCCTTCATCTATCGCTCTCTGCAGTGGAGCTGGCTATGATCATGGACCGCCTCTATGGAGGGGTTTGCTACGCTGGCATAGACACAGACCCTGAGCTGAAGTACCCCAAGGGAGCCGGGCGGGTCGCCTTCTCTAATCAGCAGAGCTACATTGCTGCTATCAGTGCTCGCTTTGTACAGCTGCAGCATGGAGAAATCGATAAACGGGTGAGTGGGGAGAAAAAAGAGCTCAGTGTGTTTTGACCTCCCTTCTGGGTCCCCCTTCTTTCTTCATTTGTCTCTCCCCGCCTCACTTCCTGTTCGGCTTTCCTCACTCTCTCCTTCCCTTTGCCCCATTTCTGAGTTGTGCCAAATGACAGAGGTGTTTCTAGATTAAATGAAGGAGTGCCAAATTCAACTCTGTATACAAATTGTTGGTGTTAAGATGTAGAAGAAGTGCAGGAGGGAAGCAGGATTAAAATCATTGTTCATTCATGTACACAAGCAGCTAATATAGCAACTGAGTCCAAGCTTCGAGAAACAACTTTTTCTCACACTTTTAAATGGAAGTTAGCCAGAATGTCGACCAAAGAGAAAACACTGGTATCAAAATAGAAGCAACATTCAGATGATCTTCAAACCAGATGTCCAGAGTGAAACTCTGTGTGAAGAGTAACCTTAGAGACGTCAAACTATGTCACATTTGTGTCATGTGTTTACACTTTGGAGCCAAAGCTATCAGTGACTTACCCACTGCTGTCATCAGCCAAGGAATTACAGTAACACAGCGCTCAGTTGTCTGTAATCATCTCAAACAGTATTCATATTTGCTCAGTAGAGGCGGGTGAGAAAGTAAAGGAGCAGAAAGTGAACAGAACTGTGAAGTGAAGAGAAACCATCATAAAATAAAAAGCCGGAATAATACTACGCCGCTCTCTCATTTGCATAATTGGTGTGCAAATTTTGTAGACTGAGTGCCTTAGTGACATTCACTTGCTAATAGCAGAGTCCTTTATTACGGAGCACTTGGAAGAGCATGTGAATGGTGTCGAGTACAATCTGAGAAGGGAGTTTAAAATCCACAAATGTCAACATTTGAAGTCACATGCTTTTCTTTAACAGCCCACAATGACTGTGCCATCTTGTTCCCTTAAACCCTGCACAGTGTAAAATCCAATCTTTTTTTCTGCTGAAATGCTTAAGGGAATTCTCTAAGGAACTTCTCTAAGAATTACTCACAGCGGCTTCACAGTATAAGCGTGTTTTTGTCTTTGAATTCTTTAAATGTGAGACCAGTGTTTGGAGATGGAAGAGTAAACATTGAGACTACATAGAAAATAGGAAACAGGAAGTCTTAGCCAGATTACAGGCATGCATTTTAATCCTGGGAGGACTCTGCCACGAAAGCAGAGACTACTATTTAGACATAACTTCATTAGATTCAGGGAGTATGTATAAAAAAAAAACTGTAAAGGAACTTGATTTTTGAGACTCAACTTGTTCCTGCCTCTGATTCCAGGTGGAAGTGAAGCCATATGTGCTGGATGACCAGCTGTGCGATGAGTGCCAGGGAACTCGATGCGGCGGGAAGTTTGCGCCCTTCTTCTGCGCCAACGTCACCTGTCTGCAGTACTACTGCGAGTACTGCTGGGCCGCCATCCACTCCCGGGCTGGACGAGAGTTTCACAAACCCCTGGTGAAGGAGGGAGGTGACAGACCCCGTCACATCTCTTTCCGCTGGAACTGAGTGGCCGTCAGAGAGGGAGAGGCAACAGGGGAGCAGGAGGGCAGGTAGTGCAGGAGTCGCAAATCATTGTACAAATAAATGCACTTTTCTGTTGCTGGTTCCTTTTTGCTCTACTTTCACTGAACCTTTTCTCATTTTTAAGTTAATATATATCTATATTTTGAAGATAGAAAAGAAAACTGGAATTATATCCAAATATGTCCAGCAAGGAAAAAGATGTGTAACATAATTTTATTTATGTGTTTGATTTTTGAAATATTTTTATTAGTTCTCAAAAAAACATATATAGGAAAGTTTGAGGTGTGATATGGTACTCTGCTATTCAATTGGCCTATTTTTCTAAGCTATGTATTTTATTTTGGTTTTTGATACAAGAAGCCCCCAGAAAACACACTTCATTTGACATTTTGATTGACTTCTTTTGTAGCAGAGCTGTTTCTTTTAATTTTGATCCAGTCTTCAGAGCAAAAGTTAATGAAACAGCGTCTCATTGGCTTTTGGCTCTGAGATCTCTTTTAACTGAAACAAGAGGCTCCAGAGCAAATGTGAATCGAAAAAGGTGTTGCTAAAGAAGAGTGCACTTATTTCCAATTTAGTGCAGATCCAGTATGTGAGACCCTTAGTAGTTAACCAAAGCTGAATCTCAATTTACGTTGAGGAACAGAGAGGGCCCACTGTAGAAAGAAATTCTTTTTCCTCCCTAATCAAAATGTTTGAACCTCTCTCTTTATGATTTCCCAGATCATACAAATATTTTGATGTTACTTGAAAAACCACGACGAAATTTTCAGCAACACATATTTGGGTTTTGATCTCCATTTTGACATGCAAAAACTAATACCTCAGACTCAGCTGCTAATGTGCCGAATACAGTTTAAAAAGAAAGAAAGAAAGAAAGAAAAGAAGAAAGAAAGAAAAAACATTACCACCCGCTAGTGTTCTCCTTTCCTTAGAACTCTAATCAAAGGGAAGTGATGCAACAAGCCAAGTGTGATGTGACTGGCACAGTTTTGTACTCACTTGCTTCATCACCTCCTTATTTTTGTAATCAAACCCAGGGTTGTGTCGGGGACAGAAACGAGCATCGTTCAGTATGCAGCGCACTAGGGGAATGTATGGTGTAGAGAGGCTATGTGAAAGAAAGAGGCTACAAAGATAAATCCAGCCCCACTCCCCCTCCTCATGTCTGCCTGCAGCCTACTGATGCTAAGCTAGCAGCTAACAGAAGGCAAGGCCTTTTTTTTCATGGATTGAAACCTGCACACAGTGGGGCCTGGATCTAGATCTTTCGTGACTGAGGTGAAGGTAACTCCTTGAGAGCACGCTGGTCAAGTAGCCGCCTTTTTATTGCAGTTTTTTACGGGAAATGCCTGTCTTTTATAGTTTGTTTTTTTTTCTAGTGCATTTGTGCAATTCTCCCAAATCTTGAATGAAAAAGAGTTCTACTTCGCATCCGAGAGCCGGTCACATTCAACGAACGAAACAATTAAAGTTTGTCTGCTTTTTTAGAATTGTCAGCACACATTTGAGTCATGGAGGGATCTGCCCTTTCGGCAAACCCCTTCTTTCGTTGTCTCCTGCCAAGCTTACCCAACTCAGCATCCAGTGTTTTTGAAGCATAAATGAAGATAGTCTCTGCAGTGTGCTCTACTACTACACACTCGCTACCCACATGCAGTTTGCTCTTTGTAACAGTCGGTTGTACCCAGTGGTGTTTGGGAACCAAAGATGGCTGTGCGGTAGTGGGTCATACTGTAGCTCATTTCTTATTTAGGTTTTTACTCATATGTTCCTTTCTCATTTCTTCAAGGACATTTTTTTATACATATATTTTTTAAAACCTGTCACTTCTACACAGTTTTGCATAACTGTCAAGCCCAGCAAACCAAAGATTGGCCTTGGACATGATATATTTATATATACTTATATATTTGACAATGCAGTCAAAACCCATTGAAACACCAGTGGAAAGAGAATAGGGCTTGTAGGCACACACACTCACACACTCAAGGCCTCACACTCTCCATAACTCAAAACGGAGGTGCACGCTGGTAGCCACTAGTTCTTTTTATCTCAGATAGGTCCATGTGTTTGAAAAAAAAACTTAAACAAAGTGCACATTCACAGCAAAATTAGAACTAATCCTTACATTTGTTTGACATTTTCAGTCACTCAGTGGTAACTTACTAGCCGAGCATTTAAATCTGTCAGGGAGTTAGTACAGAAACTTGATTATACACACTAGTGAGAAAACGTATCCTCATATCGGCGGGTGTCGCTGCACCAGTTTTTGCACCCTGGACATAAGTTTTGTGGGTGCGTTGGGTGAGCATTTTAGAAGTTAAAACACTTTGTGAAGAATTTGCTGTTAAATGAGATGAAAAAAAGATTATTTTATACATGGCCTGCTGATTTTTGGTACAGTGTTTTCTAGCTAAATTATTTTGTCATGCACATATAAACATTTATTATGCACTACTTTTCTAAATATTTTTTCTTTTTCCAACAGTCATTTTAGGCACATTTTTCACAAATGGGGAAACTCCTTTTTGCAATACCTCAATTTTTCACATTGTGAAAGGTAGCTTTTGTACTTTTGTTACTGAGAGATCTGCATATATGGAAATGTTCATTTTAAGAAAAAAAAGTTGAGTGATTTCAATATATATTATTTTCAATTATGCTTTTTATACATTTCAGTGCTGAGGAAACTTTACAACTAAGTGTGCACTTGTGTTGACGCGACTTTAGAACTGCAGAGGAGAGACCAAAGTGTATCGCTCTCTTGGTCTTGGCTTCTCGTACACTTGATGTTTCCAGTCAATCTGGTCAATTAACAGCATGGCGAGAATAAAAAAAAAAAAAAAAGTTGTAATTTGAAATTGATGTTAATGTCTCTAAACATGGCTATTCTAGTTGGAAAATGGTAACTTCTGTCTCGGTTTCCTCTCCATAGATGGAGTATAACTTATTATAAGGAGAATGCAAAATTCGGTTCATGCTTAACGCTGAATCTCGTATCACAAGAATGGATGTTTGATGTTTAGATATTTTAATATTTGAAAAAAAAAGTATATATATATTCTTGAACTTGCCAACTAGCACCTATTGTAATCCTTAGCATGCATGACATAAAAAGAGAAAATGACAAGTACATGAATTAGCTATTAAAATTAATTGTTGTGGTGTGCACCAAATGTTTCTCAACTATTAACTTGTTAAGGACAACCCCCCCTAAACCTAGTCTCACCTCACCGCACCCCCCACCTCTTCTCCCCTCCCCCACGTGTTGATCTCCTTGCTTCCCCATTCGCAGACCTCTGCAGGATGCACATGACAGAGAGTTAAGACGAGAAACAAGACACAAACTTTAAATCGATTTGGCAGTGCAGGACTTTGAGCATCCTTTTAAACACTGTTTTGAAAAAGACTTGAGAACTCATCCCCGCTGTCTGTCGAGGTGATCTTATATAGACCTATCTGGAGGAAGGGGAGCTTAAAGACTTGAATGTGGTAAATGTTGCAAGTTAACTTCAAGTTGTTATGTGCAATACTTCTTTTGAACCTTTTTCCAGATAAAGACTCTTTGCAATGTAATTCTTTAATGCCATTTTTAATTGCAGACATTTAATTAAAGAAGATGTTAATATGTTTTTCACAGTCATTTTCTACTGTTATTGTAATCCTTTTCATGCTGGTGTTTGTAAAAAAGAAAAGAAATCAAACTATTTGTACTAATATAAATAATTGAAGTTATTTTTAAAACATTAAAGGTTTTGTGCTCATTTGCTTATTTTGTTTATTTTAAGCTACTGTGATTGATTGCATTGTAATTATTAGGTCAACAATGTATTTAGCTGTTTATTGGTATATTTTTAATTGGAATGTATAATTGATTTTTATAATTTTGATCAGATTTTTGTTATATTTTTGAGGTGAAGCTTTTAATATGTTAAAGTGTCTAGTTTTTACTAATTGCTATATTGTGCTCCACAATATATGGTTCACATTTTCTGAAGGAAAATAAATATTTAAATATTTGTCTGTTAATGATGTTACTTAATGGCAAGATTTCAATAGTTTTTAACTGTGTATGGGAAGGTTGTTGTATTTATTAATAGCATTTTTTACTTAAGATATCACCTTAATTTTTATTGTCATTTCACTTTATAAGTTCCTATTTTTGTATTTTCCTTTCTAATTAAGTTATGTAATACGGATATGTCCATATTTCTAGGAGTTGGTCTGTAGAAGTGCTAGTGAAACGAAAAAGAAAAATCTAATGTTATTTAATTGTTTGCAGCCAACTATTTATAACAGTATGCATAATTTTTAAATATTTGTAATGTGAAATGTTGAATGAAATAAATCTTAACTGTGATGAAAATATGTGCCGTCTGCTTTTTTGTATGTTGCATCTTCTCAGATGTAACCACTGTGCCACGCAGATGTTACCCAGTGAAGGTCACCAGAACTAAACTTTACAGCTAAAGAACTCTCCCAGGTCTCCATCTCTCCTGTCACACTTGTTTTCCCTCTGACTTTTTCTTTACTGAGTCGAGTTTTCAAAGTCGCTCCTGTTGTTCCTCTCAGCCAGGATTAAAGGCCTGAAGGCAAACTTCTCCCACAACCTGAGAGCTACCAACAGCTAGAGGCAAAAACAAAGCACTATCCTCTCTGTTTTGATTACATCTTGTTTTGGCTGTAAATAATGAAGTCTTAAATTTCCCACAAGATCCCTCAGTTTGGAAGCCAGAAATACAAAGTGAAAATGAGGCTTAAAGGGAACTTCTCTTAACTCTGATGTTATTAATCTACATTTATTACTTTACGATAAAAACTTGTTGCTAAGTACCCGTTGATGTGGTGGATCGGAGTTTGTTGTCTGTAGATTAGAAAAATAATGTATGAATCATAGACCTCAAGTGAAGCCAAAACCTCTACAGCTCCCCCTGGAGACCGGCTGAAGTCTTGTCATGACCCTGCCTCCTCCATTAAAAAAAAAAAAAAATGTCAATGAAATGTAAAATGTAATCTATCTTAATAGATAGATAGACAGACAGACAGACAAACGGATAGATAGATAGATAGATAGATAGATAGATAGATAGATAGATAGATAGATAGATAGATAGATAGATAGATAGATAGATAGATAGATAGATAGATAGATAGAAAGATAGATAGATGGATAAGAAGTTTTAAAGTCTTATTCATATTCTTTGAATTTGAATTAAAACTCCCACTTTTCTTTTGAAGTCCAGTGGAAAAATACAAAACAACTCATGACAAGCCCTCGGTTTAGTTTGGGCCTATGTCCAAATCCCAATTTCTCACGTCATACATTTTATGAATCCATAAAAACTGGACATTCACCGTGAAAGGCTGACTGGGTCATGAGTTGTTTTCAAAGATTCCAGGAAAAAATTAATTCATGTTATGACTCAGTTGCACCACCAGCTGGTGACACTTTGCACTGTGTAGTGTAAAAATAATACACGTTGAGTTGTTGATCAGTCTGCTGGGAAGGGCACATTTGATGCAGCACAGAGCTGTTCAATGCTGTGTTTTTAATTCTGGAGCCTCTGGGACATAGCCTGAAATTGACCTTTTTTTTTCCCTTCTCCTCTCCCAATGTTGTCATTCCTTATCAATTGCAAAGGGGCGCTGGGTAGCTGGCAAGCTCCTAGGTTTCATCTCATTTCTGCTTTTCCCCATATTTGTTTTCCTATATGTCTTGGAAGGGATGTAACTGAAATGGGATTTCCCCCTCGGGGATCAATAAAGTTTTCTGATTCTGATTCTTATTTAATATACAATGGCTTAGGCATGAAAACATATCCCTTCAATTTCAGTGACAGTGACATTGGATAAAAAGGATTTTCACATCTTGTTCTTAAAAGAATTAAAACATGCAAAACTGCAAAAGTAAAATTCTCATAAAAAGAGTTGGTTGAATTATGGAGAGAAAAACATTTATGGAATCACTTAAGTAAGAAAAACTCACTGGGCTGTTTTTCCAGGGCGGCACACACGGTAAAAGTAGTTTGATTTTGAATAGAGTCATTTCCTTAAACCGACCATATATTAAAACTGTACAATGACTAGGGGATTTTTTTTTTCACACCAACTTCTAGTAAGGCTGTGGAAAAGGGTTAGGGCTCATAAAAGAATGTGTTTTAGTATTGTTAACTTTTCTTTTATGTAGTTTTTAAGCAATGGTCTGGTTGTATACAAGCACAAGCTGTTCCTTATAAGCCAGATTTAAAGCCGGCCTTTAAATAAACTATTTTACTCTATAATAAATCCTAATGTTCCTCCAGAATTTTTCAATTTTAATTTGATTTAGAATTCTGAGATTTCAGAAAGAACTGTTATTATTATTATTATTTCCTCTTTTTGTTCAAGAGTTATCCCTTCTATTTCTATATAATGCTATAATTCCATACGCGTCTGTCGCCAAAACTCTCATTCTCAGTCAACACTCCTGTGAACTTAAAGAAGCTGTGAGGACTTTGAAAGTGATCTTGAAAAAGTCTCCCTTCTAGATATGTGCCTGATCATAATCCACACTTTAGAATGAGATTATCAGCACCAATATTGCTGGTTGCAGGTTATTTTGAATTGCTACGACTCGGCTTCTAGTTCGGGTCAACCAGGACTGGATTGTTTGTGGCACATCTTGGTATCTATGACAACACCACGCTGGCTGACAAGGTTTAGAAGTAAGAAGAGATTAAACACAGAGACCTGTGTTTTTATCTACTGAAAATGATTTCTGGGATTAGTTTTGTAGTGATGGTGGACACAGGAGCCTAACTGTCGTACAGAAGAAAAGGACAGAAGAGCAGAAGAAAGATAAACAGGAGAGTGATACAGCAGGAGCTAAAGGCTAATTGGCCTTTAGCACCAACTGTATCACACCATAACACACGGGCTAAACTGTTTGGGATAATGTTCATTCCAAGCCACATGCAGCAGTTATTCTGCAGTGGTCTTCTGCAGTGAATCTCTGCCAAAGTTTTGAACCGATTTTCAAATGGTTTGATTCGTTATAAATGTCAGGGGTGTAGTTATTTTACTGCATACTTAAGAATAACTAAAACCAATTCGATATAAAAATCAACTTCAGTAGATAGGTAAAGCAATACCTATACATACACACACATACATAAATTATATTGTCAATATTTAATATTTAAAATAATCAAATAATAGAAAAAAATAAAATGAAATAATAATAATAATAATAATAATAATAATAATAATAATAATAATAATAATAATGAAAGTAATAACAGTAACTTTTTACCAATTCATGTTCTTCTATCGATGCTGAGTCCAAATACAATCTTACATTCTTCAAATCTACAATAGAGAACGCAAATCAGTGTTATTTTAATAGACTGATCTTAATAGGCTGGTCTTTATGGCAAAAACATGTTTTGTGTCTTCTGACAAAAATGTCTCTCTTGATTGTGAGGTTCCCTATCCCTTAGTGTAGTTTGCACATGTTTTTATCAACTTGTATGAGTGATGAAGAGCAAGTGACATTGAATGGTTCGCAATCCTTTCACACAGAATACCACCTCAAAAAAATAAAATGTTCTTCTAGTAACATAACCTTACCTGGGTACCACTGAGACAAACGGTTCAATGACAAGCAATAGGCTACCCTACCGATAGTAAAATTAGCGATTCAGAGGTTTTTTTTTTTTTTTCTTTTGTTTGTTTTCTTTTTAACCAGGCTGTAAATAGGCCTAGTTTAATTTCTGCCATGAAAACAGCATTTTTGGGCTTGGTGTGCATGTGACTAATGGTACTTCTGGAGCCAGCCTTAGGCAGACACTCTAGAAACAGCAGATTGTAGCACTTCCACATTGTCTCATATTTTTACACAGGAGTTTGCTGCTTGGTTGGGTAGATAGATTGTTTCCAGTCTTCCCCAACACCACTCGGTTGCAATCTTGATAAAGTTGATTTCTTGAGTGTTTAGAGAGTTTTGAGTTTCACAGGGCCTGATAGACTTGGCTCTCCAGAATCTCAGGATATAAGATGTAGACTACATTGATCACAACTTTTGTCTTGTCTCTTTAAGACACTGGTAGATCAAATTTAGCAAAATATATCAGCTGTTTTAAACTCAGACTGTGTAACACTCGTTGAACCACCAGATGGCGCCACAGGAACAAAATAACCAATTTGATGTGCTTAGTTTCATGTTGCTTTTAGTAATATGGGAAACGTTAAAGTTTCTAATCTGTTGTTCCAGGTTTTTTTTTTCTTTCTTTTCCTTCACATTCATCTTGTAAATTGTGAGTTTTAGGTTCTATAAAAGATGGAGTACCCGATAAATTTGAATGCAACTGATTTGATTTCGGAGCATTAATATTACATTAATAATCATGTAAAATTATTTTCCATTTTGGTGGTACTTAACCTGTCGTATTTATTAATTTTTTGAAATGGCAAATTTGCAGGGATACATAATGCTTTTTAATAGGACCTGCTTTGAGAAAACACCGAGTGTTAAATTAACTGCATCTTTCCACCCGTCTGACCCAGGGTGCAGCAGTTTACGTGGATCCCTCAAAGGCATCATTAATTCGGCTTCGGTTTGGCAAAACAAACGAGACTCCCGAAAGGACACTAAAATCCCCCCTAGCGGCAGCTCCAGTGGAGCAGCACCGGCAGAAGAAGAAGAAGACGAAGAAGAAGAAAAAGAAGAAGAAGAAGAGGCTGTGTTTGGATTAGGGGGTTGGGCTGCCTGCTGGTAGAAAGAAACCTGCCGCCAGACTCCCAGTTTGTCTCCGGCGGTGCAGCGTTGCTTTCCCGCAGCATCAGCAGCAGCGACACCGCAGCGCAGCCTCCAGCCTCACCTGCTCCTCGTCAGTGCGTTTCCTCCGCCTCTGTCCAGACACAAACACTGCCGCAGCACATAGGGAGCAGACGGACAAGGACGACCGGCTGTAAGTTACTGCTTTTTTTGCGCACATATATGTGATTTTCGCATGGAAATGAAGATGTTGGAAACTAGTTTTCGTTTTGCCGTTTGGGTTGTGGGTGAAAAAATAGTCCGCGGAACGTTTACAGCAGAAAATGTGCTTTTTCTCCCTATTTATGCTCACTCTCTCCTTATCAAACAGTACTTTTCTGACATAAATTCACATTTACTGTGCACTTTTAAGCCATGGTAAAATCAAAATATGATAAACAACTAATATCCTGTTTGAGTAGGGCATTGTCCCCAAAATAGAGCATTTTCTGCTAGTGTTAATTGACTTAAAAGGCTGTGGGGTAAAACCATCTCTTCTCCAACACCTCCTCCATCCAGGAGCAGTCTTCAGGGAAATAAGGGAATATATTAAAGGCCGGTGAAAGATGGTGAAACTGGGGAGTAATCTTCAGGACAAAGGGGCCAAACCTGTGAGTGTGGAGGATGGCTTTCAAAATGTGCCCCTCATAACTCCTCTGGATGTTGGCAGCCTGCAGAGCCAAGCACCTGACAAGGTGAGCATCACAGCCTCTTTGTGTGTGTATGTGTGTGTGTGTGTGTGTGTGTGTGTGAGAGAGAACGAGTTTGCCAGCTTGTTTGTGCATCTGTCTGTTTTTCTTAATCTCCATGTGTTTGTATTTACTCAGTGGTGTTGACCTATCTTGTCCTCAAACCCTCTTCTGCTCACCCCCCCATCCTTTCCACCTTACCCGCACACACAAAATCACACACGCCCACACACACACTTTCGTTCATTTACGCATTCATTCATCTCAGCTGTCACACGGCCGTGTCCTTTGTTTTCCAGCTGAGATTAGGAGACAGATTTGGTGCCAGACAGACTGTCATTTATCATCTCGACATCCCATAGTAACTGCACCGCTGCTTGTTAATCCAGTTACCATGGCGGCAGAGCAATGATTGGTGTCTCCATGTAGGTTTGTTCTAAGAGCTGCACTGATAGCACATTATGAAAATGAATGCTGTTAGACAATAGGTAAGATCACAGATGCTCCATTTGAAAGCCAGACAATTATGAGTCTATTATGTGATGGTGTTCACTTTAACCATTACAGGGTCTTGATTTCATTCAGCAGCTTGATAAATATCTATATCTTTACCCTGAACTTCTGATGAATTGCTTACTGTAGATGAAATAATTTAATTTGCATTAAAAGAAGCTGCACCATCAGGTCAGCTTTCACTGTTTTCATAACAAAAGGATTACGTAACACATTCTGTCTAATCAGGCTTATGACTCTGGTCTAATAGGACAGTCCATTCAGTTTTAAACAACCCCACAGCTTTATAGCTACTTAATATTAATTTTTAATAACTGGGGTTTCCTTTGGGAGAAACAACTTTACAGCAAAACCTTTCCACACAAGCTATCAGGCTTTGGTTAACTTCTTTAAACTGTAAAAATACTTCATGTCCTTAGGCAGTGTCAGGGATCGTGTACAGTGGACCTGTGGTTATGCAAATTAGCATCCAGACAGGGTGAGCAGGACCCTGATCCAAACCTGAGGCGTCTTTTTCACCCTGGAGAATGTTGTGCATGAATATTAATGTTGACATTTCTGTACTCAGTCAGCTTTGAAGCAGCTGTCACAACTCTTAATAACACTTTTAGTTTAAGTTGGTGATTGGTACCTTAAAAATGCACACACAAGCTCCCTGCTTTGCAAAACAGGATATTGCTCCACTTCTTCCCTCATTATAGAGGTATTTGGGGTCCGGTAGCTCCTCTCATGCAGCTCTCACATCTCTAACTGTGACTGTCATACTTTCCCAAAACCAGAGACAAGCTTTTATAACATAATGTCTTCTAATTATCTACAACCTAATGATAATTTATAAAGCAGGGAAAAAAACATGTCACGATAAAACAGTTGATTTTTCTTGGATGAAAATCAATGGAGCAATATTTGAATACTTAACACAGGTTAACTAGAGTCTAGACTGTACTGTTTAGAATATTTTTTACCTCTGTTAATACGTAATGTGGAAGCACTTTCAATAGCTGCAAGATAAAACCTCTTTTGTAATATGCAGCAACCTCACACATGAGACAGGAAAGTGGAAGGGGTTGAAACAGAGACCAAATCTTCCTTGATTGGAGCGTCTTTTCTCAGTAATGTGGAAACACTTGTACAATAAGAGGTCATAAACAAAGCTTTTCCGGAAGTTCAAGTGATTAGTCCTTGAAGTAATCACTGGATTGCTAGGAAAGTGATTGGAAACTGTTCTGATACAGGATTAGGTTTGCAGCTCTTCTTAGCTCAGTACATGTTAAAGACTGGGCTGTGGTACTGCGAGTATAGCTAATCCAGTGTCTCTCTCAGAGAAGGTGGACTCTGCTTTCATGTCAGTTTAGTAATATTAGGAAGCAACATGCTGCCGGTTAAAGGGTGAAGGATGAATTATGGAGTTTCTTAAACAGTCACTTAATCCATTGCTTTGACAGCTCTCTCATTAACACAGTATATCTCAGCAGGATTTCAGAAGGCACTAACTCCAGCCAAGAAACAGTCCAACACCTGTGCATCTCTAAAAACTGAAACCTGTTATTTCTAGGTTGTTTGGTTAAACAAACATATTCTATAAGTGGGCATCACTTGTGCAGGAGGATTTGGACTCTCCGTACTGAAAATGCAGATTTGACTTGGGCAAAATGGTCTTTGAAATTCATGTTGGGCTTTTTCAATCACCAATGTCTTCAGATTTTAAGAGCTAATGATCAATCAAAAGATTGTGAATGAGAACAAGATTGTCAAATCTTTCCCCAACCTTCCGCCAATATTATCAAGTGAACACACACATGACAACAGACTTTCTCTTAAAAACATGAAGCATGTAAAAGTCATGATTTGTGAGGCCTTTAAGTAGGGATAGACCAATTATTGGCCGGGCCGATTCTTGGGGCTGATATTTGGCATTTTGGGGTATATCAGCAAAGGCCTTTTTTAAAAATTCAACAGCCGATATGAGACCCATACAAAACTGTGCAGTTTTGGCTCGGATGCTTCTCTGCACAGAATTTCTCCCTGTCTACACTATGGAAGCCCTGGATGGTCATTTAAAACCAGTCATGTTAAACCAAACAGAAAATTAATTCAACTGCATTAAATGCCAGTAAAAGGCAGCACAAGCTCTATTCTGTCCAGTTTTATTGAAGTTACATAGAAATTTTTGAAAACTTTATGTACTGTACTTAACTTAAGCTATTTATTTTTCAAGTTTTCATTTAACTTTATAAAACATGCTGCTTCGCCTGGGAGCAGTTTAATCAACATATGCTTGAAGGCATTTGAATGCATTTAAGTGTTGGAGTTTGTATTGTCCAAAATTTTCTACTTCAATATTTTCACCAAATATTGGTTATCGGCCTCCTTGCCTACTAACGATCAGTATCAGTATCGGCCCCTAAAAAATCCATATCAGACTATCTCTACCTTGATTGTGTCAGGTTCAAAGAATTATGGACCCATGTGGCATGTTCCCCAGCCTTGTAGAACTCACTATTTATGCTATTTATGAAGAAGACATGTCACATGGTTCATAAGATGGATATCCTATTTCCAGATCCATCTCCTCAAGTGGTTTTATTGTGAAGGGATTATAGAAAATACCAGAAATAGCTTCTCAAAAAGCAGCATTTTCTGTTTGAGGAGATACACACACACACAAGAAAAATACTGTACAGTCTGATGCCTCGCTGTGTATTCTGCTGAGGGAGGCACAGTGTCTTTCAAATTCATGTACCTGTTAAGTGGGGAGGCTTGTTATTCACAGCACATACACACACACACACACACACACACACACACACACACACACACACACACACACACACACACACACACACACACACACGTGAAGGCTTACACTTTTATTCTCCAGGGAGCTTGCGTGTGCTTTGAGAGTGTGTGTGTGTGTGTACAATGAGTTGTGAGTCTGTGTGTGTGTGTGTGATTGACAGGTCAGTTCTGTCAGCAGCCATCAGTTCATAACATAACATTCATAGAGCTGTCAGTCATCTTACACTGATTAGATCACTCCCGCTAGACTGGAGAACATGGTTACATTTACTGCACTCAAAGCTGCCATGGTGTGAGGTTATACCACACACATACACACACATGCACACATACACACACATGCGCACACACACACACACACACACACACACACACACACACACACACACACACACACACACACACACACACATACACACACACACACACACACACACACACACACACACACACACACACACACACACACACACACACACACACACACACACACACACATACATACATCACCAAGGCAGTATACTGTGTGATTGCTGAGGGGTGATTTAGCCTGATTGCCTGGACAGGTAGAGACAGGGAGAGAATAACCTGGGTAAAGTATGAGTCCCCGCGATACACTTGGAGTTATTGTCAATGACATTTAAAGAAAGGAGGTCAGACTTCTCGGCTGGCTGTTTTGTTGACTATCAGTGAATTTTTACATGCCTCTGGAGATGTGAGCAGAAAAGATTGCTGTTCCTTGTTGCTTGTGGATACACCAGCTGACAGCTGACGCAGATTTTGTATGCTGCACTCTTACTCCTAGGGCCAAAAAACCCCTGGTTCGGGCGCTACATAAGCCAGTTCAAGTTGTCCATTCCTCAAAGTATTAGAAGGAAATGTCTCTTTTAGAAACCATTATGCAAATATGGATGAGTCCATTTGTTTTTACATGGGACAGAGTGGGAGTTGTAAAGGTCAATTTGCTGCTAAATCTTTAAATGTGTCTCCAGCTGTGAGTGGGAGAATTTGTCTCTCTGGTAAGCGATGCATGAACACAGCAGAGGCTAAAAGAAATAATAATGAAATCTGTAATTAGATGTCAGAGCAGGGGTGATGTTAATGATGGCTATCACACTTCAGTTGATGTAATAGAATTTCTGCACACTCGTCATGGGCAGGGGAGTGTGATCATTCAGATTTAGAGCAGAGGATAAATTTAGTTTACACTCTAAATCTGAGTGATCACACTCCTCTGTTCTTTAAAATACCATCTGTACATTTTTCCTTTTCGATATGTAAACTAAGCACATGCATGAGGAGGATGTGCTACTGAGGCCCCTGTTTGTCAGATGTAAATTGTAAATTGTTAAAAAGACGATATGTCTTGTTTCATCCAAGCCACCAAACAACAGAGTCACAGGCTTTATTGGCCATTAAGAAGCAGCAGAAACAAGCTCAAACACAACATTAACTTTCATATCCTTTCAAGAGGAGATACACCAGGACATCAGCTGAACATCACTTTGCAGATATCTGCCAATGACAGACACAGATGCGAGTAGCTAATGTTTATCTGTCATCCCTGTCACATCAGTGTCATGCTAACACACCTCTAAAAATCTCTGAAATGAAATGAAAATGTCAAGTGTTGGAGAATCAAACTGTCAAACAAATCTCTGAGAAACAGTTGAAAATGATAAAGTAAAAGCCAATATATGAATCAATCAGTTGGTGCATTTCCACTTCTTTTCTAGATGGATAAAGATAGAAAGATAAAATACTTTATTAATCCCCGAAGGGATATTCATGTAGTTTGGGCTCATCTTCCAAAGATTAAAGAATTAAAAACTCTGATGGCTGCAGGGAGGAATGATCTTCTGTATCTCTCAGTCCTGCAGCGCAGAGAGGTGAGTCGTCCATTGCTGCTGTTTCTCTGGTCAAGGATGATGTGAAGTGGGTGATCAGTTCTTTTCTTCTAGTTCTTTTCTCTGCCAACTTGTGAGAAAATACCCTGAAAATTCAGAGTGCAACACAACCATTACAGGACTTTAGTCATTATTTGCCGGTCTAAAATAATCAATATTATGACAAACTCTCAGATTCTTATCAATTTACAAAACCTGTGTAACACGTAAACATTAACATGAGAATCTTTAAAACAACCTCTTTTAATTTCACTGTTTGATTTTTGAAATATTTTGAGCTGGAGTTTTCAGAAAAATGCAAAAATTTTCTTACATATGTGTGGTGGACAGAATCCTATGTCAAATAAAATGCTTTAGATGTATAATCTTCAGTGAGATGACATCAGCTATTACTTATAACCATATAACGTTGAATGTATCAGATTTTGATACATGAGTTTCAAAGACCTCTATGTCATCAATATGCTATATAGTATACTTAAAAACCTGTTAAAATAATAATAAAAATATTTCACCCACTTGAGGATTATCATACCACGGGCAGCTGTAGTTGTATTTTGGGCTTTTTCTTAAATGGTTGCTCTCATTAAAATAATCCACCCACTTTTTTTTCTCTAGAAAATCAATCAACTAACTTTCAAGAAGTTGTAGTACAAATGAAATCTAAGCTATTACTCATTTTTTAACATACATTAATGCTGTCAGGCCATTAAGATAAATTATGTAATTAAAAACAGGATGTGTAATTAATTAATCTAAATAACCTCATTTTAATCTCATATCTGCTTAAGGTCCCCAAATAAAGAATTTGAATTTTAGGACATTACAAAATTATAGACGAAGACTAATCAGATAAATACACAAAGAAGAGAAGATTTGCAAATCTACATTTTTTTTCACAAGGCCATTATTAAAATGTCCATGTTTGCTGCCACTGAAGTGTTTGGATGTCAATTTAATTGCAACAGTTTAGTGCGTCTATAGAAGTAAATTGTGTTTTTCAGCAGGAGGAGGCAGGGTCTGGTGGAGCTTGTCAATCAAAATCCTGCTCGTAATCTACTGTGGGTGAGGGCGGTGTGCTCTTTGGATGAGAGCTCAGCATGGAAATGAAGAGACGATGTGAGATGACAGAGGGCTTGAGAAGTTAGGAAAGTTTTAGGCAGCTCACGCTCTAATTGAGGATGTGTTGCTGTAGTTCAGAGAGAAAGAGCGGCGCCATCGTAAGAAAAGACGACAGATATTGTATAGGGGATCAAAGGATGGAGCGCCCGAGATGAACGTGATCTAAAAAGTACATTTTGTCTGATTTTTGGATCAAAAACAGGAAGAGAGACATGAAAGAAGAGAGTCCACTCTTCTTGGGTAGTTTTGGTATTTACATTGTCAGAGAAAACAATATGACTTGCATCTTGAAAGATCGTTCAAGATGCTCTGGAAATGGCTGGCGGCCAATGAGTTAAAGTGCATTAATTTTTATAACGCATTAATTTGCAGTGTGATTAATTAGTCTAATTAACACGTTAATGTGACAGCCCTAAAAATAAATGTTTTCTGATTTTAAAAAATGCACATTTACTGAAAACTCTGCTAAAAAAACGCCTAATGTGTCCAATGTGATACAAAAATGATACAGCAACATTTTTTGTGGATCTTATAAAAAGGCTCAATAAACATCTCAGTTACCAAAAAAAAAAAAAACCCAAAAAACCTGGCTATCTTTTTAATGGGTCAGGCTTTGCAGGAATAACATCTATTTTAACAAGCTGGTTTGGGTGTTTTAGCTCTGTTTTAGGCCTCCACCTACTGAGCGAAATATGTGGTCCTTTAGCTGCAGAGTGATCCACTTTGTTCTTGAGCTGTTTGCTTACTCTGCCTGGTTGAACTTTTTTTCTTTCAAAGGTTTGTATTTGTTATGACGGCAGTGAGCATTAAAATTTCAGACCAGAGAGAAATTAAATTAGCTGAACTTGCCACACGCCTCGGGAGCTGCTGATTCTGGTGATAGTTCCTTGTCTGTTTGTTATTGCAGCTGAAGCCTTTAATGTCATCACATTGTTTTTTCATGTCTTTCTTTTTAAGCTCAATTTTTGCAGATTTGAGAAGAAAGATGGGCTGTAGGAAGTCAAACCTTTGTTTGGAGTTTAGTCTTCACATCAGTTTTTTTTTGTTTATTTTTTGGTTGTTAATCTCTTCACAGGCAGGACAGTGGATAGTGAAGAACACCTAGAGGAGAGAACAGGGAGAGGAAAAACAAGTTATTTTACACCGCTATCATATTTGGGATTATAATCTCTTTAATCTCTCTCAATTCATAGTTGTTGTTTTTGCCACCAGCCTGACACAGAAAGAACTCTTTGTTAATCAGCTTTTATCTAGCTTTGAGGATAATTTTTTGTTGCTCTCTATTCTTAAAGCTAAATGGAGGTTTATTGGGTCATGTGACCTGCACTGCGCCCCAGATCCACAGCTTTATAGATCCAACCCTGACTGTTTTTCCCCTGATCCTGCCCAATGACTATGTGACCTCCCCCTCCACAGGGTTACCAAGGAATATCTCCAGGGTGGGGTGAAGTTCATACACAGACACATACACACACACACAAATAGATATCTGCTGTGGGCTGCAGAGGCATTAGAGAGGTATTAGATTTGATTCCATCTGGGCAGGGACGCATCACAGCCACCACCAGATCACCAATATCTTGATTGGATTGCTGCTAGTTTGAAAAAAAAGGAAAAAAAGAGAAACAACAACAACAGCGGGCAGAAGAGAGTAGAGAAACAGAGAGATTGTTAGACTGATAGATCATTTCTCTGTGTTTGTCATCTCTCTGAGATCAAAGCTGGGGCACAAAGACCTGGCTTCAAAGGCTGTGACATTCCCTGTCCAACACATCTCCTTAAACACACTCGTCCTTTTCTTGTTCCTCTATGAGTGTTTTCTTCAGAGCAGCTTTTAAGTCTCATTTGATCTTAATAACTCTGTGTTCTTATCCTTCTGAATTAAAGGGGGCTTCCTGTTAGCAGGCTGATGAAAGGTTTTATGTGTTATGACAATATGATGCCTTGTAACAAGATGAAACATCATACATCTTTAATTCGGCAAATGAGTATAAATTATGCATGACCTTCTTGAAAACTTAAGTCGTCCATTTTTCACTAGCCATGTATACATGGACTTAAATATTGCGCTTGCATCCGATTTATTTGCTCAAACAGTAAGAATTTAACCTTTGTATACACCTCATTCTGAAAGAAAAGTGCCAATCTTAATGGACATTTATTTGGTTTCACAGGGGTGAAATATTCCTTTCCCCAAACAGATTGAGATAACACGTATCTACTCAAAAGTTGTCAGGGTGCGTTCTTTCAGCGCATGCTCAGATATGACGTAAGACGCAACTAGAGACCAGAGATTGGAATATTCCTTTCCATGTATATTATTGTTTTCGGAAAAGTCATTCAGAAAGATTCCAGTTGGAAGGACGAAAAACTCCTCATGTAACCGTGGCTACTGAGGTCGTGATAGCTGCTTTGGCTTCTTAGGGAAGACAGATCTACAAGTTATATCTGAACAGCATATTCATGAAAAGAACATTGAAGATAGTCTGATTCATTGGTCAGGATGATTGATTCAGTGGATGAGCTCAGGTATGTTATAGAATTTAAATACCGTATTTTCCGCACCACAAGGCGCACCTAAAAGCCTTCAGTTTTCTCAAAAGTCGACAGTGCGCCTTATAATCTGATGCGCCTTATATATGGATCAATATTGATTACGTATGTCCCGCACTATAAGGCGCACCTAAAAGCCTTCAGCTTTCTCAAAAGCTGACAGTGCGCCTTGTAATCCGATGTGCCTTATGTATGGAGCGATATTGATTAATCATAGCTACTGTTGCCTCGGAGTAACAGTGGCAAGCAGTAGAACCTGCTTCTTCTCTTGTTTATTGTTAGAGCAATACAGCGCCCCCAAAGGTCTGGCATTTGAACTGATCTCTGGCAGAAACGGCTTTGTCTTTACAGCGCACTTTTTTTGAAAACGGCACAGAAAATAGTTGGATAGGAAAAGGTGCGGCTCTGTGTGGATGTAGCCTGAGTTTGACTGACTTATTGACTGTTTTGTTGATATTCCCTTTAGCACAGCTCCATCTAGTGGATGCATAACGCAACCCCAGCCACTACTATAGCTTATTCTATGCGCCTTATAATGCAGTTTTCAGTTTTCAAACAGGCCATTCATTGAAGGTGCGCCCTATATTCCGAAGCGCCTTGTAGTGCGGAAAATACGGCACTTTATTGATCACATTTTTTAGTCCAAAATACAATAATTCCAATTTTTAGAGGAAGTTGAGACTTATCTAGTCCCACCCCTTTTCCTAACATTAGTAATCAATAAGTTAATTTACACACTTCCAAATATTAAAACAATAGTGAAACTTACTGCATAAGCAAGATACACTACATACTAATAACATAATAGAGCACTTCTTTAAAAATAAAGATAATAATAAATAATTCTATAAATAAAAGTAAAAAAAAGTGTATCACCCTTTTGTAACCTTTATACCGTCATATCCTTATATCTTTTCATTTTCAACTTTTAAATCATGTTTGTATATTTTTTTCTTGAAGTGCTCTATAGTAACATCTAAAAATGGGTACAACCAGGGAAATCGGTCATGTTTGCATGAAAAGTGATTTACAACATGTCTGCTTCTTGTGCTGAAGAAAAGTCCCTCTTGCTTTGGGGAATTATTTCATGTTGTGTACTGCGTATTACAACAGCACTGCAGATCTGCCTAATGGCTGGGCCAGTCCTTCTCCCCAGGATATTAAACTCAGCTGTTTTTTATTCTGTTTGTGTGGATAGATATTGATTTAAATATGTGATGGCGAGGGTGTGCTAATAACGGTTGTGCACTTACTAGAACAAAGAAAAGAAACAGCAGACAATAAAGAACAGAAAGACCACCTGCTTTCAAAGAGAGGGAGCCTGGTAAAGCCTGTTTTTGTGTCATCATAAAAAATGTTTTGAACAGGTAACACCAGTAGCATCACATTATTAATCAGTATTATTTTTAGTGTTACTGGTAGTGACAAAACTATATTGCATTGACTGTACTGTAAACTGCTGAGAAACACAACACCAGACAAAAGGCTCAGAGGAAGCTGCTATCAAAGGAGGCTGTTACCTTAACACCTAAAAAAGCGCCTAGTTTCCAGCTGGTGGAGACCAAATATGGAGATCAAAGGGATATGGTTAAAAACTCAACTCAAGTTCCCAATACAGTTTAAGCAGCTGTGTGTCTGCTTGGTAAAAAAAAACAAACAAAAAAAACAGTTAATTTAGTTTTGATTTTAGAGATGTTTTTTGAAAACTTGCATTTTATGATTTCAAAAAGCACAAATATTTTTGAATTTGATTTTGTGTCAGAGCAAATCAGAGCTGCTATACTGAGGGGTCTCCCCTGCGTTTTATGTGTATTTTCTCCACTGTTTTATTTATCACTGTTTTCAGACATGTCAAATATGACTGCAGCTGTCTCCGAACTGAGTCTTCCTCCTAAAACCAGCTCTCCTGCTCCTGTCTTTTGGGATGAAATATGAAACCACAATCAGTGGGATAACAGGTCTGAGGAATAACACACTGGAAGGCTGGGAGAAAAGAAAGGTTCTGACAGCTTTTCCACAGGGAATAACAAGTCTACAGAAAATCTGTGATTGGAGACAAAAGATGGAGAGTAGCTGCCTGAGTCTGAGGAGCAAAAAACAATTTTACTTATTTTTATTTCACTTAAAATCAAAAAGTGAAAGCAGAAAGCTTTTTAACAAAACTGAAACCTCAAAACCAAGTTCTGTCAGCTTAACAAATATTCAGCTTCATGTTGTGCTGCAGGCTGCAGCCATTTGCTCACACAGAAACAAACTGAGGAGCTCTGTCACAGATACAAAAGTGACTCTGTCAGTCACGCAGATATTTAAAAGGTCACAGTGACTCGAGGATGTTTGCATAAAATAAACATGTCTAATTGAATGTCTGTAAATAGACTTGCACAGGAAAAATGCACCAGAGGCGGTGCTTCCATGTGCTGGAATAATTTACCTCCCACTGATGTAGAAGTCTCTGTCAGTCTATTGTCACGTTAAAAGGTCACAGTAAGTGGAGGAGGCTGATATAAACTGTCTAGTCATTCTGTGAGGCTGTTTGACTTGTTTTACAGAATGAAAAAAATGGATTCACAAAAACACCAAAGTTGTTTCTAGTTCTAGTAGAGCTTTGAATACGGCTCAGAAACACTGTAAGAGTGGGTTACCGATGGCACACTGAACTAAAGGTGTAGAGGTAGAAAGCAGACTGTGGGAAATAGCGAAGTCATTTTTTAGAAAAAAGCATAGACTTCTTTTGTCTAGTAGTCATCAACAGTGATTAATAAAGTCCAGCAGATGAGCCTGTTTCTGCTCAATGCTTCATCGTCTTCCCTTGCTACTTAAACTTCCCAAGTACTGCAAAGTGCTCTGCTTATGTTTGGTTAAGATGAGACTTTATCTTATCTTGATGTTTGGTCTTTGTGAATGGTAAAACATTGGACTTGCTTTGTAAAGTGGCTTGAGATAACATTTGTAGTGATTTGGGGCTATGTAAAAGAAAGTCGGTTGATGGATTGACAATTGACAAAAAACAAGCAAACAAACAAACAAACAAAAAAAACAGGGAAACGAAGCTCTACGTTTCTGGAGTTTAATGAAACAAAGATAAATGAATAGTGCTTCCCCCATGACCTGAAAAAGCAACAGGAGGAAGAATGATAACTTCTGTTCTGTTATTATTAAAGAGGGGATATTATGCTTTTCCATGCTTTGAATGTGGGTATAAAGTAACAAAGCGGGATATCCACACTGAACTTGCACAAATTTTCAACAACATTTGTTGTAAAAATCCCTGAATCTGTCTGTAAACTGCTCAAAATGGTCTATTCTGTTATATTCTATTCTAAAATGAGCACAAGATTTTCATGAGATCTTGACAAGACTTGCTGAAATTATGAGGTCATCACATAAGGGTTGCCTACATGATAGATTTAAAAGATTGAAAGATTGGCAATTCTACCCTGAATGAATGAATGAATGGCCTCTAATGGGCTGGCCAATCAGAGGGAAGGGGGTTAGTGGAGGGGGGGCCTTAAAGAGACAGCAGTGTAAACAAAGCAGTTCAGTCAGAGGCTGAAATGCAGGATTTCTAAAACACCAGTGTGAGTAAAGAGAGACTTTATTTGGAGCTGTAAATCATGCAAGTTTGTCTAAACCCCCCTCTTTGTGCCAGAAACCACTGCAGTCAGGTAGAGTGATTAAACATTGTCTGCAGAAACTGCCTTTTTTTTTTTTGTTATTTTGTTCCTGCAAACATATGTTTGGCTTTAAAGAAAGCAGAAGAAGTTTTTTTTTTTTTTGAAAAAAACAAAGCAGATAAAGAGAAGATGTACCACTTAGAACATTTGGGAATCAGAAATGATACAAACCAAATGCTTGAAGCCTGGACAAAATAGTGTTAATATACTTTCCATCTTGCTTGGGTTTGGGTTATTATGGGGTAGCTATTTTTAAACCTGCTGTTTATGCACCTGCAACTGATCTGAATTCATTTAAAAGAATATGAAACAGCTGATCAGAATTTGTTGAGTTACTCCATAGATTAAAAAATGTTCTTTAGGTCAAACCAGAGGAAAATGACTTAATTACAGTTTGTGAAGTCATTAAGTTTCGAGTTAAATTCTTGGTGGAGCTTTATGGAATGCTTGTACCAAATTTCACAGTAACCTCGTCAAGATATATCACCAACAAGTGCAAATGTGAACCTTGCAGTCATGGAAATGATGAAGTTTCAACAAACAGCTCAGTTTCATTCTCAGCTGGGGCTTAAATCCAATATTATGAAGAGGGACCCTCAAAGTCAGGTATCTGAGCCCGCAGTCCCTGGAGCTAAGCAGCGAGCGGGGCTAGAAGAGAAACAGAACGTGACTACTTCAGTACACAGAGAGCATCCCCAGGAGAAATCATGAAAGAAAACGTGGCGCTGCCTTTGCACAATAATATCTCTGCAAGTTTTGATTTTGATCATATTTCATCTTGTTAGGGCTGTGTAAGTGGATTTTTTGGGGGATTGAGCTTTTCCACACAGGATTAAACTGTGAATTTATGAATGGTTTCCCTGAGAGTATGTGCCCCTCTCTAATCAGAGATGTTGGCACTTAATTCTGTAGATTTCAACGAGCGGCTGGTAGCTAAAGGCCTGTGTAAATGAGGCAACGTTGATTTATGGCCACCTCATTTAGTAATGAGAAATAAAGGAGTGAAAGGTACAGGCCGGGAAAGAGTAATGACGCAACATAAAGCGCTGCCGTGTTGGAACCTAAAGGCCCTTATTGTGAAATGAGTCAGAGAATGAGTGAGTTGATGCAAAATTGAGACATTAGTTACGACTCTGACAGGCCTGACGCCCGGTGTTTCTGCTCTGAACGCCACAAGGCTCATCATCCTCAGGGGTCCAATCAAATCCACTGTAGCGGGTACACCTACTGCGGCCTTCAACTGTTAGATAAGAGCTTTGTAGAGCCGGCTGACAGCTTCGTTATTCAGATAGTGCAGCCGCTTTGTGGGCACAGCAGTTTCTGGCTTTGTCTCAAAGTGACGGAGAGCCGCTCAGAAGCAGCACAATTAGCCACAAGGACACAGAGACATTGTTCCCTTTCTCTCCCTCCACCTCTCCTCTGCCTTGTCATTTGTACACCTTCCTGTGCTCCCACCCCCGTCCTTTGGAGGAAATTAATATACAGGGAGCGCGCAGAACAGCAGGGGCTCTGTCTCTGCTCAGTGCAGGCAGGGGTGAGGATGAAACCAGGTAAAAGCAGCTTCTCAGTTCAGTTCAACTTACAATAAAAGAAGAGACGGGGCGGAAACAAGTCAAGACTCAGGGAATTAAAGAGCAAGACTCTAAAGTAAAGTGAAACATTGCTGCAAAAACCTAAAATCTTACCAAGTGTTTTTGTCTTATTTTTAGCAAAAATTGTCTTGTTACACTGGATTTGAGCCACATTCAACTGTTCATCACACTTAGGTGAAAACTGGACAAAGTGTTTTTTTTAAACTTTGAAAATAGCACATAACGTCTTTAAAATGATTTCCAAATTCATTGTGTAAGTCACAATTGGTAGGTTACTGTTTTTTTCCAATTTTCTTTAAAATTTACTCCAAATTGCAAGGTAAGAAGGTGACGATTAGCAAATAATCTATTTTAAATTAAATCACAACCCACCACAAAATGTTTTTAGAAGTATATCAATGTTTCTGCTATTTCCAGAGGAGCAGGTGATAAATAGCTGCTTAATTCTTGAAAACACAAGTTAGTGCACTGCAAAACAGAATTTGGCCAGAAGTTATATGCCTATTTTCACCAAATTCTCATGAAATTTCAGGGGTAATTTAAAAGACCTAAGAAAAAACTTTGTCTAATTATTACCTAAGTGCGATGAAATTTGCGGACCTCTAAAGTAAAATGTTACCCTAACAAGTCCAGAAAAAAAAAAAAAAGGCAAAAGGACAAGAAAAAATTGCCCCTCAAGTTTCTCTAATATTGGAATTATGTCTTAACACAAAAAACTTTTCTCCTACCCTGTTGGCAAATTTTATTTTTACTTATTAAAAGCTATTCAGAACTCATTTTTGTCTTTCAATAACTTAAAATAAACATTTTTTCTGGACTGGTTAGGTGAATGTGGCTCATATCAAGTCTAACAAAAGATTATTATTTTTTAATTTTACCGAAAATGACACAAATCACTCAATGAGATTTTGTTTTTTTTGCAGTGTTGATAAAGTGGAGGCGGCAGAAAGTCAATTCTGGGCTTGTAAAAGAGAAACAGTCATGCTTCGTATTATTGTACTCAGACTGTTGCTGAACAGATCTGTACTGTGCACAAATTTCAAATTGCTTCAGTTTTTCAATCAGATTTTTTCACAAACTGCACCAGAATTACAAAAAGTGATTACAAATTGTTAAGAAAAGTGTTTTTATGAAGTTATATGTCAAAGCATAAAGTGTTCACCTGAAGCTTCTGACAGGCTTGTCACATTTTTAGCCTTATTTTCCCAGATTCGATCATTATTTCTACCAGTGACATATTTTTTCTGTTAAAAAAAAACAGAGGCTAAAGATTTCATCACAACATATCACAAACTCTAGCTGCAAGTCTGTTTATGACTCTGTAATCCCCACACTTCCTGTCTGTCTTCAGCTGTACTTTCAAAAAAAAAAGGAAAAGTGTTCAAAAACATTATTAAAAAAAATAACACTGCATGTCAATATCATGAAGAGCAAACTTTGAAAAGTGTTTCTAATGTGATGTGTGCCATCAAAAATGTGGCATAAACAAGTATTGGCACTTGCACTAAACCAAAGTTTGTTTGGAAATATAAGCCAATAGGATTTTAGCAAAAATCTACTCTTTAAACCTGTGAATGAAGGAACAAAGATTTTCCATAAGCCAGCCTCTTAAAGCTGATGTAGGAAACAATATCAGTGCCCATACTTCGTCATTATTCCGTCTGCTCTAAGATGACTTTGATGTTTGAAAAGAACAGGAAATCAACTTTGTGTTAAGTTTTTTTTGCCTCGTCAAAATAAGGCAGTGTGTCTTGAGATGGAACAGGATTATCCTCTAATAAGAGGCCTGAGGGTTTACACCTAGCCAAAAAGAGGATCCTTCCCACATACTTTTTCAACCTCTACCTTCTCCAACAAACTGAAAAAGTTAAAGAGTAGACAAATCTAAGAGTTTTGGAGATCCTGTGTGTCTCCTCTGTGTCCCTCTGAGCCCTCTAAACCTGTTAGGTTGAGGAGTGTTGGACTGACAGTACTGGGGCAGAGCTGCACTGCCCTCACTCTTTTTCCCCACATATAGCTGCCGGCACAAAGCTCAGTGTTTTCCCTTCAGAGTGGAGGTCTTGGTTTCTGTACACCAGATCGCACTAACAGACAGTAAAGCTTTACCTGATGCCTCCTAAACAAATGTTTTTTTCAGAGGAAGCTCTTTTTTCAGTGTTCAGATGTATTTGCTACTGTATAGCTCTCCATACTGACGCCTTTGTGTCGTGCTCTGAGCTCATCTCAGCCTTTCTTTGCAAGCCGACTTTCTCATGACAACCTTGCTTTATCATAGCACATATTTCCAAAGGATGTCTGACCTCCTCTGATGTGTTATCAGAATCTCTTCTCCTTCTACTTCTCACATAGCTGAGGCTTTCTTTTACTGTAGATCAAGATTTTTAGAGAAGCAAAAAACCCATTTGTAAAGGATGCACAGAGGACTGTCTAAAAAATAAGAAATATGCACAAAAGAATTCTTCTTATGTATGTCAGGAATCATTTTTTGTTATCGTGAAAAAAACCTTCTGTAGATGTTCAGAAATCTCCTAAGCTACTTTCCTTTACTGAACAGTATAACACTTTCCATCTATCCTTTTTAACGTCCCCAGAGATTAAACTGCTCTAAACCTGTTTTCCCCTCCCCAGGTGGTGGTGAAAACTCGCACGGAGTACCAGACAGAGAAGAAGAGGCTGAAGGTGCCCAAGGTGGAGGAGTTCACCATCAGCTTTACTGACGGCGTGTCTGAGAGACTGAAGGTGAGGACTCTGAATGAGCAAAAGCTCGATTTGTTGGCCTACTGATGTCGTAATCTGTACTGAGAGTGGTCCTGATATCGAGCGGTTTGGGGATAAGCCTTGAGTTCTCACTTCTTTTTTAAATTCATGGATCACTGGTATTACATCTGTGCTTGCATGTTGGCTCATTTCCTGGATCTAGTATTGGATCAGAGCAGTTGGATCAATCATACTGTACTTGAAGTGTGTGGGTGTTGTGATTAAATTTTAACCATGGCTCTCATTAGAAACAGGATATTTACTCATCTGACATTTCTCCCACTGCTTAAATTAAATCACTGTGCCTCGGATAAACTGCTTGTTGGGTTTAAAATTACTCTAAGAGGTGAAAAAAATGAAACATGAAACAAAATTAAGGTTTCGTTAGAACGTGGACATTTCATGTAAACAGAACCATCCTGATCAGTCTGCTTCTACCATCTCTTGAACACACATTCAAGCAGGTATTTGAAGAAAATCCAGGCAAGAGCAGTTAGGTTTTGAAATTTCTGGCTCTGCGGGGAATAAATTATTCATCACAAGAGCAAATTTAAAGGTTTGGAAAAAAGGCAGCAAATGAAAACAAATTTATGCAGCATGAGTTTGTTTTTCGTCTGTTATTTAAAAATCTCTTAGATTCATCAAGTGATCCTAAGAGTTGGCTTCATCACCAAGTTAAATATCACTAAAGAAAACTACTTTTCTCTACCGAGAGGAGGAATGCATATCATGACTTCAGAGTGAGCAGCACGTTAGTCAGATAAATATATATGTGCTGTTTTATACAACGCTTGAGAGGAATCTGATTTTGAGTTTTGTGGCATGTAGCTGCTACTTGTTGTCACTCATTTATTACATTTCATTTGACTCCTTTGATCAGCGTGGTTCTCTGCTCTCATAACTGGTGAGTAAACACCTCTTTCTCAAATGTAGCAAGATCACCCACGTCTGATTTAATCTTTGTTCACAGACAAACAGTTCAATATGCAGTAGGGTGTTAATTGTGGAAAATCCAGGATTTTCTGACAAGCCTTCTATCCATGTGATGGTTTGTCCAGTTTTTGAGGTTTAAACAGGTCTTAATCTGATTTTCTGGAGGATATAAACCCCCCCCCCCCACACAACTGACCAAAACTTCCAAACTGAAAATGTTAGCAAGCCTTTGTTTCCACAACCTTATGTTCCCACAGCCCTATGTTTCCACAGCCCTGTGTTCCCACAGCCCTAAGTTCCTACAGCCCTATGTTCTCACAGCCCTAAGTTCACACATTTCTACCTTATGGGAGGATAAAGCTTAAATCATAGGGAAATGTAGTCGAACTAGGGATGCACGATATTATCGGCACAATATCGGTATCGGCAGATAAAAGCTTAAAAACACGTTTATCGGTATCTGCAGATATGAAAATTTCTGCTGATAAGCACAGCCAATAAGGTGCTATTCAGTTAGGATTATTATTATTTTCTATCTGAAAAATAAGCTCCGTAAATAAAATGTAGCACTTCATTTATTTGCACTGCAGAGCTCTGTGTCTGTCACCAGGTTGTTACAGTAGCTCTAAAATAATCAAATGCAACTTGGTTATGTTTAAAAATGCATTGTACATTTAAAGTTCATGTGATCTAAAGAAATTATTTTTCTGTATTTCAGTACTGAATGTCATGAGTTTGAAAAAACAATAAACAAAAATACATTTCTTATTTATGGTAAAATCAAATGTTTTTTGTCTTGTTTTATGTGTGTTTCTTAAACAAATAAGACCGTCACAATAAGAGTAACATATAAATTCCAGTACAGGATAGACTTAGCTTTCTTTACAGTGAAAAAAAACAAACAAACTTGTGATTATCGGTATCGGTATCGGTATCGGCCAAAAGGGGCCTCGATATATCGGCATATCGGATATTGGCAAAAAGCCAATATCATGCATCCCTAAGTCGAACATTAGACCTAATTTTGAAAATATCCTAGAAATATGGGAACATAGGACTCTGGGACTTAAGGGTGGGAAAACCAAGGGCTGACCCAGCCAAATAGGTATATTGTCATTTACAACTAAGGACCGACTATATAACCCTGTCTCATGAGTACTTTTGCACATTTCGCTGCAATAACTTTGATTTATGGCATAAACTTAGTGAAAGTGTGGACAACACAGTTTCTGTGATGTTGATACTTGTGGCTTTATCTTCTCTTTGGATACACAGTTTAGCATTTTGATAAACTATTTGTATTATACTTTCAGAAATTCCCCATAAATGATTTCTGGAGATAGCATACTGTAGGGAAATGTGCTGGTCTGATCAGCCGCTGTACTTAGTGTTAAGGATACAAGTCCAAAGCACCTTGGTGCAATGAAAGAATGTCCTACAAACTAGTCGGTGGCCTGGTTTCAAAGCTGTGATCTGGTTGAATAAGGTTTTGTTGAGTCAGTGCTCAGTCTCTTGTATTTGTGACACTGACAAATGTCAAGTGCTAGAAACAGTAGTTCCTTGACTGTCCACTTGGGGCCAGCTCCACATGAAAAAGATGATCTTTACAGCACAAGTACACATATGTCTGTATATTATTCAGTCAGTCATGTATAAATGAAAAATATGACAGCTCCTTATTTGCAGCTTCCCCTTGTGACAGGCTGTAGTACAGGTCAGAGAGCCTGCCTCCTCCGTATTAACAGATGGGACATGAGTCAACTTGATAATAACAATATCTGTTGTAGTAGTCAGCCTCAATCAAGCTTTTTAAAGTCAAAGTGTTTATTTTTCAGAGAAGTTCCCTTTTGAAATCATCGTTTGAATCTGAATTGGCTTTAATACCACAGTTGATAAAACTCTAGAGTTTGGACAAATGAAATTTTACTGTATGTAGCACCTTGTGCAGCAGATTAGCAGAGAGGAGGACAAACTATGGCTGTTTTCCAAACCACCTACTGCATACGACATGGGGATGTCATATGCAGTAGGCACTGCATACTGCCTAATGATTTGTATGTAGTATGTAGTATGATTGTCTGTTGGATCTGTTTTGTAGTATACTACTCAGGTTTTGGAGCAACAGGTGATGGATTTTTTTCCCCTTTAATTTAAACATACAAAACGAACTTGGGGTAGATCTTGGCATTTTTGTTATTTTGTTTATCACATAATAGCAGAATAATCATATTTAATTTTAAAGATTTACACCAAAAGTTATATGGTTTACTAAAAATAAACCTGGAAGTGATTTTTATTTTTTTTAAAGCTGATAGAAAAACCACTTCTATTTAATCCTCTTACGGTTTAAGAAAGTGAGTTAGTGGTTTATATGGACTTTTATTAATTTGTAGAAGTAATCACATCTTTTATAACTGGAAAAGACCAGATTTACCTGTGTTTTTTGCATCACTTTACTCAATCTCACTGACCATCTAACATTATTGGTGTATTGTAGCAGGGGCAGGCTGGCCATCAGGAAATTCGGGACTTTTCCCGAACTGACGGTCGATTCCAGATCCTAACTGGCCAGTGGTTGGGGCGTTTTTCTTTTTCAATTAATGACATCAGGGGCGGACTGGTCATCTTAACGTTCTGGAGAATTCCAGAACGACTGTTGCCAACATGTCCCGTTGTTGTGGGCCGCGCCGAGTCCAAGTCCTGGACTGTTTTTCATTCCTAGTCCGCCACTGTATTGTAGTTACAATACTGACTCATTTAACCTGACACCCGCATTGACAAACAGCATTAGCGCCGGGCATTGTGGGAAACAGTATGCCAGGTAGACTGGTCCGTTGCATACTGAAAAATTTTCAGTAGGACATCGGGTATTTTTGGCATACTGCAGATTTTTAACGTTTTCGCACACTGCCTACTACATACTGCATTTCAGCCAATGTAGTAGGCACTACTAGTGTAGTAGGTGGTTTGGAAAACAGCTAGTGACTGTGCCCATTTCTAATAAACACAAGAGGGGTTTTGGTTTCACTTTTGTACCCTTGTACAGGATATAAGGAGACTTTTAAGCACTCTGACTGTTCCACAGCAAGCAGCAGGACAGGTGACTTAAGTTTCGTGTTTGAGTTTCCTTTCCAAAATCATCACCCTGCCTGCTCCTTCCTGCTGTCATTAGGGGCAACCAAAGAGTAGTCATGTTGTCATGGCAGCAAAGAAAATCTCCCACTGTGTCAACCCTGAAATAGAGAGAGAGAGAGACAGAGGTGTGAGTGTGTCTGCAAATAAGATGTGTAACACCGGCCTGAAAGGTCCTTCAAAGCGAGGTGGGAGCAGAGTAAGATATCAGGCACTGAAAGAGGCTGTGGAGCTTGTGTTGACTTGCACACACCCACAAACTTACACACACGGTATTAACACTGATGTACTGAAGCTGTGTCAGAGCACGATGCCAAGAATATTGATAAATAAAAAGATGTAGTGGTTTGTTGTTTTGGAAATGGAAGAATATTGTGGTGTAAGGGGTGTGTTGTAAAATAATTATAATGTTCTTTGTGGATGTTTTTGAATTTCATGGTCTAATCAGTTGAAATGCATCAGGTCAAGGTGACAAAACTGTAGCTACACACTGCCGCACAGAAACGCCTCGCAAACTTGTTGGGAGACTGTTGCTGAACAGAAATGTCGCCGCAGACTTTGCTGTCATCTCTGGCTTGCACACCACGTCAGCTCCTGTTAGGCAGAAATGCGTTTCAGTCTGTGTGATTTTGCGCGGTGTCGCCTGGTTTTTCGGGAGCTCGGTTGAAGCGCTTGCTTTGCTTGACTGACAGAGCTGATTCTGCAGACACACAGGCATGTCCACACACTCAGACACACTCAGATGCACACACACACACAAACATACTGAGCGTGCTGTGCTGTGCAGTACAGAGCAAACATTTTGGGATGAAAAGCTTGCACATCTCTTTTCTCTTCTAAGCTTTGCAGATTGTGTTGATGGATGAAGAGCTCAGAGTGTAAAATGCTCTCTAATCTGCCCTCCCTCACCGCCTTGCTCCTGCTTCCTGCCTCTCTCTAATTCTCTGCCGATGATTCTTTTCCTTCCCTGCATGTTTTTGCCGACTACATTGATTTTTCCTTTTCTGATTTAAACTGTTTGACTTTGAAATGCAGTGCAGCTTGTTTATTATAAAAGGCTGGCATTTAGTTACAGTGGACCCTGAAGGATCTCCCTTCAGGGAACGTACATCACAGGCAGAAATGAGTACAGAAAAATGATCTTTTTGGACATGTTAAACCAGCATGTGTTAAATGATGATAAACATAAAAAACTCTTCAGTTTGGTTGAAACAGGACACACGAAAGGATAAATGATGGACTCTTTCCTCCCTTTCCTCTCGCCTCGATCCTGTCTTTGTCTGAGGTTACTCCCTTAGAGCAGCTTCACCTGTCATTACCTCCTGTGCCCCTCTCCCCTCCCTCCTACTCTTCTTCTAGTCCTCTGTGCATTTCTTTTGCCCTCCTCCCTCCCTATCTCTCTCCGTCTTTTTAAATACTCCCAGCAGACCTTGGATACAAGGCCTTCCTTCTGGTAGTTTTGTTCCACTGCAGAACCGCAGAGCCTTGTTTCCCCTCCTCATTGACCAACTAAAAGACCACAAGCTGCTGAGTTTAACTGCATGTCACGTAATTTAAACCTGGAGTAGAAATGCATTATATATCGGTATCGGCTGATGTTGGTCATTTTTTTTTTACATATCAGTATCGGCTGATATGTAAAAGTGGGCTGATATTTACTCATTAGCTGCCAGCCATTTTCAGAGCATCTTGAACCATCTTTCAAGTTCCAAATAATATTATTTTCTATGACCATGTAAACACCAAAACTACCTAAGAAGAGTGGACCCTCTTCTTTTATGTCTCTCTTCTTGTTTTTGATCCAAAAAATCAGTCAAAACGTACTGTTTTGATTACGTTCATATCGGGAGCTCCATCCTTGATCCGTTCCATGGTCGTCTTTTCTCACGATCCCACCACTCTGTCTCTCTGAACTACCTCAACACATAATCTCCGTCGAGGTGTTTTTTTTTTCCCCAATATTGATATCAGTAAATATCAGTTATTGGCCATAACAGCACTGTTAATATCCGATAACGGTATTGGCCAAAATTTTCATATCGGTGCATCCCTAACCTGGAGACATCCTGGAATAAATGGAAGAAATGGATTTAAGCTGCTTGATGTTAATGATGCTGGATAAAATGTGGTACTGCAGAAAAGTCTAGTGTCTGTAGTGCAACCACCAGCCAGGACTGTAGCTACTCTCATAATGTCATAATGCTTTACTTTCTGGATGTTGACAAGACAAGCTATCATATCATAGTACAGACTGAATTGGTGGGGCTTACTCTTCAAGCAGTCGTCTAACTCAGTTTACTGTTATACGGTGTTTAACTGCAGTAAGAATGGGTACCTTTCACATTTGAAACTATACTGTACCGATGCCCGGTACCTTGCAATTGGTATCCGTATTCAACAGCACCGATTTTTGGTACTTTTGTGTGTGTTTGCTTGGCAATAAATTTTGTTTTTTTGAATCATAAAATCTCAAAGTTTTCCAATTAGAAATAGTTATTCCTCAATATATAAACTTGCAATTCTGAGTTCATGTCCAGCACGGAAAATAGCCTACTCTTCCACTCCCTCTCAGCCAGAAGGATGCATTCTGGTTCCAAAACATAGCACCATAGTGTTACAGACAGAATTCAGTTGGTACTAGGGATGTTAGATACCACTTTTTATGCAGACTGATACCAGTATGAGTTCTCCTTCTTGAGTACTCACCGATATCGGGTACCAATACTACTAGTACCTTTGATACATAAAATTTCAATTAACAGTGACAGATCATTTTGATCAAAGACAGCACAGTCACTCTGACATTAAGTCCAAATAAACCACATACAACTCTCTCTGAGATTTAAAACTTAAAAAATAATAAAAAAAGTTTAACTGTTAACTCTTCCTGGTTCATTCATGTTGTCTGAAAAGGACCTGGCGCACATTTGCAGTGGTGTTAAACGCAGCAATTAGCAGCACCTAGTGGCAAGGAGGACTTGCTTGACGCAAGATTTTTTTGCCCAGAGTATCTGCTGCTAATATCTGCAGCCTTCTCGAGTATCGATACTTTGAAAAAAGGCTGGTATCAGCCTGATACCAATACCTGGTATTGGTATCTGGCCATCCCTAGTTGATACCTATAAAAGCACCTAATTCATTACCCATCCCTAAACTGTAGCCACTGTAAACCCATTTTCAGCCCTATTTAGCATTTTTTTGGAAAATTTTAACTGCAACAGAACATCCCAATTAAGCCACACTGTTGTTTTGCAATTAATTTGACTTACCTGTTTATAACAGCACAGGTGCACCTTGATCTGACCGTAATGCTGTACACCAGAAGCTTCTGCCTGCTAGACACCTGTGACTAACTTACTTATCCCCACAGAATCTGAACCAAAAAATTTGTAACTTATTTTATCATGTTGTACCGTATCATATCACACGCTGTTTCATTGTATTGTGTTAAATCGTGTCACATTGTATCGTATCGTGGCAGAGTTTATGATATTAGCAAATACCGTAATGTCCAAAGAATCAAACACATAGACAATAAAACAGGATTTTAAAAGCATCAATTTGTTTACTCAGAATCTGTATTTTGCAAAACCAGTAAGGGGGATTAACTAGCTAAGTTATTTATTGGTATACTTCCTGTGAAAAAACAACAAGAAGAAAGGAAAGCATATGTTCGTATCATATTAAAATGCTGAAATTAGGTGAACCAAAAAGCTTTGGTCTGAGTCTTTAAAGAAGTGAAAACCCACAAGTAGAAAACTGGTGTTGCATTGTGGTATTTGCAGTGTTTTTAATCTGAATTCAGCTCACGACCTTTGCAGCAGAAGATCTCTTTCTCTCTCTTCCATTTTCGCTGCCTGGCTCTGCTGCAGACTTTCTTATTAAGAGAAAGAGACTTGAAGAAAATGAAGACCTGCAGAACGATGGACAGGCTTGGTCAGGCGCCTCAGGGCAGGGATTGAGAGCTGCAGGTGTAGAGATTGATGAAAGGGAGTTTTAATTTGCGTTGTCCTGCTCAGTTTCTGGCTCAATCGCTTTCCAGAAAACATGGAGTGCTTGGCTGCCTCTCGCCCAGCCTGCACACACACTTTACACCCACAGGCACACACTCCTACAGGACTGACGCTGACCACATGACAGCACTGTGGCTGCCAAGCCAAAGTTAGGCAGCCTGTGCAGGTAGCAACAGGAGAGGCGGCCGTCGTCCAGAACAATTATCCTATTATTACCACCACTTCGCCTGCACATAAAAGCTCTGCTGCAACCTGCCGCCTCCACAGAAGGCCTTCACTATTTGACAGGTTGGAGATAATTACTCCTGCGGCGGGGAACCTCACACCGCCTCCTCTTCCACGTATTGTTTTTGCTTGTTTTCTATAGATGACTAATAGTACGCTGATTATAGGGAGCATTCGTAGTCGTTGTCTGTGCTCAGTTAAACACCCACACGGATGCAGAATCACACACAAACATACACAGACATCCAAGTGAGCAATGAGAAAACAATTGATTTACCTTCAGCGCCAGTATTATTCTGTGAACTCTGGTTACTGCTGAAGGCGGGAGAAGATCACACGGAGGGCATGAAGAGGGTAGATTGCTTTTTTCTCAGTGATGTGGGAGCAGCCAAACTCTACGTCTGCACTTGGAGTACAGCAGGTGTTATGAAAACAGATTTTACAATGTGTTTGCGTGAACTTCTACCTTTCCTTTTTGTAAAAATCTCTACCAGTCTTTTTTTTAAAAACCACACTGGTTTAGTTTTTACACACTCTCCCTAAAATTAACTGTTTGCAGAAAAGATTCAGCAAGATTTTTTATTAAATTTTACTGCGCAGTGCATCCAGAAGTGATGTTTTCTGCTTCCAGAGGACCCTGATGAACACTACTTACTCCTATTAAAGCAGGCCGGTGGTAATGACAGGCCATATCAAGGCTCCAGTAATTGGAAGTGAAAAGAAAAATGAAGGAAAAGGTGAATAAGCTGCTGATGATGGGTCCATACCAAATCTAAATGGTCTCACATTTTAAACTTCATTAAAATTCTGCAGGTGTGAGGCAGTTACTCATCAGAGTGTGATGGTAGCATCAGTAAGCTAACCTTTGCCCAGTAACAGAGCACAACAAGGGCTGGCTGGAGTAAACAAGTAAAAAGTGTATTTACAGAATATGGTGACTATGGGTGCTGTCAAAGTGTACCTGCAGAGAAATTGGACTGACGTGACACAAAAGATGGTGTAACTTTTCAGATTCTTGTGTCGATTTGAAGCCGACTCTTACTGCTATGGAAAATTCAGTCACTCCAGAGTTGATGTTTATGTTTCCACCAGTTGTTTCTTCTCTGATCAGCTAATCTGGTGAAGAACGCTGCAGGAGTCTGCATCAGTTCACAGAGCTGTTGATCAATCATCAGTAAGCACAGCTTAACGTTTAAAAAAAATATACTTGCATATTAATCAGCATGATTAGGAAATCTATTCACCCAACAAAATGATGTTTTCAAAAAAAGTGACGTGTATTTGAATTGTACAGTTTGTGCGATGCGTTATTTGTTACAAAGGAGAAGGCGGGCTTGTAGACCTATACTGCGTACGGGCACCAGGGGGAGCTTTGAATGTTTCGCCTCACTTTTGTAGAGCTGTTGTGCTGTCCATGTTTTACAGTATTTTGTCCTGGCATGTACGTTAAGCATATTAGCAACTAGTGTTTGCTAACTCTAAACACAGCTAAGGCTGCTGTGGCTGGCAAATCTGCATTAGTACTAGTGCTTCAGAGGAGAAATGACGACACTTTTTCCTGGGGGGTTATAGAGGTACCAAACTCTCTGGCTATTCATCTGGTAGTTACCTCCCCCAAGGAGGTTATGTATTTAGGACAGTTTGTCTGTCACTCTGTTTGTCTGTGAACAACATAACTAAAAAAGTAACCAATAGATCTGTATGAAATTTCCAGGAAATGTTCAAAATGGGATGAGGAACATGTGATTAAATTTTGGAGGTGATCCTGATCACTGTCTGGATCCAGGATTTTTTTAAAGGATTCTTTATCATTGTGAGATAGGGCCGTTTTCACCATGTGTGTATATAACTCCATGATAAATGGTCAGATTGCTTTGCAAAACAATACAAGACAAGGTCATCATCATTTCTGACAGATGTAAAAGTACGATCCAGATCCTGGCAATATTCTGGATACTAAGATCTGGAATATGAAATATGTACTGGGTCATCATCATTTTCAACACTGTCAGGGAACAAATTATCGTACAAACCTGCAACTAACACCAAATTGTAGCAGACAGTCTGCTGAAAGGGAGTATAACATTAAAGTAGGACTAAAGTGTTGCGTGACAATCACAATATGCTTGGCGGAGGTCTGTGCTCTCTGAGTGCTTTTTCTAGTTTTTTATACATTTCTTTATGGAATCCAAAAGTTTGGGTGGATGGGGGAGGTGTTTACACCATCACTGGATTTCACCCTTGAAACACCATAAATGTCTGAAAAAGTCATTGTACTAAGTATTGAGCTCATAAAAGTAATACAAAACACAAATAAGAGATGCTTTCAGGTCACATGTTATGACCAAACTAAAGAGTCGATGTGTAGAACTTCAAGAGACAAAAAGCCAACACATCACTTCATTGTTCCTGCAGCTCCTCAAGCGACACACTTTAGGATCCATGAACAGATGACTCGGGGCGTATGGGCCTGAGGGCTGTCTGGTTACACTCTCACTCTCTCTTTTCAAACATTGGAACTCAGCCAAACAAGTCCTGCACTGATTTCATGTGGTCATCGTCTAGCAGAGTCATTATCTGTCTCTGGGCAGCTGTGCTTTTGCCCAAAGGCAGCTAGGAAGTAATTGGTTGCAAAGGTGAGACCTTATTAAACTTTTCAGGGGTTCGACCTGCCATCCTCGCCGGCCTCTTATCATTTGACTCCTCTCTATTTCTCCCACTCCTTCCCCCCTTTTCTCTCCTTGTATGCACAGTCGACTTTGTTGTGTTTTTTTCACCCTCTTTTTCAATCCTCCTGCACATCGTCTCCAACAAAGTCAAGAACATGAGGCCTGCTCACACAATCTCATTAAACTCTCTTGTGGGATGCATTTTACGTCTCTTCTAACACAAACACTTCAGTTCCTGTTAGAAGCCTGCCAGTTTCTTTTGGCAGATATTCACAGCCGTCTTGATGTGCAAAACTGGCTTCTGATAAAATGAATGAGCCAGATGTGACCCAAAGATCCTGAAGCCTCAGAGTGTGAACTAACTTTGAGTACAAACACTTGACTTTTGTTGTGAAATTTTGAACCAGCTTGGGCTTTGCTGTTCAGTTCAGCATCAGCTGGAAATAAAGGCTTCATAAGAAGAAGATAATGAGTTATCAGAGAGAAACAGAGAGGAAGAAGAGGCTGTTAGCACAGTTTGTAAATCAAAACAGGCAAATCTTGCCAGTGCTGTAAGTGTGTACTTGTACTCTCTTTCTCCGATGAACCACAAACGCAGCCCCCCTGTTAGGTCAGTCTCAAGCCGACTCCACTCTGAGTCATTTGTCACTGCAAAGAGGTCCCCTGTGTCAGCGCAGACACACACAGACACACGCTTTGACAGGAGGGACACAACGACCACTTCCAATCTTCAGAAACACAGAGAACAAAAGTGACAGGCGTAGCAGCTGAGTGAGTGATATTTGGGGTGATTTATGAGACCAGATGGCTCCGTTCTGCTCTACTTCTTGTTTCAGATCTTATATCAAGCCGGAACTCACAGGACAGCACACTTCAATCATTGTCTGTCTATAAATATCAGTAGCTTTGAATGCACATACATACACACAATGTATGAGCAACAACACAAACTCTGACTGCATGTTCTTTCTTCTCCAAAGAAAAGCGGAAATCCGATTTGTGATTCCAAAAAAAAGCACAACTCTTCAAAGACTGATGGATTGTTGTTTTTATACACAGTGAAATGGCAGCTGTATCAAAAACTCTTTTGTTGGACTGAAGAACTCGGCAGTCGAGGATTTTCCGAGACTCTGAAAAGGATTTGGTTGCCTGATCAATGCAGTCTGACAGCATTTAATCTCTGGACACATGAATTGATGTGTTCAGATGTTCAGTTTTTAAACACATGCTTCACCAGAGTCACTAAAGCTTGATGTTATCTATTCACACTCTCTGTAGGTCAAATCTGTGGCTGGAAACTTGTCTGTGAACTTAATTATCCCTTGTGTGTTGCCTTTTAAAGCCAGCTGATATTTCTTAAACTTGCGAGCATGTTTCACTGCAGTTTGAAGAAAATTGGGACGCTGCCCGAGGACATTCCAATTAGTGTCTGCTGCTGATCTAGTAATATTCAAAAGATTTATCAACATTGCAAGATAGCTCTTTTTTGAGGGAAATGCTTGAATATCTCATTACAGCAGAGATTAATGCAGAATGTTGCTTGGCTGTGATGAATGCTTCACTGTTTTTTTCTAAAACCCCTGGTGCTGTTAATGCAGATGAGAATAAGAAATAAAACCAGGTTATAATTTTAATATCTTAAAGGTCAGCTGTAATGACAAAGACATTAGCAGGAGATATTTCAAGATACAGAGCATGTTTCATCGCCTGTGGTTGTCACATTTTACAGAGGTCAGACCAGACTGACCCCATAAGAAAAACAGCAGTAAAATTCAACACCTTCAAGTGCCCATTTATCTAACGGCTGTAGAAGGGCTTAAACTTGTTCATAGGGACTGAATGAAATGGGTGTAACAGACTCTAAAACACTGCAATTAGATACGTTTTTTTTTCTGTTAAGATGTCAACACTCAGGGTGTCTGCAGTGGTGGAGCCAAGGGGTGACCACCCTGGAGTCTTAAACCAGGATTGGCTACTTAGCCTTTCAGAGGCAGCACATTTATATTTCTATTTTGAGTTGTGCTTCAACGATGTCCTTGTTTTGGTACATTATATGATGACTATGGACAAACATTTCTTGAGTACTTCAAGAACTAAGTTCAGCAGACTGTGTTGCCACCACATTTCAACCTCAAAAATATGTACAAGAATATGACATGACTTGTTATTTTTATACTTAAAGCCAAAGTAGATATAAAGGTCAGAGCTATAACTTCAAGATTTGGGGTAAGTCCCAAAAGTTTACAATGCCTGGCCCCATCAACAAAATTTGTTTGGCCACCCTAGTCGAAGAAGTCTGGCTCCACCACTGGGTATTTGTCCATACACTGCAAAAAAAAAAAACAGAAATCTTATCAAGTGTTTTTGTCTTATTTTCAGTAAAAATGTCTTAGACGTAATATGAGCCAGATTCACCTGACCAAGTCCAGAAAAATGTCTTATTTTAAGTTACTTAAAGAAAAAAAATGAGGTCTGTATTGCTTGTAATAAGTTTAAAAAATCTGCCAATGGAACAAAAGAAAAGTTACTTGTACTAAAGCATTATTCTAGTTTTAAGCAAATTTTCTTGCAAATTTTTCTTGTTTCATTGGCAGATTTTTTATTCTTTTTACAAGCATTTCAGACCTCATTTTTGTCTTTAAACAACTTAAAACAAGACATTTTTTCTGGACTGATTGATTGTAGCTTATATCAAGTGTTATAAGACATTTTTTACTTAATATAAGACAAAAACACTTGATAGTGTACCCTAATCCAAAACAAAGCTGATTCTTATTTTGTATCTAATGAACAACAAAGAGCTCAGCAAATGTTGATAAATAGTCCTGAAATTATCCAGTGTTAAGCCACAGAAATTCCTTAGAAAAATCTGTAAAGCTTTACAAAATTCTGAACTGAAATTAACAGTAAATTTCAGAAAAATGTCACAAAAATGTTCCAATTTTTCTTTTGACTATTGAAAAAACCCAAACCTTTATTTGAATATTATAGAAACTTCCAGAAATTTGTTGTGGAGATTTTAGGGAATTCACATCCATGAAGTAAGCCCAGTGCTATTTAAAAATGTAACATTTGCATTGAAACAACTATGAAGGTATCTTTTAATATGTAAAATTTGGCTGATTAGAAGTGTACCATTTCATTCCAAACCACACTTTTTTTATTCTAAACCATTACCAAAAAATTATGTACCTTAAAATAGTTCACCTTTGCATCACAGATTTGTTACAGTGTACAGAGTCTTCATACTGGTGTTAAATCCCAGTAATATTTGGTCCCTGCCAGTGTGCCAAGGATACAACTCTTTTGAATAGAGTCCGTCAAAGGAAATGAAATCCAGGCAAATAAAAGTCTGAGTCAAACAAGAAAAATATCCCTGCTACATCTCAACAGGAAGATGGAGCATACTCCGCTCTGTCTGCTCCTCCTGCAGACAGCACAGACACATGCGCCTGAGAAAAATCCCAGATCTGATGTTTTTCATGTCAGAAAATGAGAAAGTGAAGAGAGAAAGTGAGCGGTCACCGAGCTCCCTGTCCTCAGCCAGAGTCCTTCACTGTGCTGCTGTTGTTCCGACAAGCTGAGCCATGGGAGCAATTAGAGTCAGACAGACTGCGGATGACTAGTCTGACCCTCCACTTCTCCCTTTTTCCCTTTTTCCTCTGCCTTTAACATCTGTCCTTGTCATCGATCCACCTCTCTCTGACATAGTTGCTGCTCATGCTGTGCTCTCAGTGCGGATATGTCGATATTTAAGCGTTATTTATCGTCTTTCTGCTTCAATAAACTGTTATCCTTGTTCATTGTTTTCCCATGTGGGACCAATTATCCCCCTGTTTTTAACTTTGAGTGTTCAGAGGTTTGACTGTCCTTACTTTAAACCAACTGTAAAAGGGCTAAAATGGAGTGGTGACCCTAACTGTGATAAGAGCAGCGAAAGTCTCCCTCCATCATCAGTTTTCACCCTAAAGCTCCCCTCTTCAAAAAAATCTTCTTCTCTCTATCTTCTCACTTGATTCCTTTCCTTGTCACTACAAGTACTGAAATCCTTCCTATCAGTCTCCTTGATTTGTAGGTTTATTTTTCCACTCTTAAATACGTTTCACAGAAAGACTAGCAAAGCATCATGGTTTATGTCATTTCCAGTTCTAATTTAAAAAGAACTTGAGTTTTGATCTATATGAGTGATCCCACAAATTAGACACAAATAACGATGTCAAATATGTAAAAAAAGGACATTTGTACAGTTAGCAAAGAGACCAAAAGTACAGCACTTCCATTGTGTAGTTTGTCCCCCTCTGAGCTTCCCTTAACATGGGAAAATCTTTGTAAACACGTAGAGCTCATCCTAATTAATTTAAAACGTGCACAGGCTCATTTACGCAGATACATTCTTAATTTAGTTCGGAGAGCACAGACCTCTGCCAAGCATATTGTGACTGTCACCAACACTTTAGTCCTACTTTAATGTTGTACTCACTTTCAGCAGACTATCTAGTACAATTTGGTGTCAGTTGCAGGTGTGTATGATAATTTGTTACCTGACAGTGTTGACCCAGTACATATTTCATATTCTGTATCTTAGTATCCAGAATATTGCCAGGATCTGGATCATACTTTTACATCTGTCAGAAATGATGATGACCTTGTCTTGTATTGTTTTGCAAACCAACCTAGCCATTTATCGTGGAGTTATATACACATATGGGGAAAACGGCCCTATCTCACAATGATAAAGAATCCTTCAAAAAAGTCCTGGATCCAGACGGTGATCTGGATCACCTCCAAAATTGAATCACTTCTTCCTTATCCCATTTTGAACATTTCCTGTAAATTTCACTAAGATCTGTTTGTTACATTTTGAGTTACGTTGTTCACAGATAAACAAACTCTCTCATAACAGAACCTCCATGATGGAGGTAATAAAGTTAGCCTAAGTAAGCACTTACAAAAATGCAAGTATCAACGTATTGAAAGATTATATTATACAAGCAAAAAAGTAATAAGCTAACAGATCGAGGGGATTTGCTTAAAAAAGAAATATAAGTTTGAACACAACTGTGAAAAAAACAGGAGAGAGAGGAGGAAACCTGTCAGAAAAACTGAAGTAGGATAGATAGATAGATAGATAGATAGATAGATAGATAGATAGATAGATAGATAGATAGATAGATTGATAGATTGATAGATAGATAGAGTGTGTGAGAGAAAGAGAGAGTGCTAGTTGTCTACATGGTGAACAAATGTAGGAACATAAAAATTTCCCAGGAGACATAGAGCTGGGGAAACATTAGAGTAATGAACCTTGTCTTTTTGTGTAAACAACCGTCTAAAGGAGTGTGTGTGTGTGTGTGTGTGTGTGTGTGTGTGTGTGTGTGTGTGTGTGTGTGTGTGTGTGAGGGGCTGGTCCTATCATTTATAATATTCCTCTCTTGTAACATCTTCATTGAGCAGAGTTAGAGCTGATTAGCAAATGTAAACCAGATGTTTAGTTCCTCCTCTGAGATGAATTACTGAGTCATAATGAGTGTGTGTTTGTGTGTGTGTGTGCTTTGATGTTGTTATTGCTGCCTTCAGAATACATATCATCATCAAAGCACATTTTATAGGTAGAAAAATTGTGAAAATCAAAAGTTTTGGGGCTTTCAGAGTTATTATTTTTTTAAGTTTTCTGCACCTCCCTGTTTAAACCACTTAGAGCCCCTCTGCTCTTTGTTTCTGTCTGCGCGAGCGTGATCTCCTCTTAGCAACGTCTCTAACCAATATGACAGCGGTCTCCAACTAAAGCTTTGAAGTTGCGTCTCCATAGAGACCATGCTTAATTGGGATACATTTGCATAATTAGCATCTATCTCCTGCTGCACATGCACTGTCTCACTCTGTACTTAACTAGTTGAGTCTGTATGAGAGAAAGACTTTTGATGTCCTTTTATGACAAATCTTACAGCAGAGCAGCAGGGGGAGTAGGAAAAGAAACACAATAACCCTATCTACACACAAACACATGCAGAAAACAAGTACAGTAATACAGTCAAACCCTACTTCCTTTGTGTACATTTAGCCTTGTGTAGTCCAAACTTATTTTTACAAAGCAGAAGTCCTGCTCTTCATTAAAGTCTGAAACATCACACATGACACGGATGCTGCTCACATCCAGAGAAAAATCTGTTTTTGTTTTTTAAAGTCATTACAGGAAGTTGGTGCTCTGTATATTTTTAGCAAAGCTAAGGCTTGTATTTGATTATATTTAAGATCAAATCAAATTTTCCTGAGTTAAACTTACTGATAGGGATGGTGATAGGTAAAAACTGCACAACTGACTTGACCTTTGACCCTAATCATTTTGTTTTTTGGTACAAATGCTGCTTCATTTTTGCTGGAACAGACCATTTGTAGCAGGCAGAACACTCAATTTCTTCTTGCAAGTTGGTACAACTTGGAGAGAAAACTTTTACTGTGTGGAGGAGACTGCAGAGGACATTCAAGTGTTTTCAAGTTTCTCTCTTTCTCTTGATGGACACAGTCACAGAAAACGAGATCATTATTTTTTTCACACCAGACAGACTTCAGTTTGACTGTTTACTGTTTAGTTTTGGTAGTTATTTTCACACAGCGTGCTCATGTGTGGACATTTTGGTGTGCATGTGAACAAACAGTGCATGCTTTACCCCACTGTGTGAACACATAAAGTTTCCTGTTTTGTTATGAATGTGATAAATTTTTCACCATGCATTTTCCAGATGTGTTCATCAAATTGCAGAAAGGCACATAGGCACAGACAGACTTTTTTGACTTGGCAGGGAAAACCCAGATTCTGATCTAATCATTACACACATTTATTTATTTTTCAATAAAAGTAACACGATAGAGTGGTAAAATTTCACATCCCCTTGCTCTGTGATTATTTGGTAGATGTATTTCCAGTATTAAAGTCACCCAGCACTTGCTGCCTGTAGCAACAAGGGTGGGCAATATAGCCTCAAAATTATATCACAATATTTTTAAGGAAATTTGCGATAACGATATTTATGACGATATGGGGAAAAAAACGAACAACTTATTATCAGTGGTTGCTGCTTCTGAATAACAGCATTTTATTGCACAAACAGTATAGAAGCCACTTTTCCAATCATTAACTCCAACTACTACGCAAGCTTGAAATGTACACATAGTAAGTAAGTCAGATCCAGAGGAAGTCTATTTTTTTTTTTGGAGGAGGAGTTCATCTTGCAGGTGAAAAACTTCATAACTCGACACAACACATCAATTCTATAAGAACACCAACAGAAAGGAGGAGGCATGGACTGAAGGTGCTGAAGTTTTGGGAGGACCAGATGAGTTTAACATGCTAATTAACTACGAAATTAGGTTGTCATGGGTTGAATTCCTGTAGGAACATGTGATTCCCCAGTGATCTCAGGTATCAAACTGCTATGGGCGCTGCCCTACGCTGTGTTGTGAGCATGGACTGTATAGAACATGGACACAGCCTCTGCGACGCCACCTGTCTGTTCCTGAAACCATGAAATGAAGCCAATCTGCGGACGCCGGCTGTGAGTTTTTCTTCAAGGCAGCTACAGGGCGCCCGCTAGTCACGTGACCTGAGCTGTGCCTCTGAGTGGAAAATCAAACGATCCTAATAACTTCTAAACCACAGAGTAAGAAAAGAAATTCACTCACCGTAGGCCTACAGTGTGCGCAGAAAGTGAAATCAGCGTTTTAGACCGTTTTAGGCCGTTTTTTTAAACCAGGCTGTAAAGACGCTTTTTAATGCTGTAAAAGTCTGTTTTTATGGCTGGATGTGTACGTGACTTCCGGTCTTTCTGCAGCCAGCCTCATGCGGATTCTCGATGAACAGCAACTTTTAGCACTTTTGCATAGGCCTCATCTTTACTAATCTGATGTTGCCCCTTGGTTGCACAGTGCTCCAGAGACGCATCCAGTATGAATCGGCACGCGGCTAAAATCTGCAAAACTGCGCGGCGCTCACTCTTTATGTGTGAATTAGGGGTAGTGATGATATTAGATTTGAACGTTAGGCTCACCACTGACCACATGTCAGTTGTAGAGGCAAAAAATTCCAGCAATAACAATGCAGCTTTCACGTCCTCCTAACGCGTCTTCATAGCCTGGTTGTATTCGGACGTGTATTTCAGCTTTAGGTGATGAAACACGTTTGTAGTGTTGCCACCCTTCGTAATAGTTCTCCTGCACATTTTGCAATTAATGTGTTTTGCTGCGTGTCTGAACTTTGTTCAGCTAAACCACCTCCACATCACTGAGCTAGCTCCTCTTTTAGGCTCTAAATCCTCATGTTAGGTCAAAGTTGATGCTGCTGTGCTACTTTCACTCTCGGCCATTGCTGTTTTGTACACAGCAGGGAGCATCATACATTATTGCGCCTCTGCACTGTAAATATTGCGAAATGACAAATTTATTTAGTCAAAAAAGTTATACTGTTATTATCGTAGACGGTATGATATGGCACACCCCTATGTAGCAAAACTTCCTACAGTGTTGATGCTATCATCAGACTCCCCTGGATCCACCTCTCTGTACAGTATAACAGGGAAATATCTGACCCTATACGTTGCCTTAAGATGTGCATACTCACATTTTACTGTGGAGTAAGTTTTGATGCTTTTTTTGACACACCACAGCTTTGTCTGGCTTTACTGGATTAGCTGATTTCCTTGCTGCAGCAAAGTGACCTTCACATTGAACGGTAGTTTTATAACATCTTCTTGCGTGTGTAGCGAAACTCCATGTGCACTATAAGGTAATGTATTCTCACACCATTGAAAATGACCAGTGTAGCTTATTTAAACCTCTTAAAGCCTTCTGCAAAGCTCAGAGCGGGATCATGCCCTCATGTGCAGACCTCAGCTCACCTGAGCTCAGAGCGAAATCTCCCGTTTTGTCAGGTTGGCATTTTAACAGTTTGTGCTCCCATTTCCCGATGTGATGCATCTTGACAGCACAGTGTTTGTACTTTGTTGCCACACTACTGTAGCTGTCTTGACCGGATCGCTGGTCCCAGAGAGCTCAAATCCCCGCACACTATCTCCTTGACATCCCTCTCCTCTGCTTGGATACTCTGCTCTGAGAGGTAGCCGGCTCCCTGCAGACCCCTTCTCTTTGTTCCACTGAAAACAAGAGAGGAGTTTGCATCAGAGGCACAGTTATAGAGCATGAAATCAACAGTAATTGATTAAAAAAAAGGCCATGAAGGAAAATCCGTTGGAAAAAGTTTGAAAAGTTTTACATCACTCATTTTATTTTTTTAGGTTTTTTTTTAGCTATCATTCTAACATACCTTCATTCTACAGCATGTTGCAGGGACAAATTTCACTCTTTGCTTTACTTTTTTATGTTAGGGCTCCATTACTTGTTACCCTTATATTAAGATTTTACATGAACAACACATAATAAGATTATAAAATGCAATGCATCAAAGATGAAAACACTGGTGTCGGACCATTTCAGCTCCAAGCAACTGCAAACTAAAAGCCCCTGATCCAATTTCAGATGTGATAAGCCGTTCCCTTCTAAGCTACATCGTCTCTCTCAGTTTGTTCAAATTATTGTACAAAGCAAAGGTCTATTTGTATTATTTGGGACAGCAGGGGAAAATATAAGAGAACGGTCCAAGATATGAATACAAAGTTGTGCTGTTGTTGTGCATTACGATGAGCTCCATATGTTGACAGAGGGGGTGGATTGTCTTCAAGTTATGTGGGGAAGTTAACCTTTGGTTTCTAGAGAAACATTTTAAAGCTGAATGATGGGGGTCACCATATTGGGAATATTGCCTCAATCTAACTTGGAATCAACCTCGAAATGGGCAACTACAATACACTCACAAGTTAGTTAATTTAGCGACCTCATGATGTGTGCTATAAAAAGTGTACTGCTCTCATAGTGTGTACAATAAATACATAAGCTACATTCCTAAAACAGACTTTTTTCCCAGGCTGTAAAAATGACACCACACCTGTTAGGGATTCCTTGGCTTTTGCAGCCAGCTTCAAGTGGAGAAACTGCAGCTTTTGGCATTTCTGCATTGGCTTCAGTTTTCAACCCAAGAGCTTGCTGCTTGAAATTCACTTCCATTTTTCGGAAAGGACAAACCAAACACTGTTAATATGGCAGACTTTGTGTTTGTGACTTGTTCTGTGGTTAGTGGTGCATTGATCTGATTCTCGTACAATCAGCCCAGTGCGGACTTGAAAAGCTGAAATGGTGAAAGGCAGCGAAGGACTAATCTGTTTGGCACATCCATAGGGCTAATCTCTTCAGCTCAAGTTAGAAAAGCTGTAGTTTTCACAGCATAATTCTCTGTCTCATCCTCACATTAAGGAAAAGACATGCTGGTTCTGGATCAGCTCAGTATTGGTATTGGCTGGTACAAAAACAGGGTAAAGGTATCGATATCTGGACTTGAAAGGCTGGATTGGTGCATCCCAATCTGTGGCCACAGTTGTTTCTACTACCAAATTGTGAAGATGCTTCTATCATAATAGTGCTCTCATAATCCCTCAGAAGGGTGACTCTTGTTAGATGGCCCAACAGTTGGTATAAAATGCAGGACTGAAAGGCAAACCAAAAGTTATCATAAGAGTTAAAATGCTTATTTATGCCTTGATGCGGAGGTAAGCTAGAACTCTTAGTTGTCACATTCAGTTAAAGATGCCACGAGGAGGATCTGTTTTAATTGGACTGCCTCGCCACCTTCTGGCCTGGAGTCTCCGCACACTGTCGTATAATTCTGACGGCGTGTGTTTGTTTTGGAATACATTTTCTTTGTTTAAGACAACTTTTACTGGATCCAGTGCGACAAGGTTAGGCATTTATCAGTGTGGTTACGTAGTACTATTGTTTGAAACATAACAACAAGCAAACATAAGTTTGTACGGTAAGTCAGTAGCCAGCTATATGTAGCGCTACTATCAGCCCCATTCTATGATGTAACTGAAGGCTAACGTGTCAACATCAAACTGTTCAGCCAGTAGTTTGGTAGCTGGCCGTATGTAGCACCACTGACAGCCCAGTGCTGTGAGACATGTCCATAATGTGTAACATTAGCGAATGCTGGTTAGCTTTGTCCTGCCAGTCATTTATCAAGCAGAGCTAACCTAACCTAACCTCACTCTTCATTTTATTGATAGACTCTCAAGTTTGAACAGACCACTGCAGAATAACTGCTGACTGTGGGTTGGAATGAACATTATCACAAACAGTTTAGCCATTGTTTTAGCCTTTAGCTCGGGCTGTGTATAAAGCGCTCCCTGTTATATATCACTGTCCTGTTTAGCTTTCTTCTGCTGTCTGACAGTCTGGCTCCTGTGTCTACCCTCACTACTAAATTAATCACATAAATTGTTTTCATCAGAGAAAAACACAGATCTATCTTCTCACTTCCAAACTTCGTCAGCTGGCGTGGTGTTGTCATAGAGACTTTGACGTGCCATAAATTATTCCGGCCCCACTCAACCAAACTGGGAAGCTACGAAGATAATGTCATTTTACAGTGCAGATTACAGTCAGGCATACATCTAGAAGTGAGACTTATTCAAGATCACTTTCAAACTCCTCACAGCCCCTTTAAGCTAAAATGCAAGACTTTTACTCAGAAGAGACTGTTTGAATTATCACATTTTTAAAAACTTAGCTGAGTCTGTCTTCCAGCTCTTACCCCCCTGCACATATCTTGCACCCTGTACATCTAAATATCTGTGACAAAGTGAGTGTAGGCTTGGTGTTTTAGTCAAGCACTCAAAGGCATCAAACCTGTGACCTTCAGTTCTCCCTCACTGTTATCCTTAAAGGCATCCCGTCACCCACCTCATTAATTTCATCATCCCAAAAGTGCCTTAAGAGGATGAGAGAATGTTTCATTTACATTTTTATGTACTCTGCTGATCCAGGACTTAAAGCCTTATGAATATGATGAACAGGTGAGGCTTAGTGTCTCCATTAGACACCTGAACATGACACATTTCCATCTACACCCCAGGCCGGATCACTATTTGTCTGCATGATAATAAGCTCCAGCAGGAAGACAGTTTTATACCCTATGTCACTGGAAATGATTGTGCAGTATGTATTTTCATTATCTGCTGTTTACTCCTTACAGGGTAGTAAGATGGCATGGAATGGCTATAATCAGCGTACCAGCGCTGTGATGGTGAATCACTTCTTCTCTTGCACAGCCTGAAATCTAAAGATCTGCAATTTACAATCATCCAACACAGAGAAAAACTGCAAATCTCCACCTGTGAGAGGAGAGCTGGAAGCTGTCGTTTTACTTGATAGACAGGTTTCCATGGGACACATTTTCTATCAGTATGGAAAGCACAGGTGTAAATAATTTTATGAATGATGCCAAAACTTATCTTAAACTTCCACTGCAGTTATTCATGCATCCCGGTGTTGTCACTCATTGTCGTGGCTTACTGAGGCGTTTGAGCGATTCAGAGCTGTTGTTAATATCATGAGTTACACCTGCCAATCAATCTGTCATCTGTCAGTCTCAGGCTGCTGGGTGTAATGAGGTACTCTTTTATGGAGTTGCCAGCTGCCAGCAGTAGCTTTGGAGGGCTTTCGGTGAGATAACCAAAGGCTAGTTTAGGCTTTTTACAGCAGACTGTAAGTAACACAGCTGTCCACCTGCATACAGGGGCCCAAGTGCTATCTGTCATTATTTGGGCTGGAATGGTTTATGAAGAACCGTTCAGTTTTCCTCACCCAGATCTGGAAGTTTTTGACCATTTGTCAAAGTCAGTTTAGTGATCACAATCTTTGGTGGTTAATCCCTTAATGTATGTGGAAAGTGATTATACTGCAGTTGCTGAACTTAACCCCCTTCCATCTACTTTATCATTATTACCTCCACCAAGGAGGTTGTTTTTGGTAAAGTTGTCCGTTTGTTTGTTTGTCTGTGAAAAACATAGCTCAAAAAGTAACAAACGGATCTGGATGACATATTCAGGAAATGTTCAAAATGGGATAAGAAAGAAGTGACTAAATTGTGGAGGCGATCCGAATCACCGTCTGGATCCAGGATTTTTTTCAAAGATTCTTTATCATTGTGAGATATGGCTGTTTTCACCATATGTGTATATGACTACATGATAAATGGTTGAATTGCTTTGTAAAACAATACAAGATAAGGTCACCATAATTTCTGACAGATGTAAAAGTACTTTAGAAAACAGCATGCGATCAGAGGCACTCAGGTGAAAGAAAATCCTTTATTATATCAGGGACATGTCTACTCGTTTCAACTCATCCAAGTCTTCATCAGGACATAATAAGCAACATGAAACAGGTGTTAAAATACCTAGGGAGTGTCATGTGATTGTGTCAGATGACATCAGACATTAGAAAAGACATGTTAAGACAAAAATACGCAAGTAAAAAGTACAAAAGGCCTGGCTGCACAGAGATAAACATACCAAACACTGATAGACACGATACATTATAAAAAAGGAGACAAATCAATTTCTTCATTTAGACCTGGCTTTTAAAGTATAGATCCAAAATGTTTCACGTTTTAACAGACGTTTGAGTCTGTCCCCTTCCCTCAAAGATCTCAGAATTACTTCAATAGCAATGACTCTGAGAGAATTTAGATTGGTATGTCTTGCAGAACTGTAGTGTTGTGCCACTGAGTAGTTCGGGTTGAGAGTTCTTATGGTATATTTGTGTTCTACCAGTCTTTCACACATTTTTCTCTTTGTTCGCCCAATGTAAAAACAACCACATTCACATTCAAGTCTGTACTCAACAAAAGTTATATTGCAAATTCTTCCCAGTAGTAAGTTCTTATTATTAAAAGAGTCCATGAATTTGTTGTGTTTGATGTTGTTGCAATGGTTACAGTTCCCACATCTGTGGGTACCTTTAGGTTTGGTAAGCCATGAAGTGGTGGTTGGTGCGTGTTTTCTTCAGATGTAAAAGTACGATCCAGATCCTGGCAAAATTCTAGATACTAAGATCCAGAATATGAAATATGTACTGGGTCATCAAAATGTTCAACACTGTCAGGTAACAAATCATTGTACAAACCTGCAACTTCCACCAAACTGTAGCAGACAGTCTGCTGAAAGGGAGTATAACATTAAAGTAGGACTTAGGTGTTGCGTGACAATCTCAATATGCTTGGTGAAGGCCTGTACTCTCTGAGTGCTTTTCTAGCTTACAAACTGTAAATGGGTCTGTATACTAAAAGACACCCTGTATTTAAAGCCTAAGAAAGCCCAGGTGTGCAGGAGAGTGAGTGTTGCATCTCGGCAGAGAAGGCGGTGGGAAATGTTTGTACCGAGTGTAGAGTGGAGTGTTTGTGTGCATTTGTGTGTCTCCATGTGAATGCATCTGGGTGGAACTTCTGTGTGTGTTATATAGAGTTTCTTATTAATTCCTTACAGGAACCGGTTACTGTCACCCATCCCTATTATCCAGTGAACATGATAGATTCATACATGTAATGGGGAATCGTGTAACTGGAATACATTCAGATTTCTGTGGTTGGAATATCTTAGAGTGAATCAAGCAACCCCAGAGTCTGTTATATCCTAATCATAGACATTTTATTTAACCCTTTGATGCCTGTTGTCACAAATTTGCAATGCACCCTGTCAGGTCTTGTTGCAGGTTAGATGACCTTTGACCCTTTGTATCCCACTAATGCCTATTGATTCATATTCTACACATACCAAGGGTTGTATCTAATACACTATGTCTCAATATATTGGCCAGAGGGTGAACTTACTAATTTATGTTTCTCATATGGCTTATGTACTTTATCCAAATATAGCATAAAAATGCAAAAACACACAATAACAATTGTTTTATGTAATTGTAAATTCATTTAGGCAGTAAGGGGTTAAGCAGCGGGAACAGCACGCATGGAAACACTTCTTCAGTTCAGACTCTTAAAACTGCAGGAAGTTTGAAAACAGAAACATGTTCTTCTACCCTGAAATTAACCAACCTATGCATTACCCACTTGTCCTACACTTCACTGTTGGATGTTTAGTCTAGTGGATGTCTGCTGTCCAAGCCTTTGCTGCAATCTAACTCTGACCTTCAAGCTTTTTTTTTTTTTTTTTTAGGGCAGGCTTTCTCTGCACTCCCTTCCCCTGTCACCAAGTTCATTAATTTCATTAATCAACAAACTCCCCTGAAGGCAAAGCAGATTATTACAGCCAAGATAAAGTATATGTTATATTAGACCTTTCCTCATTTGATATTAATAGCCCTTTTTAATGCATGTAGCTGAGAATGGCAGCAGCAGGCTTCACTATACAACACAGTGGAAAATAATCATTGAGAATCTGCTGGACTGAATCTCTGTTGCCCTTTTATTGTAAAGGTGTCAGAGGGGCCATAGGAAGATGAATAAACCACAACATGTGCTCTTTAGCCATGTATTGATGGATGCAGCATAAGGTATCCCACTGTGTTTGTTGTCCGCCTCCCTGTCTGTCTTTCTCGCTACAAAAGAGGGAAGGAGAGGCTCCCTCTGCACTCTTATCTCCAACACTAGCTCTCTTTCTGCCATCATTGTCTCCTCCTTTATTTCTCACATTGCCCCCTCTGTCACCTCGTGTTATCTGTTTTTATCAGCGTCATTTCTCTCCTCTCCTGTCACACACACACACACACACACACACACACACACACACACACACACAACCTCCTCTCCTTTCTGCACACTTACATATTCTCTTCTTCTCCTTCCTCGACTGAATAGGAGGAGGTGTCTGCTCCCCCATATGGCGTGTCAAGTCCCAGCAGTGAAAGCGTGGGTGGCGTGTTGCATTCTAACATGGTGTGGTGTTAAAAAAAGGAGAGAAATCATATGTCATAAAGAGGTGAAATGGGCTGTAAAGACGCAAATCCACTCAGGAAAACAGTCTTTGAACTCGTGTTGCAGTGTGGAGTCATAAATAATATCAAGGAACTATATTTATGTGGATAATCTGAGACTTAAAAATCAATATTTTAGAAACCAGACAGTAGGTGTTGAGGGAAACAAGCAGATGGTGTTGTGGGTAAATTAAAGGTGTAGACTGTTGATGCTTAATCTGCAGTCAGACAGAGATGAAGACAGAAAAAGAGGAAGTATTCTGCTGGATTTTTTATAATCTGGTTTGATTGTCTGTCTGCCTCCATAATACACAACAGTCTACAGTCTACAGCTGCTGTTTCATTGACAACACTCTGAGATGTGAGAAAAATAAAGAGCAGGGCATGCAGCACATTTTAGTTCACTAAGAGTTTTTTCTCAAATGTAATGAAAGTATGGAAAATTAAGCAAAATTATTCAGATTTCACAATTGAATTTCATTACAATTCACCTGAGCCACATCTGAATCCCATTTTATCCAGATTAAAGGGTTAAAGTCCATATTCCAAAGTTTGTCTTTCATAAAATATTTTTAGCTTTAGTGTAAACGTGATGAAATTAATTTTTAGATGGCCCAAATTATACACCTCATTAAAATTAAACAGCTTAAAGATCAACTCTTAAAACGCATTATAAGTGTTAATGTATAATGAGCGGGTGCTTATGCAGATTAAAAACCGTACGTGTGAACAACACCCTGGTGCAAACCTGAAGGTGAATTGATTGGTGTAAACAAAATGATTTTGGTGACACAGCTTTCACTTGTCATTCACCTCTCCTCCTTGGGTCTCTGCTCTTGACTCACCCTTCAACAGAAATGGAGCAGAAGCCACTACTTTCATCATGCTGCTTACTTTTTAGCTTTAACTGGTATCTTTTTAAAGAAACACTCACCAGCCTGGGTAGCAGGACAGAATCTTGCTCTATTTCTCGTACCAGAGATAGTTCAGGCTCAGTAGCTCCTCAGGCTGCTCTCACATTTGTGTCCTGTCACTGTCATCATCCCCCAGCTCTCCATAGCAGCCTGACACTCATGATGATTATTCCACAGTGATTTATCAGAAAACTCAGAAAACCAGTGGAACTAACACAGCCCCACAGTGTCAGCGGTCAGGGTAAATGTAACGGGCTTGATAATGATCACTTTGTACTTGGAGTTACATGTGTGCTGATTTTATCCATTTTCGATGGGTTTTAACCAATCAGAACCAAGTGTTCACACGGGCTGTTTTTTTTATTAATGATGTGGTCTGTATGGAAAATTAACTGCCAATTTTTATTTTTATTTTTTATTTTTTTTTTGTGATTAAAAAAAGACATTGTCTTGTTTGTTTAAAATGACCACAAAAGTGGATTTAATGAACCTCCCTGTGGTGGAAGCTGCCATCTTAGCTGTTAAGGAAAAGGCTGATGTGAAACTCCCGTGTTGTACTCTTTTAGAATCTGCCCCATTTCAGAATACAGGAATATGATTGGCCTTTATGATTATCTGAGCGAGAAAGAGTATGAGCCGTCTCATCTGTCTGGTGGTGCACGGCTGGATGTACTTTCAACAGTGATGGTGCTGAGAAGTTTTTATATTTCTCAGAGTCAGTTTCATGCCATGTGATTCAAAATATGAGGTTATGGAAGCCCAAGTAGTTCATCAAGTCTTATACTTTGGAGAAAATATTTTTAAAGGGAAAGTATCTTAGTTTTTATACCATCATGCTTTGCTTTTACCTCCAAGCAAAGAAAACACACGAATGTTTTCTTTCCCGTGGCTTACAGGGTGATAGTTGTGCTGGTGATAAGGTGATATAAAATTAAATAAACCAAACTTATCTTCTTCTGTTTTTTTCTTTTCTGTTCATACGCTTGTGCATAATGTGTCCACACCCTTGGCACAGATTCACCTGATATCATGAGTATTACAGCATTATCTTATCATAGAAGGAAATTGCATCAGGCCAGTTGTGGTGGATATAAGTGTATATTGACTTCATGCATCGAGGGAGTTGCAGTATTTTCTCTACTGACCTCCCGAGGTTTACAGTGGAGATCAGGCAGATTATGAATAATGGAGAAAGGTCAGATAGATTTTTAATGGATTTATATACCACATGGCCACAGCTGCATCAACAGGGATTTTCTAGCAATGGTTTCTGTAACAAAGGGCCTGAGCCGTTGCTTTTGCTGTATCCACTGTGTTGTATCTACAATCAAGGCTAGCATAAGCTTTAAAATCCATGCTGGGGTTAATACCACTGATCTGTGACTTGACCTCATTTTAAGCATCATTAAAGAGCGGTTAGTTGATCTATTTCTGATACCAATGAATAATCCACTGAACGACTGTTTTAGACAACATAAAAGCTCTTATACTGTTAACATTATTGCTTCATTTGACCTTAAAACTGTTGTATGACAATCTATAAAAAAATATCTATAGACTAATACGCACTGTCTCAACTGTGCATATTTCTTTTTCATTTGTGATGACAACTGGAATGCTCCTTTAATACCTTAACTAACCCAGCATAGGTTTGAAATATGTCCCATAATCCTCCAGCGACCTGATTCGGTAGATCACCTTGAAACACATTAAGCTAACAGTAACAGTAGCAGCTTAGATTTTGACCTTTCCTGACACTCTACGACTATTAAAAACAGAAAATTCTTTTTTTTAAACATATTTAACTTGTTTCTGTTTTTACTTTTTTTCTAAGAACTTAAAACATCCTTTTAATCCTTAAAAAACCCCCCCCATCATTCAAGTGCACATTTGGTAAACTAGCTTAAGTCTAAGCTAGCTTAGAGTATCAGTAACAGCCTGCTGGTTGTGCTCTCTTCTGTTTTTTTTTTTTCCTATAAATTTCAATGGAAATTCATGTTTTTGAGAGACTGATTAAATGATGGATTTTTTTTTTTTGACAAAGTACTCTGTTTTATATCCCATACCTCATTTTAATACCACAAGCACTGCATAGTACCAGAGTTCCTGTAGTAAATATTACTACAGGTAATTCTAACTGGTCCCAGGTTGGGGGGACGAAGAGTAAAAACATCAATTAGCAAAACCAGTTTGACCCATGATGGTTGAAGTAAACATTTGTGTTTCTTGTCACAGGGGTAAGAAAGCGATGCCTTTGTTTATAAAGTGGTCAAAGCAGAATATGGTTAAGCTGGGGGATGTCAATAACTCTGACGTTGCCGTCAGAGCATTTCTAGAAGTGCAACTCTTGTGTACTGTTCTGAGTAAATATATGCTAAAAGTGGTCCAAGAAGTGTAGACTGGCTATAAGAGCCCTGTTTCCATCAAGCGGTTCAGTTTGGATTTTGTGGTGTTTCCTCAGACTTATCTTAGGACAGATCCCCAAATAACCAACATGAACCATCACACTTTTTGGGAGCCTTCTGTTGGGGTGCCAAACTAAACCTATCCGATCCCAGAAGAAAGAAAACTACAGACTGTTGATTGGTTGAAAGACTCCCCACTCACCCTGTGACAGCAGCTGTATTACTCCTCGCGGCACACAGCGTTCTCTGAAATAAAGCTTACTCATGCTTTTGTCAGGCTATTGTGTAATTAACGTGGCTTTCGGCCCCCGGCTTACACGCCGCCTACCAAAGGGGGCATTTTCGGGTGTGGAAACGCAAACAAGATCAGTCTTCACAGAGCCAACCCAAACCAAACCATACTGATCCAAACCAGACCAGTTTAGATCCACCTGATAAACTGTTGGAAGCAGGGCTATTGATATGTATGGAGAGTGTGGAAGAGTTGTGTAGTCTGATTCTTGATGGATCGTTTCGATTTGGTTTAAATATTCCCCTGATCTCAAGCCCTTAATGCATCTGTGTGAAATCCTGGACAGCCTTGGTATGTATGGAGGTCTAATCTTGCATTTTCTAGGATTTAAAGGAGCTTCTGATTAACCTCTTGGTGACACATACCGTGTCTAGTGGAGTCTTTGTCAGGGCTGTTTTGCCCATGATCTAACGAAAGGGTGACCCACACAATCTTCAGTGTTTTGTCTCAGTGCACAAGTGTGAGGCAGCAAATGCGTAAAAAAAATATGGGATGTAGTACAACATTTCCTCCTGTTGCATTTTGAGTCCACAGGTGTTGAATTGGAATTTAATCTCACGTTTACTGTATAATCATTATAAAGGCTAAGAACCAAGTCTAATTGCTGAGCAATAGTTCGAACCCTCTTATTATGAGGAAAGCTACAACATATCTCAAATAATCCAAATGTATGCAGCTTAGTTTGTTGAAAAAAGAGAAAATCTCCTCTTGTCATGAGCGACTTAAGTCTTCGTTTCATGTTTCAAAGTGTCTGAGCAAAGTTGGGTCTTCACATGCATTGAACACTCATTGCTCGCTCCATGAAATGTGAGGGGCTTTACAGTAATCCTTCTTCTTAATAAGCTGCTTCAAGTGCATCACCATTCAAAGAGGGTCAGGGTGGGACTAAATCAGTCATTCTGCGTCTCTTTCTGCTCAGAAAGGCGGGTCACCGTGACTTTAAATACTTACTTCTAATGGATCCCAGCGTGTAATGCAGGAGATGTAATTTACAAAGGATGTCAGCACCAACCAAGGCTGGCAGTCATGTCCCTGGGTTGACACCAAGTAAACAGTCACTTAGCTTGCATGTCCCTGTCCACCCCCACAATGCTGATGGAGACTAATGATCACAACCGTGTGTAATTGCTGTGACATCTTGCGGTTACAGACCATACAGAAAGCAGTGACTCGGAAATGGTTTTGTAGCTGGTCTAATGGAGCCAGGAAATGAGAAACACTCATCCATTGTGGAAGATATTCTTTAATTCAGCTTGCTCAGCGAGATAAGTCTGACTTTTTAATGTTGACATTTTATTTTCTGTTTGTGTGTAAAAACAGACACACAAACTCAAGCAACTAAAGGCACATGCAGCCACTACATGTATACTTACAGTGGCATTTACGACTTACCATTTTTTAACACAGCTATCCGTTACACTTGATTTCCATAATTCCAATTTAACGCTTGCTCAGAAGCACCCAATCAGTGTGTCAAGTTGAAAGTAGCAGGAAACAAATCCTTTTATATGTAAATCTGCTTTACTACAACATTTGTCTGGCCTGCCAGGGAAATGAATATTTTACACCTCAAACTAGAGATGAGTGTTCTTATTTGCACCAGAAAAGAAAACGTGTTATTTCCATCATTTAAGATCAGATTTGCATGTGGATGCTATTAAGCATGATTTATAAATGTGCTTTGATTCTTTAAAAAACAAATACAGGAAAACACTACAGAGTTGCACAATATGAAAACAAACCAGCAGAAATTATTTGTTGAGAACAGAAACTTAAAGGTACAATTTGCTGATTGGCGCTCCTCTCAGCTGCCTGCAGTCTTGTAAATGCAACCCATGAATCTGTTTACCAACACCATCTCACTGACAGTGAGAAGAGAAAGAATTTTCTGCAGCCAGCAGCTGGAAAAACTCAGAAAGGAGATAAAGGGTTAATTCATTTCCCTTGCCAAGTGAAGTGTGTCGACAATTAACTTAGGTTTTGGTGCCAGGAAGGATGATTGATTTGTGAGGCTGGTTTCATAACACGATAGTCAACTATTGAATTTCAGCCTAATTTAACCAACGTTATTCTGTCAGCATGCATCTCTGAGTCACAGAGAACAATGAAAATCAAACTTAAATTACAATACTATCGTGTTTGAATTATCTGGATTTTTAAATAGGCAAAATTCTAACAATTTACTGTAATGACTGAACATGTCGGCCTTAAAAGAAAAAAAAAACACAACCAAACAAATAAACATAAAAAACAGCACTTTAACCACAGGCAGTGTCCTGATGCTTTGGGACCTTATGGTAACAAATAAATTTCCTTTGATGCCTGTCTATCATTACAACCATCACTTAGTGCAAACCTAAGACCTCAAACAATCAAAAAAACTCTAAAGAATATCTGTGATAAAAGGCTTCATCTGACATTTACCTCAAACAAAATTTACAAAGAAAAACAAATCAAAACTAATCAAATTGTGCAAAGCAATGGAAAACATTTCAACAACAATGTTTTATTTCCTTTTTAAATGAAACACAGCAATTTCACTTCTGATGTAATGTATCAAAATTATGTGTGACTTAAATTTAAAATTACTAAAGACCTTAACTTCTACCATGTATATAAATAAAAATCTGCCATATAAAAAAAATATCACATATTCTGCTTCACTGGTCCTAGTTTGATCCTTCTAGTTATAATGAAGCCTCGTATCTTAATCCCACATTAGGTTAAAAATTTAAGAATCTTCATACTAAGGGTGATACCTCAGAGGGTTAGCAGAAGATTTTGAGAAGCAGGCTCAGTTCAGGAGCAGCTTTAAAGTTCTGATCTTTCTATTTTCTTATTATGAGGTGGGAGCTTATGGTACATCTTATAAAGTAACTACCTCAGTAAAGAACCATATTAAGAAGTTCACTGAGGCCTTTTTTTTATAACTAATTCTGTTCCTTTTTTTTACAGGGACTTTGAAGCAATAAAATTAGTGCACTTCAAGGCCTTCACTACAGCACATCATGGCTATGAGGTTGTTTGTTACTACTCTTAAAGGCCTTACAGGCAAAGAGTAAACATCTGATACACCATAAAGAAAAACATACATTGCTAAGCCACAGCCTCCTGGGCTTAAAATGCCAAAGTGAAGTGCAGAAAAACTGCATTTCCCCAAATGTCCACTTGAGGCTGGCTTCAAAGGTAATATAACCTATATAAAGCCAAAACACTATCCATCAATGATGAAACTGCAGCACTGTTCAAGTGTAAAAACAAAAAACAAACAGCAGTTCTGTGAGTGGCCACCAGAGGTTGGCTCCAAAAGTCCAGGAGACCCCATTAACACCCATTTTGAAACGCTAATTGTGACACGTTTGCAGCTTGGTACAGAAAAAGGTTTTTTTTTTTTTTTTAACAGTTTTTTAAATAACAGTTCTGAATTGCTGACATACCTTTTTTTTATAACTTTCTTTAAAGATATTAAAATTATGAGATGTTTTTAATTTTACAACAGCAATTGTAGCTGTTGGCTGTCAATATTTTGATAAGGCGACTGACATCACTTAGCTTCAAAACTTAGTTCCAGATACCTGTAGGTGAAATTAAGACAATGCTCCTTGACATTGCTTTATCTTTTCAAATACCACCAAGAATTATCATGTTTACAGGCTAGCTTGAAAAACATTTTGAATTCAAGTTTACAGGAGGTTAACACAAATGTGTCCTATATAAGACTAAGCATGACAAGAACGGAAGGTAGTTCAGTGAGAGGTAGCTGTTTCTTGGAGCTGTGTCAGCTGTTCCAAATAGCTTAACCTGAACTTTGTTGTATTCATCTTTTTGTCTAAGTACAGTCACTTCAGTCACTACCAAAATGTCAAAATATTTTTTTAAAACAGGGAGCTCAAACCAGAAGTCACAGAGGCCACATTTAATCCATTTACAACTTTTGTTTACAAAACACAGAGCAAAGAATGTGATAAAACAAAGAGACAGCAGAATGGTTAAAAGAAATTGGCTCCATTGACCACCTACCTGCATCCTCATAATTATCCCCACACTGTGTCACAACCTGTGTCGTTCATCTTGCAGCTTAACAGGAACACCTTGCCTTGAGGAGCTGTTGGCCTCAGCCTGCAGCATCTCACTGCACCATTTATTATCAGGACACACACACACACACACACACACACACACACACACACACACACACACACACACACACACACACACACACACACACACACACAAGTTTACATACTCCATCTTTTCGCTGTCTAACTCTAACCCTAAACCTTCCTCACACACTGTAGATCACCTAGACTCTCTGCATCTCTGGTACACATTCACACACACACAAACACACACTTACACACACACACACTGACTGGTGTTTGTTCTCCTTCCAGGTGACGATTCTGATCATCCTGGCCCTGGCCTTCCTCGCCTGCATCGTGTTCCTGGTGGTTTATAAAGCCTTCACCTATGACCATGCCTGCCCAGATGGATTCATTTATAAGGTAAGACCATAGGCTGTAAAAAAAGTTGACATCATCTTGCTCGGCTCAAAGTGAGTTTGCCACAAAAACTGCTCCCCCTGGTGGCTGGCTGCAGTATAGGTCAAAAAATCAGGCTCTCCAGTCATTCCAGATGGGCTGTGGTCAAACTTTAAAAATAAATGCAACTCATAGAAATGTTTCCCACATCCGATTGTTGCGATGATTTGACAATATTATTGGGCTGCCTCATATTCAAGTTCTCTATTTTCTGAAAAGTTTCATTTTTTTTTTCGGAGATAGTAAAATATGTTGGGAGGGAGAGCCAGGAAGAGATTGGACTCTCCAAAAAATAAAATAATTACTTCTCTATCTGTTTAAAGGAATGGCTATTTTTTGAGTGGCTTAGTATAAGGTACATGAATGATTACATTAATTAAGTTAATGAAAGACTTTGGCATCCAACCCCAACTTTAAACTCCACAGTTTATGTTTCACAGTCTTGTTTTACTCGATTTAAAGCTAAGATCCAAATGTTAGACAGCTCAACCATAGAGATATATCAGCGACCTTTACGAACGTTTGTCAATTGCAAAAAATGTCAAAAAAAAAAATTAAAAAAAGGTGGAGAAAAAACAATAAAGTGAGACCAGAAGCTTATTGGTATACACTATTTATCGTGGTGAGTAGAAACTAGAGGTAAAGCGCTTGGCCGTGACTGGTAACTTTCTGGAGTCTCTGCTGGTGGCCGGCAGCTGCTCTGAGCCAATCTCTCATCTAGCACAGAACACTCTCTTAAACGGCCTACTCTTCAGATTTTACAAATAATCTTTCTTGATAGAAACAGTTATAGCTGCATGAGTAGTGGTAGGCAGGTTTTTTTTATAGCTTTGATCAAAGCCAGGGTAGCTATATGCCAAGTCTTCTAGCTAAGCTCAGCTAAGCTTAAAATGCTAAAATCACACTACATGATCTTTTTGTGTTTGTCAGATTAGAAGATCACAGAGCCATGAACTCATGCCCTGACTTGACCAACAGACTTCAAGTTAGTGCCGTCATTTGTGAATGTGGTCAACATCACTGATGCGAAATTTTAGATGATGGAAAAAAATGGACAATGACTGTGTTGGCATTTGTGGGGTGTCCTATTCACTATGAAACACTGCACAGGCTTCAGTGATTCATTTTCAAGGCTGAAAACACTAAATCTGCCAGATTGAGCCATAATCATGCTTAGAACATGTCCTCTGACCTCAACGTTAGAGGTAAGGACAAGTCTCCTGTAGGAGAAGCTCCTTTCAAACAGGGGTAATCAGACAGGCGACCATTCATCATTAACGTCATTAAATTTATGACAGCTATTGTAATTGTCTTTAATTTTACGCCATTGTTCCTTGTACAGACCTTTTTCTTTAAGCTGGATTCATGTGTGATTAGCCGTGTTAGCTATTATATGAAAATTTGGCTTAGTGCCATTTTAAGAATAATTACAGCAAATTGTGACCAGTCATTTCTGACCCATGTGGCTGAAAGAGCTTGTTTAACCATCCTCATCCTACAACATGCTTTCATGATACGCTCCGGATTAGCTGAGTCTCCAAAGTTTGGCAGTTTTTTGGATGCAGACAGCCTCTTCTCCCCTCACTGGTACCTAAAGATTTTCACTGCACTGCACTTTTAAGTTTCACAGGAGTGTAAGAGGTCACCTTGGCAGTCTGTGTCTCAGGACAAATCTGTCTTTGAGGTGGAATAAATCTAGTTTCAGGACCACAGCCTCTGCAGGGGCTCTGACTGCAGTCTGCGGAGGTATTATTAGACGTGTCACACAACTTGTTCACATACTGCAGAAGTGTCAATAGAAAAATGTGCACAAGGATGTGAGCGCTCAGTCACACATACACTCAGATGCAGGAAGGGTTGTTGATATATACACTAAAGCACATTATAATGCAAAAGAGACTAAAAATATGGTCAGTAATACGGCCTGTGAGACCCTTCATCTCTATATGCTCCCACAATGAGCTGATCTATCAACATAATGTAAATAGCTTTTTCTATCTTCTATTTTCTCTAATACAAAAAGGGAATAGGGGAAAAGAGACGTTAGTTTTATAAGATTGCTGAAAAATAAGATCTTGGCAAAAAACAGTTTTTAGTCATTTGGGGGCCTCTCTGCTGCAGATGTTTTTTTTCTTTTTGGTTCTAGTTTTGTTAATGTCCTAGCAATTTTCAGGTAGATAAGTGATATACAAAAAAACAGCAAATTTTCTTCACATCAAATAGCCTCTCTTCATATATTTGCAAGTGAATTTTGAAGCTTGCAATCATATGAAAAATATACTGTTCAAATTATAAAACAAGAGATCTCACCTACTTGACAACTTGTGAAATCTCCAGGCTCTTAAAAATAACTCTTTTTTGTGGTCTAACCTGAGTCATAATATTTATTTATTTATTTATTTATGGAATATTTTTTATAGACCCATATTTTTCTGTAGGATGCCTCAACACATGCAACCTTTTTTTTGTTTGTTCATAGTTCTTGTTTTTTCCTGTGTATTTGGATCCAAAGGAGCCACTACCAAGGCAGCAACTGGTATCAAAAAATAAGAATCCAACATTAAAATTTATGAAGTTATGAAATAAAAAATAAATCAAAGGCAAAACTAAAAAATAAGATGTGAAACGGGTGAATTTTCTGTTTAAGAGGGAAGAGTTTCTGGTGGATATGTTTCCTGCTGACTTATGCAAACAAATTATTTAAGATAAATATGAGCTTTTATATTAACAGTACAAGATTTTCGATTGCAGCTTCAGTTTTGGTCAGAAAATTTACAGCTGGATAATTCTTTCTTGCCTTATCTTCATACTTTTGATGCTTAAAGAAACATCTCTATCACTGAATCTATTGATCATTGCTGATTTCTGTCCCCCTCAGCACAAGCGTTGTATCCCTGCCTCTCTGGAGGCCTACTACGCCGCCCAGGACGCCAACTCACGAGGCCGTTTCTACACAGTGATCAGCCACTACAGCATGGCCAAGCAGACCACCTCGCACTCTGTCTCCCCCTGGCTGCCAGGAGGGGCAGGGGGGCAGCAGCACGATGCTAAACCTCCAAGTGGAGAGGGCCACTGAGTTCGCTGAGTGGTTGTACACATACAAACAACACTTGCAGACATAAAAATCAAAGACACAGGCAGATCTCAACACAGATACGTAGGTAAAAAAAAAGTAGACGAATAGACAAAAGAGACATGTACAAGTTTATATCTAACAAGAACATGAAGTGAAAACATGCATGCAGACATAAAACCACACAAAGCACATGCTAGGTCATTTACATTTACATGTTAGTGCTCATTCCTTCAGCAAGGGGCCATGTCTGCTGATACAAATACACACACACACAGTCTACTCTCTCTTTCTAACTTATTTATTGACTGTCATGATGAATTTATTTTTTAACTGTGATGTATCGACCATTTTTATGTGATTATCAGGCATTATCTGATCATCTGTACATAGACGCCAGTTAGTGCTGAAATTCATTCTTGTGAGCTTCTCTGGAGTCTGGAGATTTTTCAGTGTGTATACTGTAGTTACTGTAAATCCATTCACAGTTCCTTTGCTTTCTTGTTCAAACTGCAAAACCTCAGTTAAAGACTGTACTCTCAAACACTTACACACAACTCACTTCATATTCCAATGGAAATATCTGACCTGATACTGCAGCTACACATTTTTGATCCTGAATTAAATAATTTACTGTACAAGGAAGCTTAGACGCCAGTGTCCACATCCTGTGTTGATTGAATACATTTTTCCATTATGGCTGTTTGATAGCTCTCGTATGATGACATTTCAATGTGCTGTGCTTTACATTTTCAATCCTAGAATCCCCCAGTAACCCAAGCTGTACATACAACTGTGCGTTCAAGCTAGTTTTTTGTGTCTGTATGCATTGTAGTAGCTTTTCCCCTGAGGTTTTTCTTTCTTTTTAAACAGACGTCCTCTTTCCTTTCATTTTGCTTCAGCTGCCAGTCCTTTAGCTCCATTAAAGACAACATCGCAGAGGGGAAAGGAAATGCCCTGCGTAAGGCGATGTCTTGCCAAAACAGTTTGTTTTCTGCTGTGTTTTAATACATTTATCAACGGCTTCAACTGCAGCCAATTTTTTTTGTTCTGCCCTCTACAGTTATTTTTCAATTTGTAATGTTGGATCTGTTGTCAAGAGCGCTTTTACGAGATATTGTGATGTTGTTAGTTGATATGTAGCGATACTTGATGTAATTTATCAGTGTGCATCCTTGCTCCTCTCTCTTCTCTTGGTTTGAATTCCAAATAAAACAAGCTGTGACCTGTGCTGAGTGTGTCTGTCAGTCCCGCTCACTGCTGTGTCTCTTTAAGAGCTCACACAGCGCCTAATAATATGGCCTCCAGGCAGCGCTGCGTGAATGACAGTGACGGCTGTTCCTACAGCACGTTATGTCATTCAGATGTTAAGAGAAACTCTACATTAGATATGTTCTCTGCTGTCCTTGTACAGACGTTTCCTGAGCTGCAGATTTGTCTGCTGTAATGAAGAGTCCTTGTGATTGGCAGCAGAAAATACCTGTATGTGTAATGACTGCTGGGAACAGTCTCCGTCTTTGGAGTGATTGGCAGAAAATTCCACTGATTTATTTTACTGTGCTGCATTGTGAAGCAGTGAGTGACAAGAATAGCTGGCTTTGCTAATTAAAGGCTTTCCTTTAATGAATCTGTCAGCTTCATCTGTCCTTCCCAGACTGAGAGAGAAAGAAAGAAGAAAATGACAAGAAGAGAAAAGAGAAAAATATAGACGTAGTTAATTTAAACTCTGCATAAAAAAAAACATGTCCAGGAAATTGGCTTATATGGTGTTGTGAATCGTCTACCATGGTGCAAAGTTTGCACCAAACCAAACATTGCAGTTCAAAATGAACTTAAAACAGCCACTATTTTTGTTATCATTCACATTAACTTGATTGTTTCCAAAGGTGACTTCATATCTGCAAAAATATCAATATTAACATTTCTGTCCTCATTTATTTTTCCTTTTCAGTGCTATACATTTCAAACATGGACGAGGCATATGGCAAAACGTTTAATCTTGTTGCTGTTGAAAAAAAACGTCAGAGTTCCTTTAAAGCAGGGGTGCCCAAATTCGTGTCAGTGAAGGGCCAAAAATGAATCAGTGTGGAGGGTCTCGAGCCAAAACTAAACATTCATGTTGCATTGCATGATCTTCAAAGTGCTGATAGTATGATTGGGCAATATAAATACTCATACAAGTTATCCTGAAAATGAAAACACTTTGCTTTTCTGTATTTCACAGCATGTAATTGCTGAACATCCATATGGCACAAATACTAGGCCTATGTCCTCAAAGACATAAACAACATGGGACACAACATGCTCCTTTGAAACCAAAATGGTGCATTTTCCATTCTTTTAAAAAAGGAATGATAATAAAAAAAACTGGACACCTGCTTTAGGCTTTTTCCCCAATTAATAACCACTGTATTTACATTAATTTATTAAGATTATGCTCTTTTAAAATAACAATGTTCTGCCTACATATTAGGCAAATTGCTGTGGAATCAATTTCTCTAAAAAAAAAGTACTCATGTTCCCAACTATTTTTAAACTTTCTTTTTGCCATGACCCTGCATCTTTTCACTGTCTGGTCATGGACTTCCAGATTTGACCTGGCGTTACTTTTACCACCCTACTCCCAATGTAACACAGGGTTAATTTGTGGTCATGAGAGGAAGTGCAACAATAGATGAATAAGAAATGAATGAGAAATTCAGGTTGCTGACAGTGGGAAAATAATAATGATAATTAAAAATCTGTATATAAAAATTCAAACATGGGCAGCAGGCCGAAAAAAAATCACTTGTGGGCCCCAAATTGGACAGCCTTGCTTTATAGTATCCAGTATCCTAGAGATAAACTCACCAGCCCTGCTGCCCTCCCCTGCATTGCAGGAAAGAATCTTGTTCCACTTCTCCCTGCCAGAGATGGTTTGGGTTCGGTAGCTCCTCAGCCTGCTCTCACATCCTTACACAGTCACTGTCATCTCTTCCCAGCTTTCAGGACCAGCCTGAGACAAGAACTAGTGAAAACCAATGCTCTATTTTTTGCCAGTGTCAACAAGCTGAGGCGAAATACACAGAAGTGACGTGATGTGACGGGTGTGATCATGTTATCCCTTGTGCCACTCTTGTTTCTGAGAAGAGTGACAGAGAAGAGAATCACTGTTGCAATCGGGTTTTGACCAAGAATGGCTGAAATACATGTTATTCATTTAATTTACATGACAGGATGTCATTTGTACATCGTCGTGTCCACATTTCTCCTGGCACTGTTTTGAGCTAGGCGAAGTTCTCCCTCAATGCCTTCACAGGCACCAAAACATGTGAGCATTTACACACACAGACAAAGAGCTGGGAAAAACTAACCTAACACGCCAGACTGACAGTTTCATACATCCCCCATAGAAATATTTCACTAGTCCATCTGGGTAGCAGCTCTTCAGATTTGTTCTCAGAGGTGGGACCTTAAAAAAAAATCAGCAGCTGGTGATTGGACGACCGTTCTGATTGACATACTCACAACAGACCAATCCGCATCAAGTGGTTTGACTTAGCTCATGTGCGCCGCTGCTGAGAAACTATTGATGAACAAGTACAGGAACACGAGAAACAGCTGTGATTATGGTGTTAGATGACTGCTGCCCTTTTTGTAAAGTTAACTTAGGAATCAAAGGAACGCTGACAAGTATGAAAGTCTGCTGACGTCACGTCTGCTCGTCACTTCTGCTGCTCCCGCCCCTCTTCCCTGATTGGGCCGTTCAGCCGAGTGAATTCATTGGTCAATGGAGCCTGGCAAGATGGTTGTGCAGGATTTCAGAAACGGAATCAGGCAGGTCCATCTGCTCTGCAAGGTTAGGGAAAAACACCACGAGGAACATTTCCCAGCGCCTTCTCTGTGAAGATGCAAGACTTGCTCTCCTGCTGCCGGTTGCGTATATCCTGCGATGCATCTTGTAGAATTCAGCTGTAAGAATTGAATATTTTACTCAGCTGGGTAAAAAAAAAAACAGTCCATGAATATCGGTTATTCTTGGCAGCCTTCACAGCAAGCTGACATTTTGATGTGTAGCATAAGTTGTTTTCTCTATGGTAGCTATTTTAATTTAAGATAACATGCTAGCATTTAAAAGGCAACATGGTAATAAAGTAGTTCACACAGATACTGGTTCAAATCCCCAGCTGGGCTGGAGAGCCTGAAACATTCTTGTAAAATTGATTGGCCACATTAATTCCCCTTTAGGCGCGAGTGAGTGCTCATGTGATTGGTGGTCTGTCTTTATATGTAACCTCCAGTGTATATGAACTGGGGAGCTGGGTGAGTCAAGGTGAGTCAAGGTGAGTCAGGGGTGTGTGATGTCTCTCAGCCAATGACAGCTGGGACATTGTCAAAAGCAGTGAAAGACAGTAGATGGATTGATGCTCGTGTTTGGTCATTAGCACCAAGCACAAAGGCTGAACAACTGTACAAAAAAGCATGAGCTTACATTGCTGTGTTGTAAAAAAAAATAAATAAATAAAATAAAACTACCTTTTTAGATTTAACCTCTCGCTTTGCAAAAAAAAAAAAAAAGCCTCTTAAATCAAACTTCTACCAAGTCATATTTTAAATTAGCTTTTTCCTGACATTAAACCTTTAGAGGAGTGGACAGGACTGAACGAGTGCTGTTGCTCTCTTATAAATGGTACTTAAATGCTGACAGCTGATCATAAAAGACATTTTCCTGATGTTCGCTGTTTTTTCCTCCTCCCATGTGGATCTAAAAGAGAACTGATTCATAATCAGAATTGGACAGATGGTTGCTTATGCAGTGCTTACACAACGCAAACACTACGCTGACATGTTGTGAATCGAGGGGTCAGGTGCAGAGGAGCAGCTGGTGGTGTCACATGAGTGGAAGCTAAGGTAAGTGGTTGTCTGTTTCCTTCAAACACCCGCAAAGTTCAGAAAGATAAAGACTACAGAATGCCTTTGAAATAAGCTACAAGTGAACTAAAGAACATGAGTAAAGTTTTTATGAAGATACAGAAAGTGACAGGACAACTTTCCTACATTTTCACACCTCTACAGCGTCTCCAGGCAGTGGCGTTTTCTCCCGGAGGCCAAGGGAAGCCATGCTTCCTCTCTTTTTTTAGACTGTAGCTGTGATTTAATGAAAATATTCCTTTAAACAGTTTCGATACTTCTTCTGTGTTTTGTCACCGTCATCTCTTCCTTATTCCTCTCCTCTAGTTATTGAGCATTTTACAATGTGTAAAACAGCGCCCTCGTAAATGTTCTGTATCAAATGAGTGGTGAAAATACGATACTGCACGCTGTTGTCCGCAAGGAAGCCAAGCAGAGTTGGCATCCCTTGGTGAAAAAAACCCAGAATGATTAACCAATCAGATGAGGCCGTGGTCATGACACTGCTCATCTGTGATTGACCAAGACTGTGCCAAGGGAAGCCACCCCGTCTATGGCCTCAAACCAATCAAATCACAGTATCGTCATCCTCGAGCCACTGAATGAGATCAGAGAGGTTAGCACATTAGCAGTGTGCATGAAGCTGCCAGTTGTGTGTTTAAGTGGGCGGTTGAGTAAATAAATAAGACATTTAAGCTAAGTCAAGAGGACAATGTACGTGTGTGAATGAGTGAGTGAGGGTGGGAGAGCTAAAGGGCGTGTGTCGGTGTTCAAAGTAAGTAAAACGAGCGCTCTCTGGGCACTCTAACAGGTCCGTTACATGAAATAGCGATACAAACTGCAACATAGCCTTTTATGTACCCCACTCCCTAAAAAAAAAAATACAGATAACAGGCTTTGTCTCACTTGGCTTCCTCAAAAAAAATCTCCACGCCACGCCACTGTCTCCAGGTGCACTCTGTGTGATCTTTGCAACTCGCTGATATTAACAGAACTGCCTAATTTCAGATCCATTTCACACTGCTGCACCGAACGCTCTCCACCAGGCTTATTACACCATTCATTTTAAAAGACCTTATGGCCCTGATTACTTCCGAGGGACAATTGGCAATCAGATATGGGATGAACTGTGGCTTAATCCTCTCCCTGGCACTCTAATTATGACGGCAAATAGCTTCTAGTGCTATAATTCATGCTAAATTCCTGCCAGAGCAGAGTATTAGATATTGATGTGAATGAGGACTGATTGTTGTAGACAGGTCATTGGTGTTTTCTCAAAGTAGAGAGGGAAAATTAGGGAAAGAGTATAAGAAGTTGGAAAGAGAAGAAAGGTTCTGTTGACTGGTAGAGGGAAATTAAGACTGACACAAGAGGAAATTAAGCTGCAGTGTATGTTCATCCTGTTGTCCTCTAACACACTCGAACAGCTTCTGATGATCTGAAGGTGATGCTTGTATAAACTTCAGACGATAGCTTCCTTTATGTTGGGCTCATGTTTCTTTCTCTAAAATCAAATTTTTATCGCCAAATTCACAACTCTGCCGTGTTTCTTTCCTCTTACTTCCTGTTTTTCAGTCTGTCTCAATTTTCTACACCCACACACAAACACATCCGAAAAATTCACATGTGCTCAAATATGTACACACATACGTACGGCCATCTGTATAATTTGTGCTCCACACCTCCATCTCTGCCCTCAGCCGCCTCTCCTGCTGCGAGAGAAAGGCTGCTGCTCAGCAGTCATCCCTTCGAGGTGTGGAGGAGGAAAACAGAGGGAGACAAGGAGAGAAAAGCAGAGGAGGGGGGCAGACCCAGGGTGAAATTACATGAAGGGAGGTGAGTCAGGTAAATGGTGAGGAGGCAGTGATTGGGAGTTTTCAGAAAGATGCACAAGAGCTGGTATTATTTGTTCTTGTTTTGTTCACTGCAGGAGAGAGGAATATGTTTTGAGCTCAAAGTGCACAATGTTTCCTTTCCATCGGTTTATTTCAGTAAGTTGTGATCCTTAAAATTGTAGTCCAACTTTGATATGCATTTGTTGCAGGCTTTCCGAGTGGATTCTTTCTATCTCTGCATCAGAGTGAGAGTATGAGAGCAAACAGCAACAAGCTTACAAAGCGATCCCAATGATAGTTGTGATGAATCTACTGTATTTCAAAGCACTCTGCTGAAATGCCACTGTGCTCTGTTGAAATAAATCAGCATATGAATGCTGAAATGTTAATGCTTTAAAGTGTGTGGGTTCCCGTGAGTGTGTGTTGGTGCTTCTTTCCAGCCTAGTTTCTCCCACTCATGCATTTAGGAGAATGTCAGTTCGGTCCACAGACCTTTACCGCTGCCGGGGTGCTCCTGCTGAGTTTGGTGCATTTAAAATTTAAATAGTGAGCACAGTTCAATTATTTAGAAAAAATGTCTGGGTCAATGGATGTAAGTCATGCCTCCTTCTCAGGGAGTGGCTGCACAGCAGAGTAAATATCTGTCTGCAGTATTTTTTATGTCACAAAACAGAAATAATTCTTCGCAGCGTGCTCGCCTTGGGTTATTATTCATATTTAAGGGAAGGAAACTCATTTGGTCAGGGGTGTGCAATTAATTTGTCATGCCTACTTTGTTATTCTAACTACCTTTTGAAAGCAGGGGTATGCTTGGAAGCAGATTAACATATGCTCACACAGACTGAACACTCACACATACACAGAAACCAATCTTTGTGTAGTCTCTGTAGCGTGTCTGTGACGCAGTGCTCTCTGTTCATCACCAGTCCCAGTGAAACTGGGGCAATGGGATAATCCCTGGTCAGATGTCAGTCATATTTAGGAACGGGTGCCAAGACACTGTGTGCCGCAGACAGCAAAGTGTGCACTGTGAGAGCCTGGATTACCACCAGATGATGTTAAATACCAGCTTGGATGTATTTCATGTGCACTTGCTGGCTACAAGTGTGTTAATTTTATGACTTGTGTGATTTAGTTTCTACCACTGAAGCTCGGCCAGCCAGCTCAAGTAGGATACTGCTAAATATACTTCTTTTATAACACTGAGGCATTTTTTCCTGATGTGTGCTGCACTGCAGCTGACCACAGTAAAGATGAATCAGGTTATCGTCTCAGATGGTCACCATCAAGCAAATCTTAACCTAAACCCATGGCTAAAAGCAAAGTAATTACTTTGAGCTGGGTCACCACTCGGCAACGTCTTGTTGCCCTCTTGTTTGATGCACATCTCCCACCGTGTCCTCTGTATTTTCATCTGACTCTGGTTTAAACACAAATGTTAGGACCGTGCCGTGCCTGCAGCTATGCTTTTAGGCACATTCACATGATGGTATAATAGCACAACGCTCTATTCATGGGTTTTAGTCAGGTGACTTTTGGTTGCTGCTACCATCTTTAGGACCACAGTGCCCAACTTTATTCAGTCAACAGCTGATGACTCATCACTAATAGTGATGATAAACTCTGTTCTTTTTACTGAATACAGTTTTAATGAGTCACTCACCAAATTGAATCAAGTTTTACGAGTAATTTGAGTTGCTGAGTCAGCTACCCAGAGAGTGCATAGAAACCTACATTGTCTTGTTTTCATGACTTTAATCTTAAAATCCCATTTTTTCCATTAGGTGGCTCTAAAACTCCATCATACATGATGTTGTCAAAATCGCTTGTTGATGTCTGTCTGTTGTCGATGTTATGTTGGACATCGGCCATGTTGGAGCCCAATCACAATGTCCATGAGGGTTCAGGGCTGTCACAGCTCAATTGTAAAGTGTGTCTTTTCTGAGCCCTTAACGCACCCTTTCTGTAAGTTGGCAGGTTTGCAGATTTATTGTGAGGAAATTACCCACAGTTCATTGTAATGTGATGTGAAACAATAGAAATGCAGGGTTCCAAGGGAGAATCCCACAAACACAGCAGGGAAACAAACAGATAACACGGAAATTGAAGGAAGACAGTCGGCAAAAAATAACCGCAAAAATTAAAAACAATGTTAATGCTTCATAAATATAAGTCTGCCTTTCTTTAAGATTAGATATAAAACAGCCTCAATCTTCCTTAATATTTATATCTTTACAGGTGATCTCATTTAAGTCAGTAAGAGCTCACGCTTTAAGGGGGACATTGAGATTCAGCCATCTTGAAAAAAAAGGGGTGGGGTTTACAGGAGCTCATTTAGATTTCAAGAGGCATGTTCAGAGAAAGGCTGTTTGGACGTAGTTTTAAACTCCCTCCAGTGCTTGATTCATTTACTATTTGGCAGTCTTGTACAAAGTACCTGAAAGCAGTAACTGAGTAAAAGCACAAGTGTGTTCCCATAAAACTACTTTGGTAAAAGTTAAAGTCACCTTTTAGAATATTACTCGAGTAAAAGTCTGGAAGTCCCTGACTTTTATTGTACTTATGTATCAAAAGTTATTTCCTGATCTAAATCTACTTAAGTATTAAAGGTATAAGTAAAAGTATTTTTTTTGCATGCAAATACAGCCACGGTTGTGCAATGTTTTCTGCAGCAGCACCACGGAGTTCACAGAGTTCGCCACTGTGGTTGACATGCTAAACAGACGCTACCAAAAGCATCAGTGACTGCCGCAGTTGCTTCCATGATGGCATCAATAATGTGACATGCCCGGACAAGCTGGATTTCTTCTTCAGGCTTGGCAGTTCGGTTGACATGACAAACAGGCATTACGTCACTATCTCAAATTTCTTCTAATTTTATTTTGTAGGAATGAGTAACGAAAATGACTGGAGGAAATATATCAGGGTAAAAGTACACATATTATGAAGGAAATGTAGTGGAGTAAAAGTAAAAGTTGTCAGACATAAAAGTAACGAAGTAAAGCACAGATATGTAAATTTTTACTGAAAATGATGGAAGTTAAAGAGCAGCAGAAATAATTCAAACCTGAGATGTTTTAACAAGCATTGGTTTTGCAATAATGCTGAAAATATGACTCAATGATTAACTTAGTTGTTCTGGTTTTAGTTGATCAGCTAATTGGTTTAGCAACTAATACCCTCACATAAAGGGAGTATTGCCCACATAATTTAGAGTTCTGGCATTTTGTGCTGTTTCAACTCAGTTCAGTAAACAGCCATAAAAAGTCAGCAGTATTTACTAAATCATGATCAGACGAGGCGTCTATGTCAGGGCCCAACAGCTCTGTTTTCTGGAGATATTAGTAATGACACATCTTCCATTAAAAAATGACTCATGCTCAGGTCTCGGCCTCCTGATGCTCATTAAAAGTCAGACGGAGCAGTTTCTCATTCTGAATTAATATTCAAAACTTTCCTCACCTATCCTCCGCCCTCTATTCTTCTCTTTTCCCTTCACTTCCCTCTAATTATTCTGTAATTGGCCCTTCATTCACTAGAATATCTGCCTCATCACTCCGTCACCTGGCTATGAAACCTAATCAGACAGAAGAAGCCAGGTGTATTATCTCTTACTCGCTGATCTGTAGGCCGCTCACTTCAACAACATCCTCATGCATCAAACTGAGGAGAAACTTTCTGTTTTAAACATACTGTTGATCCTGATAAAAAAAGAGGACTTCTACTTTTTTCTTCCAACAACTCAGAAACAATAACAATGAATTTAGTGGAGAGAAGTTGCCGGAAGGAATCTGGGTGAGTCATAGAAAAGAGTAACCGCTGAGGAAGAGAGGTAATTATAGGGTGAGATGATGCTCTACTTTTAGCCTGAGATGGAAGGGGGCAACCCAAACCCTTAATGATGAGGAAAACATTTTATCTGGCATGCAGAGCTACTGCGTAGAGAATATCAACACTGCTGAGGGGATGGCAAAGAGGACACTGGCATTTGTAAGTATTTTTGTGTAATATATGCAAATTCTGAGGGGGATTGTTGGGTGACTTCATATAGATGAGCAAATAGTCTTTCCTTTTACCCTTAACATGACAATAAAACTGAAATCTTACTCAGTAGTATGTCAGGGTCTTCAGAGTGCAGTCTGTTAGAATTGGATTTTAAACAAATGCAAGGAATGGAAGTCTTGGTCAGAAGTCCTCCATTGCTAACTGGAGGCGATAGCTCCCATTGGCTTCTCAGATTCTGAGGTCAAGTGGGTGAGGGCGCAAAAGAGGAGGGGCAGGAAAAGGTTCCTAACCAGCTGAAGTAATGAGCTGCAAGATTTTGGGACTACAATTGGGTTTGGAGGAGATATTTGCTGCACATGTAGACAAGCAAACAACACCAGTATCCCATAAAGCCCCTGTAAGTCAATACTTGATCAACAGATATAGCCTCTAAAACTGCTGGAACACATTTTGAGGGATTTTTAAATTAGTGCAAAGTAGGGATGGGAATCGCAAGTCAATTCCTGTTGAGAATGAATAAGAAATGGTTCAATCCATCGATATCATTAGCCTTTGTGCTTAACGATTCCTTTATCAATTCTTTACACTATGCAGAGCTGCAGGACCTTACATCCACTAGTCTGCCGCAGATGATAATACTTTACCAATAAAACTCTGGTAAAGGATTTTTATTTTGAAGTTTTACTGAAGAACTAAACTAACAAAGAAATGTACATTACTCTCTCACAGGAGATTCCTGTTCACTACAGTCAACATGTTACAAACCTCCAATAAACAAATGGCGCTAGCTTGATGCTAGCATATATGGAAAACTGCACTGATATGCTAGCAGTTAGCATACATTGGTATAACTTTGGCTTCAGAATAGAATTTCAACTTTCAGCACAGACATATCACAGTTACTCTTTGTAAGAAATACTGAAAATCCCAAACATCAAAATACTCACAGGAAAAGAAAAGAAAAGCTAGGTGCAGGCTCATGGCTGGCTTCATAACTACGGCAAGGTTCCAAACAACTTAAAATAAGGCTTTAACTATTTCGAGATACTAGATGGCTTACTTCAGTCAATAATGTATTACAAAACACTACATTGACATCACATGACAAACTATTTTTACTTATTTCTATATATATATATATATATATATATATATATATATATATATATATATATATATATATATATATATATACATCCAGAGATATCAAGGGCCAGTGACCGATTACATATCTGTTCACTTATAAACTCAATTCACTGTTGTTGACCTAGAAAACTTGTAAAGCTACTTTTTTTACAGAGAAAATTCACAAGATGAATTGATAAAGAACAAGATCGTTAAGCAGAATTGATTTGAGTCTTGGTATTGATAAAATCTTATCAATACCCATCCCTGGTGCAAAGTCAGATGACATGTTTCTTTAGTGCCAAGTTTTCTGCAAAAGGTTTCACGCTTTGTTCCCTTTTATCTTTGCGGGCGTGTCAGAACTTGTGTTGCGCAGCTGCTTCCAATGTTTTGCTACATTTTGTAAGGATGAATCCACTTCAGTGCCTAAATATCTCACAATACAGCTCAACCACACAATTTGAGGGTTGTGCTGATATCTGCTTCTCCTAGCTGAGCTTAGCTGCTGCTGCTCTGTGCAAAGATAAGAGAAAAGCTGGTAGGCTCCAACTTCACCCTCTTCAAATCTAAACTATTTGAACCTAAGATCACTCAAGGCGGTTTATAAGACACAAAGCAGCGTCTTAACAGGATACCACCTGGGTGCTTTCTATCATGTTTGACTGGAGGGAGACCTTAGGGGTGGACTCAGAACACACTGGAGGGAACATAAATCTCGACTGGCCTCAGGATGCTTCAAAAGGAGCTAGAAATTTTGTTTAGGCATTGGATACCTTTGATACTTTTCTAAGGGTGATGCATAGGGGACCTGGTCTCTGAATAAATAAAGGACATATGAGGAAACCAAGCAAGAGCAAAGTGACGATGATGAGCTCAATGGTAGGCAGTAATTCATTCAAAGAGTAACCTGATCAAATAAAAGAACATACATGTCGAGAAAATATGTATTATTTTGTGTAATTATTATTTTCTTGTGGAGAACTCCACAAGATCTTCAAGAGATTTCCTGAAATGATGAGGTCATCACATTAGGATCTCCTACTTGGTTGACAACACCTTGAAGGAGCAGACCTCAAACACCGAGGTCTGCCCATAGTTTCACAGGTGTAATCAATCAATGGGGAGGGGTGTAGTGGACACCACCCGCCACCAGGGACCAGTGTGACAGGCCCCTGCAACCACAGCCGACCACCACTCCCAGTGGAGAGGGCTCCCCAGAGAAAACGCTGGGGGTAGTTAAAAATACTCAAGGGACAAAAACATGTAAAAACTAAAATATGAATAAGGCAAGACTAAAAAATAGTGAAGGTACATATAGATAAACATGAAATAAGAAACTTAGGCAACTATTTGGTAAACAGTCATTAAATCTGATATATTCAATTTATATATAGGACAGAAAAGCTGTAGAAAGAAGAAAGAGCTTCATGAAAGCCCAGCAGGAGCTAATAAGTTGAAATGATTCGTGGAAAAACAATATCAACACAGACTGGTTTAACTAAACTCAAATTATCCACTTGGAACGCCAGACTTTTTTTTTCTTTCTTTGTGAAAATGCTCCATTTCAATTCAAAATAAATCTTAGAGATGTAAAACAGCAGCTGGATACTGCATTAATGTCTAGGTTACAATCTAGACAGAGACAGCATTCCTGGCATTGCTTTTGTTCTGTTGAAATTGGATGGAGGAAATAATTTGTGGCATTTCAGCACATCTGCCTTGAGGAGCTTTCTCTGGCCTTTTTGCTACATTTGCTTAATTTGTCAAATAAACCCAAAAATTCTCAGCAGAAATGCAAAAACCCTACAGAGTCACTTGAGTGAAAAACTGGGATTCATCAGTGTAAAATACCAGTGTATTTGCTAGGCGCTACCGTGTTGGCTATGGCTGCCTTTTGCAGCAGCTCACTCTTCTTTGTTCGTTTCTTTTTCTCTCTTTTTTGTAATCTTTGTATTTGGAGTGGATCATTACTTTGTATGGCTCATTTGTTGGTCATGGACACCAAACTTTTTGTGGCTTCAGAAATAGTTTTACTACTTTTTTTCCTGTGTTTGTCTGGAGATCCTACATGTAACCATAGCTGCATTGTTTACATGTGAGCTCAGCTGTTAGCAGCCTGTAGCATGTCACTGCTAACTGGTGTAAGGCCTAATGTCTTCCCACATGGTAAGGAGAAGGAGGTGAGGACGACGTGCTGGTTCTCAGGTGTGAGCTAAGACCTGTCCTTCCATCCATCGTTATTGGGAACATAAGATCTATCTCCAATAAGATGGACGAGCTAGCTGTGCTAACCCAGCAACAGAGGGAATACCAGAGGGCAGAGTAGCATCATGCTATTCACAGACATGGCTAACGGAGCTAACATCAGACACCAACGACACATTGGAAGAGCTTCACCTGCTGTGAGCAGACAGGATCCAGGAGACAGAGACTGAACAGACTGCTGAAGAAGCTCAGTCCTGGACCCTGTGGAGGTGGAGGCTGGATGAACTTGAGAATGATGGACAAGCTGTCATCATCTATTTTCTTATGGACCTTTTTTCACTTTCTCTACACTTTCTTACTTTTGTTTTCTTGATTGCTGCTGTGACTTTAATTTTGTTGCGCTTGTTACAATGACAATAAAGTTCTATTCTATTCTATTCTATTCTATTCTATTCTATTCTATTCTATTCTATTCTATTCTAAGGTCTACCAATAGCTCTGCCCTCAACAGACTTACAGTAGGCTGTCCAACCATAGGGATGGGAGTTTGCCAAGTGGGGAGCCTTAAAGAGACAGTACCTAAAAGGAATGATTTCAAAATGGGGCTGAAATAAGTGTTTTCGAAAAACACCAGTCCGAGAAAAATAGGCTTTTTTTTTTTTTAGCTGTAAATCATTTTGGCCAAGAGTCTCCCAGTCTCCCAATCGAGAGGCTAAGAAGTAGCATTTCAAAATAACCTTTATTGGTGCTGATAACCTCATTTTAAAGTGTGGACTGCAATCAGGCATATACCTGGAAGGGAGACTTTTTCAAGATCACTTTTAAACTCCTCACAGCCCCTTTAGCCTATTGACAATAACAGACATTAAAAGTAGAAGTAATCAATCTCATGCTTGAAGGTTTGGTTTGTCCTTTTAGGTCATAAAGAGACCCAAATAATAACTTTATTTTCGTCTATAACCAGATGAAAACTCTTGACAGGAGCTGTAATTGTATGCTATCCTCAGCTGAAACATTGAATGGTCTCTTTTTGAGTTACTATTTCCAGACAGCTTAATAAAGCAACATTTTGCTCTAATGCTCCAAGTTAATGTGAGAACAATTTCCCTGATGTTTCAGCGAAATTAGCAGTCCAAAAATAATTTCTCTCTCTCCAAATCCTAGTGTTAAATACGGCAAGAAATACTTGGAGGTTACGATATTAACACTTCCACAAATTCCAAATCCTCTACCTTAAAATGTCAGAAAACTGGAGATAGACACTCCCATAGAGGTCAGGGCGCCTTTTAGAAGCCAATCCTTCATATTTCTACTTTACACAAGACTTAATCTCCCCTCATTTCTTTGAAAATGTCAAGAAAGTGAAGGATATGCTTCACTACGTCTCCAGACACATAAATCAATGAGGCTTGTGTTGTAATTGAGTGATTTACACTCCTCCTCACTCCTCACAGGAGTGAGCTTTTTCATAATCTCTCCTCCCTGCATATTTATGTGCATTTTTAATCAACGGTGTTTTCTCCTTTTTTAGCCTCCACTTGAATCTAAAAGTCTCGGGTGCTCAGGGTATGTCCTGATTCAACGCATACAAAGACTCACGCACACAAAGGACTCGGGTGTCTGCCTGACACCCTGAGGCTGACATCGCTGGCAGATTCTGAACTGGACGGGTGCATCAGAGGGGAAACAGCTCAACAAACGGTCATCCACTGACATGTTTGACACACAGGGAGGGATACACCAAAAATCACTGCACATACATTTATTCCTCACATTATTTTTTTCTCTACTTAAAACAAACAGTAACCCACAGACACAGTCAGACAGAATAAACAATGCTTCTTGTTCGTGAACCCATCTGTTACAGACAAAATAAGTTAATGCAGACTCGTGTGTTTGTTGTATATTGCATCAGTCGCTCTCAGATCTTTAGAGCACTGTGTATTGCAGTTTTTACAATAAGTCTCATGTTTCAAAGACATACTTTTTGTGCCTTTAAAATTATCTCATATACATTCACCTGAGATTCCACATTGTTAATATGCAACAGTAGTATTTATGTTTTCAATTAACTGGAGTGTGCTCTCCTCATATTAAGCACTTAAATCTAACATTTAATTTAAATATTTATCAAACACCTACTTTAAGAGTTTCCAAACATCAATTCAAAGATCCAATCAAACTCCAGGGTCCTCAGCTGGTGTTTGGAGAAAGATAAAATATCCAGTATCAATCAGAAAAGGTCTTTTCTACTAAACAGTTGTCACTGTTTGTCTGTTCGAATCCTCCTTTTAAAATCTCTCTGTGCTTTTATACTGGCATTATTTTAACACTTTAACACTCCCCGAAGAGTGTTCTCGAGAGAAAGTCTAGACAGGTCCTTGAAATGCAAAATCCTAAACCACAGGTGGCCACGGTGGAAGAATACAAATAGGATGAACCTCAAAGTCCCGCTGAAGTGAATACATTTGGAGAGGAGAGAAGAAAGCATCCGCAGTAAAAGTTCAAACCAGACTACAGCTGCACATCTAGACCTTTTGACCTTGCTATACAGCGTGAACAGATGGGGGAATTTACTTTAAAGTTTGATCTTCTGCATAACAGTGAAAAGAAGAAAAGTACATTTGCCTTAGTATGCTGAGTGCTCAAGACTCTGGTTGGCTGTGGAAACTGAAACATTATCAGGCTTTAGTGATCCAACCTGTACCAAACTGTACTGATCCAAACCAGACTGCTTGGTGGAAATGGGGCAAAAAGTTTATATCTGTTTTACTGACCAAACTAAACTAGTGGTACTAATACAAGTGTTAGCAAGAACTAGGTTCATTCAAAAAGATAGGTTTGCTTGTTAATGTGATGCAGAAGTACTTGCAAATTTCAGCTGGGGGTTAATACAAACTCTCAGATGTACAAATCACACATAGAGCACATCACCATGTTCTGAAGCTTTGAGATACCATCTGTCATGTTTACTTCCAGGTAGTGAAGGTAAACAGCACTATGACTGTAGCCATTAAACAAAGCTATACTTTTCAAAGCTATACTTTAATTTCATTTCAGTCAGGAATGCTCTTGTCATTGATTTGAACCATTTATTGCCAAATGGATACAGTTAGAACTAGAAAAGCACTCAAAGAGAGCAGACCTCCGCCATGCATATTGTGACTATCACGCAACACTATAGTCCTACTTTAATGTTATACTCCCTTTCAGCAGACTGTCTGCTACAATTTGGTGTTAGTTGCAGGTTTGTACGATAATTTGTTACCTGACAGTGTTGAAAATTATGACTCAGGAAATATTTTATATTCTAAACCTTAGTATCCAGAATTTTTGCAGGATCTGGATCGTACTTTTACATCTGTCAAAAATGATGGTGACCTTGTCTTGTATTGTTTTGCTAAGCAATCCGACCATTTATGGTGGAGCTATATACACATATGATGATAACATCCCTGTCTCACAATGATAAAGAATCCTTTAAGAAAATCCTGGATTCAGACGGGGATCTGGATCACCTTCTCAATTTATCCACTTCTTCCTTATCCCATTTTGAACATTTCCTGAAAATTTTTTCAAGATCCATTCATTACTTTTTGAGTTATGTTGTTCACAGACAGACAGGCAAACTCTCCCAAAAACATTACCTTCTTGGTGGAGGTAATTAGCGTTAAAGCTCTGTTGTTCAGAGTACTCCCTGGATTAGCTGAGCAGCCTGCTCGAGCTTTCCAGGGAGCTTTCCATTGCAAAATCCCATACGTACTTACAGATTTGAAAGGATGCATACAGATCAATAGGATACATACGTATGAACTTAATAGGAGGAAGCAGGGGTGGAGGAGGAATTATCATGACAGCAGCAGTAGGGTAGCAAAGAGGTAGCGGGGATAAGAGAGAGTGAAAACAGGATTTAAATACACTGCCTTATAGTTAAACATGCACTGTGATTGGTTGAGAGTGGTTGAACATCAGCCTGTCAGCTGATCACAGATGGGAGTATGACTTGCGTGTACTGCATGAACTTATGCTAACTTCATTTATCCAATCAGTTGTACTCTTGTCTCTGACTTTTTGTAGATGATATACTGATCTGATCAATCCCTAAATTATGCAGCTCCTGAAAGAAATGATGTTATGTAGGAGAAAAGAAAACTTAAAGAAGGGGTATTGTACATTGTTTTAGGGTCTATACTGTCCAAGTTGTACCCCTGCAGTAGCTTTACATGATTTACAGCTCAAAAATATCACAATTTTTCTCACACATTATTGCTTTAGAAAACCCTTGTTCAAATCAGAAAATCTTTGTTTTAGATACTGTCTCTTTAAGGCTCCCTGCTCCTCACTCCACCCCATTCCCTCTGATTGGCCAGCCCTCAGGAGGCCTGTCATGGGCAGACCTTGGTGTATGAGACCCTTTGACGTGTAATAAACCAGTTAAGAGGTCATAAACCCATCATTCAGCAAGTATCAGGAGATCTCTTGCTATTTTTCTAGAACAGATCTTTTTCCAGATGTTTACAGATGGATTCAGGGATTTCTACTGGCTCTGAGCATGTAACAGTTTGCATATCTTCACACTCCAGTATGGACATCCAGCATCGTTTCATACATCAATGTTTAAAATATGAGAAAGCACAATACTCCCGCTTTAAACAAGGATCCATCTAAACCAGGAAATCAACTCACCCTCATTATATCTGCAGCACTTTGCACCACAACACACTGCACAACTTTTTAGGAATTCTCAGCTCACAGCTACAAAGAAGGAATGGCACATTTGGGCACATTTCCAGACAATACATTAGGGTATGATTAGCGTGTCACTTTGTGTATGTGCACCAAACAGCAAAGGAGAGCTTTTGAAAATCCCCATAATCTGTTTACCGCTCAGTTGGAGCCACATTCAGAGAAGGAAACGTGTTATCAGAAGACTTCTCTCTCACATCATCCTTATGTTCAGAGACGACTGCAGGCTCTTTTTAGAAATGGTAATTGCTCTGCAGATAAACCTAATCTCCCTTGAACAACCAAACAGAATGTGGGGATGAAATATCAAAGGTTTTTCAGCTGAGAGTGATGGGTTGTGGTGTATGGTTGGTAAACAATAGTAAAAAAACAAAAAAACAAAATAGCATCTGGCTAAGAAACACATTTAGGTTTGCTACTCGACCAATGTTTTGTACATGTGTCTTTCTTAGCTTGTTACAAATAACTTTACAAATTTGTTGACACCAAATTCTGACCCTTCCATCCAAATACCACAGCAGAAATCCAGACTCATCAGACCAGGCAACATTTTTCCAATCCTCCATTGTCCAGTTGTAAGCCTGTGTGAATTGTAGCCTCAGTTTCCTGTTCTTAGCTGACAGGAGGGTCTCCCATTGTGGTCTTCTGCTGCTGTTGCCCATCTGCCTCAAGGTTGGACGTGTTGTGTGTTCAGAGATGCTCTTCTGCAGACCTCGATGTAACCAGTGGTTATTTGAGTTACTGTTGCCTTTCTATCAGCTCCAACCAGTCTGTCCATTCTCCTCTGACCTCTGGCATCAACAAGGCATTTTGGCCCAGAGAACAGCCGCTCACTGGATATTTTCTCTTTTTGGGACCATTCTCTGTAAACCCTAGAGATGGTTGTGGGTTAAAATCACAGTAGATCAGCAGTTTCTGAAAAACTCAGACCAGTCCGTCTGGCACCAACAACCATGCCATGGTCAAAGTCACTTAAATCACCTTTCCTCCCCATTTTGATGCTCGGTTTGAACTGCAGCAGATTGTCTTGACCATGTCTACATGCCTAAATGCAGTGGGTTGCTGCCATGTGATTGGCTGATTAGAAATTTGCTTTAACGAGCAGTTGGACAGGTGCGCCTAATAAAGTGGACGGTGAGTGTAACTTACAATGCTGGTTATATAAAAATGCTCTTGTAATTATAAATATTTATTTTCTTACAAAAAATATTTTAGGAGGAAATTCGTTATTTATTTATTTTTTTTACTGTGAGAAAAAAATAATTGGAGCAATCAATTTGTAAAATAACGTGAAATTGTTTGAAGTTGCAGCAGATATATATATTTGATTGAATGCAGACTTTATGGAACAAAGGCAATCTATTCTATTGAGTTTTTAGTTTGGGCTTCATCTCTTCACATTCTCACTTTGTTTACCATTTTCCATACATCAAAACACCTTTAACTATAGTAAGAATAATGGCTTGTGAATTACCATATGAAAGCCAGTTTGCGACAGACGCACTAAAAGCAGTACATAGCAGCTAATGCAAATGAAGCTGAAAAGCACATTAACCCACAACAGAAAGAGAGAAAATAGACCCTCAGGAGGCAGAGGTGAACCTCAGACAGGGGGGTGATGTGAAAATGTTGGATGAGTGTAGCGCTAGAGGCGCAGGTTACAGAAATACTGGGCGACACAAGGGACAGATGAACACATTGAAAATCCATTCATTAACATGGACTGGACTGCAGCATCTTCTCCTTAGTGTTTGGTGTATATGACTCATCTACAGTAGTATCACAGAGCCTCCAGACAGCGATTCGAAAACATGATGAAGTCTGGACACTGAGTGGGAAAACCATTGCACTAGCATCACTCACTTCCTGCAAAGAAGAAAAAGATATATTTAGGAGCCATGCTACTGGTTTAAGACTGTCTACCTTAGGCCTGCACAGCTGGACGATTTCCAACCCAATTTGTGTTACTCTTCTGTGTAAGCAGCACAGAAGGTTGTAGCCTGAGGTACAGTTGGCTGCTATCCTGTTTTCTTTTTTCTATGATCTGCCTGAAATCAGCAAGAGACTCTTCTAAAGGCTTCACTGCAAAAACTGAAATCCAAGCCTCTGTTTATGGCTTTTTGGGTAAAATATTGTCTTAGTAGACTCAACATTCACCTGACAAGTCCAGAAAAATGTCTTATCCCAGAAAGTAAGAGACAAAAATGAACAAATTACTTGTGGAGGGTAAGAAAATGTATCAATACAGTAAGAAAATTAAGTTTCTCTAAGTTAAAAAGTTCTTAATACAAAAACACTAAACAAGCCATTTCTATTACCCCAGTGACAGCTTTGTTTGACTTCTTTACAAGCCATTCAGTCTTCATCTTGTCAGGTGAATGTGTATCAAGTCTAATAAGACATTTTTTTTTTAACTTTAGATGAGTGAAACACCAGCTTAGACTTTAGTTTGCGAAGTAGCATATTGATAAACATCTGCCACAAAAAGGACAATATGTCTATGTATGAAGAGGGAATTTATAAAATAAAACCTCAAAAATTCAGATTACTAAGTTCAGTACAGTATCAGTTTAACATTCACTCTCTGGTAGGGTTGAGTATTGGCAGGAACCTCTCGATATGATACGCATCATGATACTTGGGTCATGATATGATAGTATCACAATGTATCAGGTGTTGGAAATGAGGTGAGGCGTAAGACATACATCTGAGTGTTAATTCTACTGTTTTCCAAAACTTCAATATCTGTTTGAAGGAACAGGGTACAATGCAACTGTAAACCCAGCTATTTTCCCATACTGCCTTGCAAGGTACCTTTTAACTGAGCGCTCGGTCATGTTTTTTTCATAAACATTCTGATATGACGGAAAAAGGTCCTATACATATGATTTTATCAGTCTACTAGACTGTAGAAATGAAATAAAAATGAATTAAAACCATCTGACCCAAAAACACAGAGACAACATTGATGTGTATAGCACAGTGGCTTGCTCAGTACAACCAAAATCCATATTATCAAGTTGAGAAATGAAATATTTTAAATATACTTTGAGATGATATTTATTATACAGTCTGTGGGCAACATCCAGACAACAGAGTAGCTCTTCAGTACCATTTTCTGCTGCAAAGGTGCAAGATTCACATTTTGTTTTCAACTCAGCTTAAGTATTGATATTGGGAGTTGAAATATTGATACTGTATCGGAGGTCAAAGTGTCAGGACATATTGCTGTATCAATATTTTTACACACTTCTACTCTCTAGCATGCTAGAAAAAAATCAGTCAGAGTCCACTTCTTGGTCAGCATTTTACTTAGACTCTCTCAATGGATTTTCCTGATCAATGCTGCTGCTCTCTATGCTGCGATGTCTAGAAATGTCAAGGAAAGCTTGAAATGGAAGAGTCTTTCTTTGAGAAACCAACTTCATTCTTCTTCTTGGTTGATACTGTCGGTTAAGCCAGAGTTACATTATATAACAAAAAGATGCTATCAAGGTTTTGACTGCAAGCGAAAAAAGCGTGTTTCTTGATTTTGAAGCAGTTTTGAGCTTTCTTTCTTCATGAAGTCTTCCATCGTGTATCTGTGCCAAGCAACAACCTCTGGCCATGAGAAAAGAATCCAATGTGGAAGAGCTAAAACTTGAAATTCAATGCAGCTACCTGTACCTGTACAGTAGATGTGCACAGCATTCAGTAGCATTAGTGATAGTGCGGTATGAACGTATCTCAAAACCAGTTTGCCAAAACTTGCACCATCAACTTCAGTGTTGGTTGAAGTTAAGGCTCCACAATATTTATTCAACAGTCAACTACCTTATTCTTTAGAATAGTTTTCAAAAAACTTTTTTTTGAACAGGAAATGAAATGTGAAAAGTTTTCATATGATTTTAATTTGGTTTGACATATAAACAGAAAATATGCTATGCTGTATGTGTTTTGATGCCTGTAAAGCTCAGTATGACAGGTTTACATGTACAGACTTCAAAGCTCTTTAATGAGATCAATTTTAGATAAACATATTGACATTATTTACAAGCTTAACGCATATTTTATCATAAATTATGTCTCTTTTAACCAAGGCACATTTTGTTAATCAGTGTAGACTAGTAAAATTCCTGACATATCAGAAATTAGAACCTGCAGCTATCTCACAAAACAGCTGGTCTCAACCCTCAGGCTAGAATACGGTAAGCTGTAAGGATCAATCCATCACTGCTCTACAGTTATTTAGTTAAAAAATATGTTTCAGTGGAATTTTGAATGTGAGTTAGCACAAAAATATGTAGCCTACTTCTGGGAACACATAGGGAGGAATGTTATTGACTGCATGTCAGAATGAGGCAACTGAATCTCAAAGGCACCAAATCACTGATCAGCAAGTTTATTGATTTTTTTTTTCAGTTTCAGAGAAAGTTTAGATTTTTTTTTAAATATCCTACACAAAACACTAAGAGAAATTAAAGTCTCCTGATATGTTTGGCTTTGGATGGTTCATTTGAAATGTGTACAACGAGCAGAAAATAAACATCCCAAACAGATGCAGCTGGCTACAAAATCTGTCACAAAAAAATCTTCCCAACTGTTCCCACCAAGCATGGGGCCTATGGAGACCAGAAGAGTCTGCCTTCAAGCCTGTAATACAGTTTCCAGTATTACAGGCACGTAGAGAACTTTCCAGAATTGAGCCTGACAGCATTTCATCAGAGAGGCATTGATCACAGAAGCGTTTGAAGCCTTGCCCATAAATGTGAGGCAGATGGCAGTAAAGCTGTCACTGTCACTGACTTGTCCAAAGTATATGTTGATTACATTTGTGGTTTCGAGGGACATACCACGACAACTACGGGATGGATTTCCAGCGATTTGGTGGGTATTTGGAAGAGGAGTTTGGATCACTTTGGCAGCTTTTTGTTAACAGAGTGGCCTCTTTTGGAAGAAGGGAGGTTTCTGTAAAAACCTACAATGTTTGAGTCAGCCTTGTCTATACTTTGTGTTAGTGCCAATTTACAACTATTTGCCAATTATTTAGTATTGTTTTTTTTCTGTCATTATTCTGCCTTTAACCAGAGTAGATGGGACAGTGAATCAAGCAGAAAACAGGGCAAGAGTCCTCATCCAGACAGCTTATATGTTGAACATCATGGTTGTTTATCCACTGAACTTTATTCAAAGTAATGCGTGTGCTCTCATTCACTGCACCAACAAAGCTCTGCTGTTTGTACTAATGAGATCTGTGGAGATACAGAGTTCAATATTCTGTATAACTGCTTTATAATGGCCTGTGGTTCACTGTGTTACCTCTAATCTCATTAAGACATCCAAGGTCATTAAACCAAGAAATCGTCAGCTCGGTTTCATTAGATGATTTTAGCATAATTATCGAAAGCTGCAGATTTAAATGGCATAATTAGGGTGAACTGATGAAAACCTTCTGGCCTCTAGTCTGGGTCTGATAATAAGATCTCCCTCTTTATCCCCAACACACACACACACACACACACACACACACACACACACACACACACACACACACACACACACACACACACACACACACACACACACACACACACACACACACACACACGCAGGGAAAGGTCTGATAATAGGAAATCATAATTATTGGCTGTAGCCATCACATCCTCAGGAGCACCTTGCACTTTGCTTTTATGATGCCTTTTATCTGAGTCCTCTGTTCTTTGTGCAATCTCTCCTTCTATGTGGAGCCATGGCCGTTTGATAAGAGTGTGACAAAGTTTTGCAGGCTACTGCTCCAAAGCACAAACATACAATTATCTGGCAACAGAGATCCTGGATTTTGGAAAGCCAAACTGTGTTACAAAAGCAATGCTACTGAACTCAGCCACGACATGAGTTTGTGACTAAAATAGACAAAATGATTCTTTGAGTTGCAAATAAAAAACAGCTGAGTCAAGTTAATTAAACTCTTTAAAACTTTGCCCCTTCAGAGAGAGAAGGGAATGCTTGAAGACGTTCACTTAGTGCGCTTGTGATAGAGACCATTGTCCACATAATATATTCAATCAATTAAATTCGACAGCTTTTCACTCAGGATGTTCATAAACCTCTTTAACAGTCCTTTCTAAATTAAATCCTGCTGTGTGAGTCATTCCTGTGTCAGTGCTGGAAGCTACGTTAACTGTTGAGGACCTGCCAAGATTTTCAATGAGTACCCTCAGATCAAAGCTGCCTGTAAACATAAATACAAAAATCGTTTAAGACACAATTCTTTCTGCAAGTACCCACTCATTCAGGAAATAGGACAACAGGATGATGCAGGTATATTTTCGCATTACTTTTGCTTGTTTTGTTTTTTAAAAGTGCCACAACAGGTCAACAGCTCAGGCAGATTTGGTTTGCGTGAGTGTGTTGGTGAGTCTGTGTTTTCCATGGCTGCCTACAGTAGAAGCAATTTGTGCGTTAGGCTATTTGAAGCCAATTATAACCCGTGAACCATGCAGTGCCCCTGACTCAGCTGCTACCGCACAAATTATGCACTGGCTTTACTCTGGCTGTGAGCTTCAGAACAAACACTCCCTCTCTTATTAACACCGCAGCCTCATGGTCACGCTGCCGGCAGCTGCTCTTTACATACAGTGCATGCTACACAATCAGCCTAATAGGTACACATCAGAATGAGGAGTGCAGTGTAATACAACAAGTCTACATATAAACAACACTGTTTCATGACTCTGTCTTTTAAACATCAGATTGTGATTTGTTGTTAACTGATGCATTAGAATAAAGCAGTGACCACATTTTAAACACAAAATGAACTTAATACTTACTTATAAGCCCATTTATTTGTGTGATCAAACCAAAGATACATATATACCTAAATTGTAAACTGTTCAAACTACATTTTTGTTTTTATACCTTTTTTTCATGATTTGAACATTTTTCTAAAAACATCATCTGCTGTGAAAATACATATATATTTTTTTATCATACATAATCAACAATTAAAAAACTTAACCCCTTAATGCCTGAATTAATTAACAATCATAAAAATAAATTTTACAGATAGACCAATATGGATTTTTCCGGACCAATAACGATTATTTGTAGTCAAGGAGGCCACTTACTGATATCTAAAGATGATATTAATTTCCAATCAAATGCAAATATTGGTGTCAAAATTTTGAACACCACAAACTCCAACACTTTAAGCATGAGTTTATGAAACAGCTCCCAGGCATAGCAGCATGTTTTATAAAGTTAAATGAAAACTTAAAATAATAAATGGCTAAAGTTTTTTAAATAAAAATAAAGTTTTCCAAAATTTCAATGTAACTGCAATAACTGTAATAACTGCACTGCTAATTGGCTGTTTCCCAAGCCATGGCTCTGCTTGTAACCATAGACTATATAAAACATGGACATAGTCTCGCCCACGTTACCCGTCTGTTTCTGAATGAATACATCGGCTATAGCGGATATATTGGTAGTGGCAAGGGCACGTGATCCTCTGCTGTGCCTCTTATTGGGGGAGCTCGCGATCTTAATATCCTCTGAACGGCTGAGTTAGAAAAAAAAATCCCACCCCCCCGTAGAGTGTGTGCCAATAGTAAATTAGTAAAATTAGCAACTCAGACAGGAGACGTTTTTTGAACCAGGCTGTAAAAAGATTAATTTCCACTTTGAAAACAGCTTTTTTTGGCTTGGTGTGTATGTACTTTCAGAGCCAGCCTCGAGCAGACACCAGAGAAACAGCAGATTTTAGCATGTCTCATATTCTTAGACCAGAGACTGCCGCTTGCTTGTAACCAATCAGATAGTACTGTGGGTGGGACAGTGCTGGGGACTGAGTGGTGACTGCAGAGAGCGAAGCGGCTGCATCAGAGCTGCAACAATGCAGCTATTTGTTTCTTATCGGCCATTGGACTAAAAAAAGGCCCCGGCTGATAATCAGTCTATCCCTAATCGATTGTTTGATGTGTTTTTGTATTCTTACAGATGTTAAATTAAGTGGAGATTGTAAATTTGAGAAGTTTATCCCCTGACCAACACATTGTGACACAGTGGATCTGATACGATTTGGTCTCTGTAGAATATGAATCAATAGGTTATAATGAGAAACAAAAGGTCATTTCAGCTGCATCAAGAACTTACAGGGTATGTCGCAAATTTGCGACAACAGGCACCAAGGGATTAAATCAAGGTTTGCTATATGGCTGTTGCCTTACTGTTCTACACTTTCAGTGTGGTTCTTAGTTTCTCTTCACATCATATAACAACGATGCAGTCTTTTTATACTTTCTTCACAGAGATAATTAAAGGCTGAAAACAGCAGTTGAACGTGGACAACAGCTTTGAATTGTCTGTTATGTTCCCGCTGTTTTGCACTGTAGCCACACAAACACTCCCACCTTCATTCCTTCACTTCTCCTGCTCCTCTCTCCCTCTTCATTTCTTCCTAGCACGTCACTGTCTCTGTGTCTTCTCGCTCAGTAATTGCCACTCTACTGGAGCCTGGCGCTTAAAACAGCAGAGCTTATCTTCACCTCAGTGCTGCAGGGATGACAAGCAGAACTACAAACAAACATGGATGAATCTTACAGAAGGACAGAGACCCTTTATTCCCTGAGCTGTTTTCTACTTTAGTGCAGAGGAAAAAAATCCAAATCTAACGTTAATATCATTCTTATCTTGTCTACTGATGTGGGCCCAACTCACCGTTGGCTTGCATCCTTATCTAAAGGCTGAAGTAAATCATTGAAATGAGCTGAATAAAAAGGCAAAAGAGTTATGGTGCGAGACTACAGCAGAGGTTCAGGGCCTCAGTAATAAAAAATGATCAAAAACAGAAGTTTTAACGATTGAAGTCTTAATTTTATGAGAGTTATGTTGTAATGTTAAGTGAAAAGTCATAATTCTTTAAGATTGAGATCAAAATAATGGTGTAATGTAACAAGACTAAAGTGAAATAACGTCATAAAGTTGAAATCAAGTCGTAATGTGACATGAGTAAAATTGAAATGAAATCGCTATAAAGGCAAAATACATTTGTGGTGTAATGAGATGAAAGTCAAAATAAAGTTGTAATGTTACAAGTTTAAAATCAGGGTACAGTTATAATAATTATGGGAGAAAGAGGTCGAAATAACAGCCTCAATTGAATTTATATGATCTCTATAAAATCACATAGCCTCCTGCTTTCAAATCAGGTAAGACAATCATCTTGTGATGTGAAATTCAACAGCTGAAGAGAAATAAGGAGTTAAAGAAGAGAGCACGAGCTACCTACTAGCTTGTCTGTACTCATAACAGACTCATTCTGCTCTAATGCACACTACTGCATAACAATATGGATGTCCCACAGGTCTGATTAAAAGGCTACTTTGGAAGTGGGATTTATTAGTGAGTAGTTACATGTGGTATAAGGCTAGGCCTGGGTGATAAAACGATAAAGATATAATTCATGAAATAAATTTTTCTCGAAAGAAATATGAGACATGGTTCAAAGAATTTTAATCGAATTCATTCCTTTATGTTTTGACGGACACATGATAAGCCAATCATATGTCTGTGAAAACATGGACTCCACGGCAATCAAGTTGGAATAAAGCCTTGTAAAGTTAGGTTGATGCACACAGCATGTGTGCAGTAGCTGCCAGCAGCAGCACACATGCTGATGTTTACATTTGTGAGTCCAGGGTAACCAAGATAATAGGCCTGATCTACTTAAGATTTGCGAGTATAAAAACACATGCAAACTTGACAGCGCGTGTAAAGCTGATTTACTACCCTGGGTGCACCGAGGGTTGCGTCTTTCAAATGAGTAAAATAACACGTGCAATCCATGCAGCATGTTTACCTTCATGAATATGCAGAAAGTATGCAGATCATCTGAACTCACAAAATTCTGGGAGGGGGGTTGCAAATGTAATCAATTAGCACTCACGGAGTTATTTATCAAACCTGAAACTGCACTCTCCAGAGAGCGCAGGAGATGAACCCCCCTCTTCATCTGCCAGTAGCTCAGTTGAAGGATCACTGCCACTGAATGATCTCCGGACTGTTGCCAGTGCATTGATGGCCATTGTCAGCCCAGACACAGCACTGACCAGCTGCTTTGTGTGCACAATGATGGAGTGAGTGTCACAGTGGAGGGCTCACACCACATCGTGCACAGCTCTCACCTCGTGTGCTATAACCTGTGACCCATACGTTTGAGTTCTCCAACTCAATGACTTCAAACTTCATTTTTCGTTCATGGCCTCTCTGCTCTCCCAAACTCTCTATGGTGATAGCAGGTAGCACATGCTAAACCCTCATTCAAACAATACGGTTGGTACCCGTTATCAATTGTGCACACAGTCTTAGTAGATTACCTGCAACATGCCCACTAATAACTCATACCATTTTTTTAGTTTGTACAATTTAGCACTATTATTTGCAATCTTAGTAAATCAGGCTCAGTGGGTGCTCCCCTGAGAGACCATCTGACTCTGCTACAGCATACACAATCCCAGATCGAATCAAGTGCTGACCACCAGAAAACAACCAGGGTAAGGCCTGTGCCACAAAAGTAACAAAGATTGCTCTATCCGGCATCATACCTTATGACAAAAAAAAAACAAAGAGACAGGATCAATACAAATAAGAGATTTTGAGAATTTAATTTGTATTATAACACCTATTTAATTCGTTTGGCATTAACAAGAGAGTTTATGTGTCAATTTTGTCTCCTCTCCCAGAAAACATGAAAGCATTAAGATCTTTTCTTTGAACTAAGCTTTTATTTATTCAGGGTTGACCAACAAAGATACTGGTCTGTTTTGTTTGGGTCTTCTTTTAAGACTTGTAAGCTTTTGCCTGGTCAGACTTTTTGTTTAGTTTACAGTAGTTGTACCTGTTTTATTTATCTGAAGTAGTTGTATAATGTTCTTCAGTACATCTGTCATGTCATGAAAAAAAAAATAAACCAAGTCAAAAATAACCTTTTGACGTCTTCACAACTCACTTATGAGTAACCAAAAATTGAAGCTTGACAAAATAGTTATTTGATTTATATCATGATAAATATCAATATTGACTAATATGAAAAAAGGATATCCTGATAGGTTTTTTACTCCTTACTTTTACTACCACCCAGCCCCATATAAGGCATTAGACTGCATGTGTGTGTGAGTGTGTGTGTGATAAGATTGTTCAAGTGGCCCACATATTAAATTCTGTACCCACAGTTCGACAGAAATCTTTACAGTTGAGTTCAAAGTTTGCTTTGGACTTTTAGGAGTGGCACATATACATGGTGACTGTAGAGGTAGATAGATAACAGAGATATCGTCTGTAGAAGAAAGCTTTGCGCAGCCAGATGGCAGGTTGTAGAAATGAACACTTGAAGCTCTCCTTTGTACATATAGCTGCATCAGCTCTTCAAAAAGAAAGAGAGTGGGAGGCTTCATCCAAGATAAATGAATCATCCGCACCCCCTTCCAATGCCTCCAGGGTGTCCACACTCAGCCCTGTGACTTTGTCAGCCTCCAGAGGACAGGGTCAGTGATCTGAATTCTTCATAGTCCACGGTGTCTGAGGGGGTGGAGGGGAATGAGGCATTTAAGATTCAGGTGTGTAGCAGGTGATGTACTCTGCTCCCTTACAGTCCAGACTCTGGATGATACATCATCCATGGATCCCTCTGAGTTACAGAAAGTGCAGCTTAATGCACACCCATATCTTTTATACAACACAATTCAAGGGCGCTGCGAAATGATACCTTATAATATCATTTGGGTGGTTTTCTGAAACAAAGAACCATGTTTCTTACTGCAGTGTAGGTGAGACACCTGGGTTAATTTAGCAGCTTTAATTTTGCCTGTGGTTATTTTCTTAGTACTTTTTTATTACTTGTTCTTTCTGTGTTTTTTTTTCTCCTCAAAAGGGTCATTCATTTTAAAACTTTTTTTCACCATAAGCAGGAGAAAGTGCACCTCAGGTAACTGTTAGAAAATTAGACTGATAACTCATGCCAGCTCTGATCATTTAAATGCTAATTTGTACAACAGAATTGATCACGTTTTAACAGACTTGTACAAGAAACAGTTGCAGTCTGAATAGCTAATTTTGGTTTGTGGTACCACTGTTTTGAAACAACCCAGCTTGCTTCTGTAGCTAAAGCCATGATGTGGGGCGTGCTTGTAAGGTTGAAGCAGTTGAGTATGAGCCTTGTTATTGTACTATTGGTCAAAAAAAAACAAATGTTTTTGCAACAGTCGAAAATTAATTTGGTATTTAAAGCTCCCATATTATGCAGAAATAACTTTATAAAGTCTTTTAGTGAAATTTGTGGGTCTTTGGCTTTCCTCCCAGCCCACAAAATGTGATATTTAATGACAAAACCTGTACTTAGCAGTGCTTGTGAATGTAAAATCCTGACCTAATACGAGCTGTTTGGAATTTCGGGGATTTGCAGAGGTCAGCGATTCCCTTTTTTGACCAATCAGGAGCAAGTCTGACCTGATTGATCCACCGGAGCAGAAGTAAATGTGCCAGCTACACTCAGTAAAACTGTGCATGTGTGTGCTAGTCACTTCATGGCCGACTGGTTTTCAACTTTGGTATCAGTGATGTCTTATTTACATATGAAGGTCACGCCCACTACATCAGAGCGTTCTGAACAGAGGGGCTATGGGAGCCTGGAAACAATGCTGCCGTGCTTGATTTATTGGCTTTTTGGACCAAAGCATGTTACTACCATTTCATGAAGACATCAATGATCCATATCAAACTGCAGAAAAGGAGCAGAATATGGGACCTTTAAAGTAAATTCAGACTTGTAAATGAAGTTGAACTTAACTGTTTAAAGCATTTTTTTTTCTGCTCACCTGGTCAAACATGAGCCAAGTTGTAATGGATAAGAGTACAGGAACAGGATACACAAACAGTCAAAATTAATCAAAAATTTATTTCTGTCATATACTTTCATACAGTACACATTTTTGTTAAGTTAATTAGCACCAGCTGTAGCAGCATGTTGTCATTTAGAAGACACAGCAACCCTGTCTTCTTTGCTGCTGGGACAGAAGAAAACTATTTGTCGACTTTTCAACCAACAACACAGCAACTGGCACGTCTCTGCCTCTTGACATCTTGAGGAAAACCACAACAGTGCAGCAGGAAGTGCATTAAACACTGCACTAAAGGATAGGAAGTGCATGCCTGTCTATGCAAATGACTCCTGTCGTGACATCATCACAGGAGCAAATGCTAAGATTAGGTAGAGGATAAATTTTCACTGTAGATTGGCACAGAAACAACACAGAGGCTTTTGTGCTTCCACATTTCCAGGGTTGCTTGACTGGACAATGACTAAAGTATCCGTTTGTTTTTCATTAGATGTGACCTTTAATTCAGAAAACTGATTCACCTGCTCTGTGTATAATTCCTGGGTTTGACGATTGTAAGATTTGTAATGTTAAGTTAATAGAAGCGTTATGTCATATAAGTTTACCGTATGCTGTTTGTTAACAATCTCATATGTGACTGTAAGCCTGGCCTCAAAAGAAGTGAGCTCTGGTGTAAATCATAAGACAGTCAGTATGACAGCAAAAGAAGCAAATATTCATTCTCCTATTATACGTACATCGAGTTGCAGTCACAGTAAATTAAGTCAATTTGGGTAGCACGCTGAGTCACAACTTTAAATTAATTCCTGTGGAGTTATAATCTGTATTTTGGACATTATGGCTGGTTAAGCCAAGAGAATTGCAGCTTCCATGCTGTTAAACCATCTGATACATTAGCAGAAGGCGCTCATTGATTCCCTGCAGATCAGTGACTCTGTGAGAATCCAATTGCTCTGACCAAATGCACACACACACACACACACACACACACACACACACACACACACACACACACACACACACACACACACACACACACACACACACACACACACACACACAAAACCATGTAGGATATATTTAAATATTTCACTTTCTGGAGCTTTAAAGCTTGTGCATTGAAGGCAGAAATACTTTTCCAGTGTTTGAGATGAAGTAGTGACCTCTATTTCACACGTGTCATCCACTCTATCGGATTCACTGCTAGTACACACACACACACACACACACACACACACACACACACACACACACACACAACAGGTTTCTATCTCTTACTGTGTTTGATGCCTCCCCACAGCCTGTCACAACAGGGCAGATTCAGTCTGACCCAGAAACTCAGAGATAATGACAACTCACAGATTCCTCCACACAAATAAAGGAAATCCTTCAAGTGCTAAGTTCCAATATTCATAGAGGAAAGTGGAAATGGTCATTGTGAAGGCGCAACATAAAATAAATAAATAAATAAATTATATATATATATATATTTTTCTTATGTGAAAACATTTTATCGACAAACACGTTCAAGCTCTGAAATCAGCCTATTGCTTTGAATCAAGTATGAGCTTAGATGTCAGCATTGACCACCTGACAGACCACAGACTGATGGTCATCTTTCAACACGACTGTATCACAGTGAAGACTGTGTCCTTCAAGTGCATGGACTGTAACGATGCACTTGGACAAAATATCACAAGATTCTTTGAATGTCTCATCAAACAAGACTCCAAATCGGCCAAATAAGTAGTTAAGTTTGTTAAGCGAGCAATACACATGCTTTATAAAAACAAAGAATGACGCTTTAAAACTATCTTCAAAATTGCAGTAGGCGCTAAATTGTGCGATAAAAACCATGTAAACTAGGGTGTAAACAGAGAATCCTCCATAGGCCAGACTGTCAAATTTCACATAGATCCATATAGAAGCACGGAGGGACAAAATATTAAAGAAGTAAAGAGGAAGAGCTTAAAACTGCATTTCCATGAGTGTCCACCTGAGGCTGGATGCAAAGCCACATACACAACAATTTAAAAACAAACATGTTCATGTGCTAGATAAAAAAAAAATTCTGGCCTTATCATATAATTTATATTTAACTTATCAGTTTGGAAGTTATTAAGGTTATGAGTCTTGCATTACGAGGGCCACGGCTAGCTTAAATGTCAGGTGGGCACACAATGGTCAATCACATGGAGTCTAAAGACCCCAGCTTCATCTCACTGCCCATGTTTGGCTGAGAAAGTCAGGTTGAGTCTGTATGTCCAGTATGACATCCATTTAAGCAGGCCTGTGTTATATCAAGCCTGTGGTGCCGCTGTGTTCATCCTCAAAATTTAACAGAGGCAGAGGGTGTGTGTTACTGCAGCAGGCACAAAAAGAAACTTTTGATGGCAGAAAACATCACTGCTAGCTGTAATTAAAACAATATAAACTCCTGAACATTGCTTAAATTGGCTTTTTCTTAATTAGATAATGAATATAAAATGATAAAAGATAAAAAAAAGACATTTTAACATGTTGGAAAAAAAATGTGGGAAAAAAAGATGGCTGGATTCCATGAAGGTGTTCCTGTTTCTTGGTACTGGTTTTGCTCTTGCAGGATTACTAACATATTTTCATGGCTGCCTCAGAGTTAAATGGGTTATTTCAACAGTTAAGCTTCATTGTTAATTTAAAAAAAAAAAAAAAAAAAGTGAAATTCATTTTTAAGCCCATGTCCTCTGCACATCTTTTTCCACTTATAACACTGTATGTGTGTGTTTACTGTGCTGCCATGTTCTTTCCAAGTAGATTCTTCAGGGTAAATAGGTCACTTTGAATAAGGAATACATAAAAAAACTTCTGTTTACTCACTCTAATGAGTCAGACCTGGAGGTTTCCTGTGATCAAACTGTTTTGGGAAAAAAAAAATCAGGTCACATCACTAAAAATGAGGTGCACTACAGAAAAACAGGATCATAGATAGGGAATTTCTGGCCTATGAGGATATCAGCAGCAATTTATGATTCAGATTTTTATAATTCATGAAAAGAAAATAAGTTTTGTTTTTGTCAAGACTTCCTTGAAAGGTTAGACTGGTGTTTTTTACCCTGAAAAGCGAAAACTTTGAGAAAATCTCAGAAGAAATGGAAATGATTGAATAAAACTGTTCTAATGACCTGTCCAGGATAGAAGAAAAGCAGAGAAATAAAAGCTGAACTGAAATACTGAGACAGAGATTGAGTTCAGTTCGGAAGCCTTTGGAAAAAAAAGGATGAATGATCCATAAAATGTTTATTCCCCCCTGCAGCACTGTCCAAAGGATTTTACACGGTACATTGAATTTCTGTATACAACATCATACCAGGCTACCCCCTGAATCAGCATTTGGAGCTTTCATCACATCTGAATGAACAAAGACTAAACAGAGCCCTGTTCCTGAAGAGGGATGTGCTTAAAAATATCACAGTTTTTTTTTTGCAGTCCACCTTTGCAAATGACACAGGGAGCTTTAGCATTGGTTGTGTGTATTGTGACTCAGTATGTTGAAGAAATAAAGAGCGTGTTCAATAAACCTTCAGCATACATCCAACAAACTTTGATGATGGGAAGTAAGTGAATAAATGTTTCGACAAACAGAAAAACATCCACACACAGGCACACAGAATGTGGATTAAACCTGTCCACAGCGTGTTTAATATGTGCATAATTAAAGATCCTTTTTATGTAACCACATGTCTCTGAGTTGAACTAATATACCAATTAAGGACTCATACAAGTTGAGACATATTACACAATGTGTTAATCTTTGAAATGCATTTGCTTTGCTTCAAACATGACTTGACTCCCAGAATATTGCTCTCCCCGCGTAAGCTAAAACCTCTCAATCCACCAATAATGAGAAGTCGCTCCTCTCTGGGTGTGGAGTTGCTGACACAAAGCTTCAGAGTGATACATGGCTTATGAGTGTGTGACTAATAGAAATAGAGGGATAATCCCTGGCACTGCTTGGGTCTGCAACCAACTAGCTTTGGAAAGAGAGGAGAGGAGCTGATACCCTGCCTTTTTAATCCCAGAGAAGATAGACGGAGAGAAAAGGTAAGAAAGCAGGAGAGGGGGAATATGAGTTAAAGGAGATGAAGACACAGTACATGTTGTTCTCACCATGGTAACAACACCGAGGAACATGGACACATGAGTCACTCAGTAATCAGAGAAAGGATGAGGATAATGAGGCTGAGAGAAACCTCCCAGGAAATTCAATAGGTAGTTGTTAAGAAAGCTCTATCATGAGATAGTGAGATACAATAACAACAAACCACTGAACAGTGACACTCCAGTGACGAGTGCCCTCGAATTCTGTGGGTGAATGTTTCCTCACAGTTGAAATTTGACCAGACAAGCCGTTGGAAAGATAACGTTCTGCCATGTGTTGTTTACTTGTTTTGTACTAAATGTAAATTTCAGCTACCCATTTCTGTTTTGTTTTGTCCCACATCCTCCTTTCTTACACTGCACTCTATGCCCCCCTTCTTTGTGATGTTGTGCCCCACCTTTCTTGTTTTGTTACCTTTTAACACCTAGTTACCAAATGTGTATCTTAAAAAGAATAAACATTAGACTCCTCTTCTCAGATTTAAGATGCACTGTCTGATTTACAATGACTGTGGATCAAATGGATTCATTATCCCAAGTTCATGTTTGACTACAGCTATCTGAAGACCCAGGGACAATCTGCGGGGATTAAACTGTATGGTGTAAATTTACTCTGACAGCCAAACTCCGCTAGTTCCATGTCTGGAGCATCTCTGCTCCATAACGACACCAGAGCTGATTGGTTTTAATTCTTGTCAATATGTGAACTTACACTGGCTCTACTCTTTTGCTTCACTGCAAAAAATAAAAATAAAAAAATCTTGCAAAGTGTTTTTGTCTTTTTTCAGCGAATAATGTATTTTTAGTAAGAAAAATATGCTTGTCAAGGTTAGAATAATGTCTTAATAAAAGTACATTTCTCTTACCCCAATGGCAGATTTTTTTTAATTGTTTCAGGAAATTTAGATCTCATTTTTGTCTTTAAATAACTTAAAGGTCCCATACTTTGCTCTTTTTCTGCAGTTTAATATGGATCATTGATGTCTTCTTGAAATGGTAGTAACATGTTTTGGTCCAAAAAGCCAATAAATCAAGCACAGCAGCATTGTTTTCAGGCTCTCATAGCCCCTCTGTTCAGAACAGTCTGATTTAGTGGGCTTGACCTTCTAAGTGGCCCTTGTGTGAACTGCAGACCTTGAACATAGGACCACCTGACTATCACCTCATAATTCTGTGCATTTTCTTCACAGTTTGTGTTTTTTAACATCTATATTAAACACACCAGAAACTGTTGGTAGCACAGTTGATGAACAATTAAAGTGCACCATGTACAGACAATCATTTTGATGAAATATTGATGAGAAGGAGTTAAAATATGCCACACTTTCTCCATGGTTTCCACCAAAAAGGATGTGCCTTCAATTGAATAAAGTCATGTGACTTTGGAGCAAACCATTGCTGATTTATAGGCCTTTTTTCAATGGGTAACACAGTTGACGCTGATTTCTCGGACACACACACAAAACAAATTATTTTATCCATATAAATTGTTAAAATATTTTTTAAAACATCTTAATCATATTTTAATGATTATTTTGAACAAATAACACTGAAAATACTATTCAAAAACATGTATTATAGTCTTAATTTTGAAGTGCAAACTTGACATTTGAGAAATCGGACAGCACAAGAACTGCAAATTCTTATACATGATTAGCATTTTTTAGCTAAATAAATTATGGAACCTGATAATTTTCTGTTTCAAATAAAAGTGAAATATCACCCAAATGACCTACTATAAAAATGGCCATTGCTGAAATTAATACTTAGTTAAATTGATGAGTATATCCTATGGACATAAAATGAACCCTTTATTAAAGAATCACTCTTTTTCTAAAAACAAGGCAAAAACACCTCGTAAGATTTCATTTGTTTAAGGCTCTGTTTCAGATCCAGCAGGTTAGATCATCAAAGAGCAGATTGTGCAAGGCAGGAAGTCCGACACTGAAACAACAGTAAAATACCCAGTAGATTTTCAGGATGAAATACAGTTGTGAAGGCTAGATCATATTTCACTGGTCCATGAAAACAAAGCATTATAATGAGCCTATCCAGGCTTGTAGTTAATAGGTTGGAGCTTGTTGGAGGCCAATAGGACAACATAAATGAGGTCTGATCATTGGGTGAGAAACACAGTAACTACTGTGGTCACATGGCTCCAGCTGTACAGCACCAAAGCACAACAGAGTGGAGAGGGACCAAAGACAGATCTGCTGGAAGTCCAACAAAAGGATCAACCTTGCTCAAACAGGGCCAGTAAGAACAGTTAACCTACTATGGGATAGTTAAGGGCATTTTGGAAACAACAGCGTAACATCCTCGGATACGGATTTTAAAAAAATCATCCGATACTTGTGCTCTGATGAAAGAAGTAACACTCAGTGAAGACACCCATCCAATTGTGTCCTCATACCATATTTATGTTTTACACATAAGTTACATTACTGAACACATGCCTCCTAATGGCCCCACAGCTCAAACAGGGAGAAAGATACTGACGCGAGCTCCCATCCACCATCAGATCCATCAGAAGGAGACAAATCAGAGAGAGGAGTCTGAAGAGAGGTGTTCGAAGATGACAGGGAAGGCAAAGGGTGAACAGACAAGACGGGCAAAAGCTGAGCCCTGCTGAGGTATGCAGTTTGCACTACCTCCTCTCATTTCTCCTTTCTTACCTGAGAAGAGAGGAAGAAGAAAGAGAGAACAGAGAGTTTGATCATTTTGAGTAATTTTTAATGTAAGTAAAGGCTACCGTATCTTTGAGAATACTTTGTTCTAGTCCAGTCTGATTCAGAATATAAACCTCAGCTTTACAGTTCTATGCAATGGAGCTATGTTGCACTGAAATGCAGATATAAGGCCGACAGAAAGCTGAAGATGTCGTGCAGAGCATGTATGGATCTGTGGTGGAAAGTCTGGAGGGACTGATTCTGCAGAAGAGGCTCGGAGCGGAAAAGGATGTACAGATTAATGGATTCAGAGAGCTCTTAAATTTGTGCAAAGGGGAAGCTGGGGAGGCTCCTTTGATCAGAGCTGCAGCTAATCCCATAGACATTCCAGTAATTAAGCTAAACTAAGATAATCTCTCTGCGACAGGGACACTAAAAAGGCTTCCATTCTTCCCCTCATGCTGGGCAAACTTTGTATTTAAATGCTCCACATAACCACTCAAGTGATTTCAATTCCTCTTTTTTGTACTGATTGAACACTGGTACTCATATAAGTGTTTATCAAAGAAGCTAGTATACAAATAATCTGCAAAAAAAGATTTTTTTTTTTTTTTGCAAATGGACCTCTCCAGCTTGAACGCTAATTTAACAACCAACTCTTAAAGCCACATGCTCTTAGAGTTAAAAAAAAAGGGGGGAATAACGGTGCCTTCAGAGAGCTGAGAGGCATTTAGGAAGTAGTCACACCAAACCTTTTAGTGATCATAGCAGCAGTCAAGGCAATTCAAGCAAGTCCATTATTTAAATGTCATTGTAAAGTCTGCTGTTTTACTATTGCAATGCTACTATTCAAAATATATTGTTTTGAAACCAGTATGAGCATTGCTTTCATACACACCAGTGACTGAACCTAGATGTTGTAGGGACACTTTGAAGCAAGTCACAAACTTTAATGCTCATTATTATTACTTAATTGTCACTCACTGTGTCTCTATTTAATTTTCTTTCTTTTTTTGAAGACGTTCACAAAAGCATGTTTTTTTTTATTTATTTATTTTTAAATTAGACGCAAAAGAGAGAGATTAAAAGAAGAGATACAGAGGTGGAAATTCATTATTCAGAGGAAGACCTGCGTGCTGTCACAGACCCTCTGAGATCTCATCAATCTCAGCTTGACAGCAAAATAACAAGAGGGCATCAAATCAGGTTTCTTTGACTCACAAAAACACATCCTTCTCCACAGTTTAACTTCTCTGATTAGGGTTATTTATCAACTCAAGTGATAGCTCTAACTCTAGTTAAAATATGTTTTTTTTAATGGTGGTTCCTTATGAGTCAGTTTTGTTACTGACCTTCAGTCATATTTTGTGGTAATGCTTGTTGATTTTCTTAAGCAGTGAGTTTTATGTTTGTCCTTAACCTGGACAGTGAAATTACAATAAAATTTGATACAGGCAACACAACATCCTGCATGAACAAATAAACATATTTTACATGTCCAGTTGTGTTGCTTTCATGTTGTTCTGGAGTGACAGTTTACCTTTCTCAAAGGCCAGCCTCCTGCTGGGCTGCCATCTTTTTTCCTAAAATGGGGCCAGGTTGCTAGAAAAACAAAAACACACAGGGAACTAACACTGTAGCAGCATCACTCACTGGTTCAAATAGATGGAAAAAAAGGGCAGAAACACCAGTTTCGATATTTTGTTATGAAATATTGGCTGCTACACGTATCTGTGCTTTGTTTGAAAAACTGTGTCATACCAGAAAGAAATTCAAACATGCACGACTTAAAATATGTTAGACATTATGTCACTTCACAACAAGCAGTACACCGAGATTTAAGACTAGTACTAGTGGCTGCCTGCAGTGAAGGTCTTTCAGCTTACCTCCTCTGTTTTAAAACATAGAAAGTGTCAAACCCACAATTTGAAGGTAGAGTCTGCAGGATTTTCCTAGAAAAATTAAAACATTCACAGGAATAATCCTGCTCAATCATCTTCTATGAGCCTCTACACACGTGTGTCAGTGTCTGTGTCTGCCTCAACCCTCTCTTCTGTCTGTATGTTGATGTTTTGGTTGTGATGGGACATTTCTGTGTGGAGAGTAAGCATGGTTATTTCAGTAAATCACAGAGCCTTCAGTGCTCAAGTGACTTTGCGTGTTAATGATTCTGAGTGATAGCTAATCAGAGCAGATTCAATAGTGGACGTAGCACGAAGACACAACCAAAGTGAAATGAAACGCTAAATAGATAAAACGTTTTCCTCAAAAAGGGGGAAGCTTGGCTCAACTTTCACTTGCTTTCACACACTTGGACAGCAGCACGGGATGAAGAGTGACGTGAGTTGGCTTTCTGCTGAGCAGGTATGTGTCAAAAAATACGTAATAAACTAGTGCAAACATTTCAAGTCAGGTGCACGGCACCTGAGTCTCTCCCACATAGAAACCCAATGCCACAAGTGGCTGCTGGGATGGTGAGTGTGTTCACGTAGTCACAGCTAGAGGCAGTGGGTGTGCGCTGCCGCTGGCACTGAGCCAGGAGCCCAGTTTGAACTGACTACCTTTAAGTTACACAGTTAAGTAATATTTGAGAAGTATGGTAACTGCCATAGCAGGTAGCTGTTGTAGTCATTTAAAAGCAGCTTTTCTGTTTTCATCATCTGTTCCTCTTAGCCATCAGAGGTTCATCACCATCATTATCTTGCATCATTGCTGACAGCTGTCCTGTCATTCAAATTTAATTCAGTATTTTTGAGCCCTTGACGTTGGTAAATTCTAACACAATGATTATACATTAGGAAGTGAAAGATAAATAACTTGGGCATGATGCTGAATTTCACACTGAAACATTGGAAGTAATGATGGATAAGCTGGTGTCTACTCTTTTTTCAGGACCTCACAGTTTTGGATACTGACTCATTGTCATTCATGACAACTGGAAAGAACGGATAACTGAGAATAACAAATCAAATTTCCATAGGTAATAGAAAAATCAAAGTTCAAAATAAACAGGACTTCTGGATATTTACGTCACTGCCAATTAGCTGCATGCCATCAAATTAACTGAGAAACATCTCCGGTCTAATGAAGGCACATCTCCAAACAGCAGCTGACAGTTTTGACGTGCACTTATGAGCATCACTACTTGGGTCCTGATAAACAAGCTTGGGCAATTTGGCCCTTTCGTATGCCTGGAAAATGAGCGGTGTTGGACACTCACACTTCACTGCACATATCAATTTGCCTTTAAGCTGAGTTGGTCTATTCAGCATGTTAAAGATGTGCAAAGTATGGCAAAACTATACAGAGTAGATTCAATGATAAAACGTGCTATTAAGGAGTAAATGACTTCATACAGCAGTACTTTGGACACTGCGTGCCCAGCAGTTGTGTTTATGCTCATTAACCTGGACACATTGGGATCCATTTAAATGCTAATATCAGTCTGCTTTGATGACATACAGATGCATTTTAACACAAGACTGAGTAACACTGCTGCATGAAAACAGCCACAAATGCCCAAAGGTTCATAATAAGGTTTCTTACAATAGAACAAAATAAAATTATAAAAATAACAAAGAAAACTTAACAGGAGTACCTCAGCATGATAGGTGCATTTGTCCAGTTCTCTGTTCAAGCTTGTAATAAGATACACACCCATAAGAATCATTCTTTTTTTTCAGATTGCACTCAAGATGCTGGGATGCAGTTTATTCAGAAATGTGCTTAATTGATCACTTGTTCAATATCTCAGCTGAATTACACTTAATACTCACAGAAGTAATAAGCACGGCTATGGAGAGAAAATGAAAATCAATAACTCTTTTGTTCTCAAGCGTCACTTCAATAACACTTATATCCACCATAATCTCTTTCTTTTTTCATTTTACTCTTTCATCTTGTTGTTTCTTTCACTGGTCAAGGGTCCTTAAAGATAAAACAGTGGTGGTGTGTGGTTGTGTGGGGGCATGTGTGCTATGGGTATGATCCCAGTAGGGCAGAGTGAACACTGCTCAGTAATTAATCATATTGAATCCACATTGGTGGACATGTGCAAAGCTGCATGCCCGCTTATGCATGTGTATTTGTGTGAATAGATGTCTGATCTCTATCTAATTATCAGTAAATGAACATGCACAGGCATAAGTGCGCGCGCACACACACACACACACACACACACACACACACACACACACACACACACACACACACACACACACACACACACACACACACACACACACACACACACACACACACACACACACACACACACAGGTCCTGCAGCCAGAGAAGATGGAGTAAACTCTGAAGTACGTGGTCAGAGTGTGAATTACTCTGGACTGTACAGGCCCACGCTCTGCTGCAATGGATGACAACCTCTGCAACACACACAGCAGCTCAAAAACCAAAAAGGTCTGGTTTGTACACACTGTTATTAAGAAATGAGTTCTGTTCTCACTACACAGAAATGATCAAAACTCATAGTCAAAGGTGGTCCAGTCTTGTGCGACTTCATCGTGATACTGATGCAAACCCTTGGTCCATTTCACGGTATGGAAATACACAAAATTCTGTTTGAGGTAAAGCAGAAGAATCAGACCTACAGTAATTTCAAGTATCATGGCCTTAAACATCAAAATGGAAAAAAAACAGGTTCAGTTGTTGAAACCTTCCTTTTAAACAATAACATGTTTCTTCTGGAAAAATTACGACTAAAAAAATACTTAAAACAATAGGGGGAACAGGGAACAGCAGTAAATCCATTTCTTCAACACTGTTACTGTTTTTGGTGTACATGAAAGCAGTCAGTGTTTGCACAGAGAGGAACTTCTGGGCCTGCAGGGTCTTCAGAGGGAGCACAGTGACCTCTGCTGGATGTTCATGTTTATTAAGTAGCACAGACTTCAGGGTTTGAGTCCAATTGTCCTGACAAAGGACAACAATCTATCATCTCTTTACATTCACACACATTTTTAGAGTCTTCCTCCGATCTGAGCTGACAAGTGTCTCTTTAAAAGTCATGATTTGTTTCTGTCTTTTAAAGAGCTTTTGGCTCTTCTCATGAGTTGCTAAAATTCAAAGTGAGACAGTTAAATAATACTTAGGTTAAAGGTGCTACGGTTAATATTTACTTGAGATCTTTACACTGTAAAACCAAAACAATGCACAAAGACAGTGCTGAATGAAAAATAAAAAAAATAAAAACAATAAGGCAAAATGTAAGCCCAGACCACAGTTCACAAAACACTGAAAATGCTGTTATGCTAGCACATAGCTCAAACTCTGTTGGCTACAACCATGTTTGACATTGTGATATAAGACTCACAAAACTCAGCCTTCAATATCAAAGGAGCCCAAACATGGTGCCTCAAACAAAAGGCAACAATGCTGGATTATATGTCTGCTCTGTAATCCCATCACACATAATTAGCTCAAAGCTAATTCACCCCTTGTGCTTTAAATAAGCAGCAGAGATCCCACAAACAAAATCTACCCACACACTTTAAAATGCACTTTACAAATGTCAGCCAGCTTTTTTATGTAAAAAAATGAAACAAAAACAAAAAACAAAAAACAACAACAAAAACAAAAACACTCAAAGAAATAACCAAAACGAAGCCACTATGCTGTTTTAGTTATCAGAGGATCCCTGAAGCCATTAGCCACTAGCTTGCCTGGCTGTGGATTTGATCACAAACTAGGTATTGAGTCCAAATCACATCCTAGTTTATTGTTCAACGGATGGAAAACAGACATACCATTGCAGCTACTGTATAGGTCATACAGAATAGAATAGAAATTTATTTGTCATTATAACAAGTACAACAAAATTGCAAACAACAAAATTGCAAGTCAGTAAGACATATATTATAGATTCTTGTCTTACAGAGCTTAAAACCGACTCACATAGCTCTGCCTTAAAGTTCAAGCATCTTAAAGTGAAATGATTCCTGAAGTGCTCATTAAAATGTGATAAAATCTGATTCACACATGGATATAAACCCTGTGATAAATGTCTCCATCATAACTGATCATAGCCTTTACTTTTTGTTTAAGATCTGTCCTTGTTTTCTTTTTTTTGCTTACTTCAGATTTCATATGTGTGGGTTTATGTACGAGATTCACTTATCTCTGTCCTTGACATGTTGTACTTACTGAATGAGCGTATAATCTTGATGTGTCCTTCCTCTTTTAAGATTTATGAATTTGATTTGTCTGTGGAAGCAAGCAGCATGTAAACTCCCCTTGACACGACCGCTGCTGGTCATTTGCAGAATAATTGGATTTTCTGTTTCTTTTGCAGCTAAATAGAGGACCATAGAGTCAGTACATTCTTGATGAAAGACAACTCAGTAATGTGTGGGAACAGAACAATAAAGCTCTTCTTTGTGCTTTAACATTATTATCCTCAAAAGCACATCCATAGTTCCTCAAGATGCATAATTTATGATGCATACTTGTCTGTGGAGCGTTTTATTAGATACAATAAAATATTTAAGAGACCGCAAATAAAATGACCATTTTGACAAAGAGTGGATTATCTTTCTTGATTTAATCCCTGGAAGAAAACTGATATATAACTGTTCTCCCTACTTTAAATATTCCTGGAAAAGATTATGTATTTGGTGTTATAATCAGGACACTAAATCAAATTTGCTCTTGAAAGCTACGATTATAGTAGTGATGGTGATAAAAGTTACTATAAAAACAAAAGAGTACACCTGTTCAGCAACTGCAATGAGAACTTAAGGAAAACTTTACAAAAAACATTCATCAGCACAAGTTGTCATGTCTGCTCCAAAGCCTGGATTAAAGAGAAAAGATGGGCAAAGTTCCCGCAGATTTATGTTTCCAAATATGTCATGTAGTCCAGAAATTTCACATAAGGCACATAATCAAAACACCATTAATAACATGTAACACAGTACAGTGTATCAGGTGCTGGCATGAGTGAATCCGTTATTGACACAAGAGGGGGCTATGGCACAAGATAATCAACTGCCTTCCTTCTCTCTGAGTCCAACAAGTTTTGTGAACATGATCGACTAAAAACTGATTCTACTGCTCTGAGTTTCACTGACTAGGGAAGTATGGGATTACAGGCAGGTGAAAGTGTTTCTGTATCAACTGTGTGAACACAGAGAGACTGTGAGTACACAAGTGAAAAAATATAGTATCAACAAAGGTTGGAGCCGATAAATAGTATATTGTCTTAAACCAAAATTTACTACCAGAGAAACATCCTTAAATTAACCCTTTCATGTATTGCCAAGACTAAAACTCAGAAAAAGGTCACTGAAATAAAAAAGGGGAGGAGCTGAAACCTCTCACTTATCCAAGTAGGAATGCAAACTTAAGTCAACCAACTTAAAGGTATATTTCCTTTCTTTTCTTTTTCTTTTTTTTTTAGGGGGCTCCATGAGTTACATGACACTATGAATTGTACTAGTCACAGTTGTAGCTGATAAGCTCGGCCTCTTCAATGAAAAAATGACAGGAGACACACAAGCTAGCCAATAAGTCAGTGCAGACTGAGCTTGACCTGTTACTTAACTTCACTAATTCAGAGACACTCTAACCCAGGAAATCATCTTGGTTTAAAGGTACACTCAACTAAGATTTCCCTCAGCTCTTTTCCTGTAGAAAGCCTGTTTGTTTTGGCTTTAATTGCTGACGCAACACAGAGGTACTCTTCTGCCTGCAGCACACTGATCAGCTGTTTTGGTCTGTGAACTTCAAAGAGACAAAAATAAAACCATAATAAAAAATAAGTGATTCTAACTGTGATTAACACACTTACTGCTCTGAAGGAATAAGCAAAGAAGTGTCCGTGCTAACTGGGGAGCAGAACAATCCCAAGTTACCTGATAGGACAGATGTTTGAACTGTGAGCTGATGCACATGAACTAACAGAGAACTTCTTCCTATCCTGAGTGAGAGTTGGTAACAACAGTACAATTGGATTTTTAAAATTAAAAGAAATCTCTTTTCTTGCAGACTTTTTCTAACACCAGATAAGCTGAATGGAAGTGTGTCTTCCTGTGTTTGGCTCTTCCTGTTTTCTTTAATTCTTCTAGTGACACAAGCCATGGTCCATGCTAGAGCCAAAAGATATTTTTTGTCGTATCTATATTTAGGTATGAACATTAAAGATATTAATATCCTAAAATCAAGGATGTCAACAATATAGCTTTTCCTCGCCTTCACACACAGCTCAGTTGCTTGTTTATTGTTGACTTTTCGATGTTGATGACAGACGTTGATTTCTAATCAATAAAACTTCACTTTCAACATCCTTTGTATTATGATGTGTTATTTTTCTGAAAATGCTTAATTTTCACTCAACCCATAGTCATATTGTGCTGTATCAATATCAAGATATAAACTTTGCCCATATCGTTCAGCCCAAGTCCACACTTTGGAAAATAATATGTCAACCTTATCAAAATAAACTGTTAGCTGCTGAAAGAAAAAAAAAGGAACTGTACATTTAAATTCAAGAAAATGAGCCTACAATGGTTTTAAGTTTAGATAATTTCCGACTGAAATGAATAAAATTATTTGAAGCATGACAGCAGTCCTGATAGTTGAACACACCTCTGATTTGTACACTGACCTGATTCACTGTGGGAATGTACAACCATGTAGGCGTGGTGTTGTTTACAGGCTCCATGTAAAAGACCAGGGACCAGGGATGTGTGACTGATTGCAGGTTAAACACATCCAACATCAGCTGTTATTTAATGCCAGGATGGAAACAAAGCCCAATTATCAATTGGTGAAGAAGTCAAAACCATTGACATCATGAGATGTGCAGAGGTCTAAAGAGTGACAAAAAAATAAATAAATGAAGGACGGCAAAAACTGGGGCTTTTAAAAGACTTTCTCTTTTTGTATTTTTTAACACATGATCAAGTTTCATAGTATAGGCCAAATGACATCAACCCCATGTGTTTAGAATACAGAGAAGAAGAAGCCATAAAGGCCAATAAATAAGATTAATGATTTAATGATTTAAATGAATGGAATGGCTTAAGGCAAAGGGGAAAAAAATCTATAAACACACATATAAAGTCATTATCAACCAATCCATTTATCATTTAGCAACTCTGATAGACATTTCTCGTGGGCTCACCATTGTGACATGAAGGAGTAGACCATAGCCTGGGGGATGGCTTGTAAATGACTTGCGCAAGCTGCTGATTATTTGGAAATCATAAATGCATATTTTCTTAGACATCACATGAGACCAACAAAATTTTGCCAAAACACAAGCCTGTTCAACTTTTCCTGTACATAGAGCTCCAAAGCAGGGAATATTTCAATACGCTTTTGTTCTTCAGAGACAAGCTTTCAAATGTCTCCCCACAATAATGAAATGTTCATTTTGCACAATTTGAGGTAAGACACTAAATTGTTTTCATCTGAAAAGAGAACAAACAACAGCAGGAAATACAATAGAAAATATGTCGAAAAAAACAGTCAATTTCCATTCCTGTAACCTCACCGCACACCACACATGAAAACACACACACACACACACACCCCCACAGACACCCACACACACACACACACACACATAAACCATCTCCAGTATATATCTCCAGAGACAGCCTTAATGGGGACGGTGAGCAGGTTAAGTGACAGGCCTGCGAAATAACAAAACAGGTTCTCCCATTTGAAACTGAGCCACAACATTTATGAGTGAATCCATCATAATGGGGACAGGTAGAGTTTCCTTGTTGTGTCAGAGCCTCTAAATTACACAATGAGCCCAAACTGTCCTTCTGTTGGCAGCAGCTGTGAAGAGGAACAAGAGGACCCTCTCCGTCTTTCTGATTCAACAATCCATCTCTGTCTAATCGCAGGGAGGAATCTGATCCCCTCTGCTCTGCGCATTTAGCTCAATAAGCAAATGCACGCTGATGACAGACAGGTGAGGATGCTTTTCAACAGAGGATTGATCGCCATGAAAGAGTCCACTGAATAAAGCATTACGTGACATGAGTAGAAATGTTCTGAAAACATTTTTTTCTTGTAGCAATCCCTCTACCTGGACCGGGAGTATTACCTTATATCAAGTATCTCTCTCAGATAGAATTGTGTGAAAACAAAAGTTTGTTGGTGTTGCATGATGATTTTCCTGCAATCTACTGGAATGGACTTATTTTACGGAGCATCATCAGTGAATTCGGGCCCTAGCATCAGGACCAGTACCAGTACCGGAACAACCTTGGAGGTGAAACAAATCATAATGGTCCATGTTAAATTATCACTCAGGACTTACTTCTTCCATCAGTAGTCATTTACCCATCTTTTTTCTGTCCTATTTTAGCTTTACGTGCATAACTTTATTGTTGGATCGGTTTCCCAATAAGTTGGCCCATAAATACAGAGACATAAATCTGTTTGACTGCCGTCTTTGTTGTTCAATGACTTTCTAACTACAGCCAACAAAAGTCTGTTTCACAATTTAAGCATGTGTGTAAACACTTTTAGTTCTGGCAGTCACTAGAACTATTAAATCTCTTTTTAATCATGGCTGTGGTCTTTGTTGTAAAGGAGCTGAAATCATGAGAGGCCTTTTCCAACTGCGGCGACTCTGTGGCTTCACACCAGCCTGCTACGTCTCCTCTCTGTGCCTGTTCATGTGAAGATGTATTTATCTTGGGGGTTGAAGGTTTGGGGTCCTGCTGGGGCGCTCCATCGGTGTGTTGAGAAAAGTTGAGACCAGATTAATTCTGAAGACCTGCATGAGACTTTCATGCAAGAATTTTGTAAGAAAAACCGAAATGACTATCTTTAAAATATGATTGAATAGAGACTGTTCTTTGTCATTTCAAGGAGAAAAGTTACACCAATGATGCCTTCAGGAATGATAACAGCATCAAATTATCTTTACAACTCAAATTATGAGTTCACATTACTTTTAAGGTTTACATTTTGCTACTTATATTTTTAAAAACTGAGGATTATTAATCAAGATATGTCAAGTAATACAACAAAAGGCATTTCAAAGTAATCAAATAAATAAAAAAGAAGATTTGTAAGTTTGATGAATATTAATATTTGAAGCTGAATTAAATCTTACTTGGAATAAGCAGCAAGGTAAGACAAAAGGTTTGCTGCTTTGAGGAGACGCACTTTATAAACTTGTTGAAAAATAGTATGAAATATTTGCAATTTTGGTAAAAAAAAAAAACAAAAACAACAACAACAACAAAAATCACTGCTTCTTCTAAAATTTGAAAATTGATGTTCATGTGTCAGATATTAAGATTTTTGATGTAGGAGTTCGTCATATTGTAAAAGAAAAAAAAAAAGGTAAATTGTCTTAAAACCCCAAGTTTGAATGCCAGAATCATTTTACTTGTGTCATTTTTAACCTAAAGTAGTTGAAAAACATGAAACACTAAAAGATTCATAATTAAATAAATAAAACAAAAGTTTTAAATAAACACCGGTCACCTGGGGTGACCGAGCTTTTTCTGTCGCCGCCCCCACTCTCTGGAATGCCCTACCACTTCATATCCATATCTGTCCTGACCTCCCCACCTTCAAAACACTAATGAAAACCCACCTTTTTAAAAAAGCTTTTAATGTTTGATTGTCTTTTAAATCCACTTGGTTTCTTTTCATTCATTATTATTGTGTGTTGTTTTATATGCTGTTGTATATAATATACATTGTAAAGCATCTTTGAGTGTTGAGAAAAGCGCTTTTATAAAATAATGTATTATTATTATTAATATTATTATTATTATTATTTTGATAAATAACAGACAAATATATGATATGGCCATTGCATTGTAAAATACAGCAATATTATTATAATATTATTAAATGTTCTATAATGATAATTTAAATAATTGAATGTTATTCAAAATAATGACTTTTTATATATATATTCCAAGCTTTTATAAATTAAAAAAAAAAGTTTTTTACAAAGTCAATTTTTATTTCATAATGTCATTTTTCATCAGAATGACTTGGTCTATCGTCATAAGGCGGAGCCAGTTAAGTGATTGGCTGATCGTTTACACAGACATTGCAGCGGCACTTGCAGCTTCAATTCAAACATGGAGACTTATCACTAATGCTGAGAAGATTGAAAAAGCAGAAAACATGAGTGCATGACACGTTTGAGCCATAATGGCCGCAGGAGAGAAGTCAGTTTCAGAGTTGCTTCTCAAACCCCTGAGGCCCTGCCCTCTGTGATGAAAAAAAAGTGATTAGACACCAAAGTGGTCCACCTAAATCCAAAACTATGACAGATTATCAATCTGTGGGTCAGTCTTTTGTCACTGATAACCTATTGAACTCTTTGAGTCTGTACTGGGCCTATACCTGAGACCAGGATGTGTTTGGTTTATGAAAAATAGATGGTATTCATAAGTGTACGCACAAATACTTCATACCACCTCTGCAAAGATATGTGCCCCAGTTTGGCTAAACCATTTAAAAATGTCTGGACAGGCATGTGTTAATAATGCCATTAAAATTACAACATTTCTAATCTTGAGTTTTGGTTGTGTTTACAGGATGTTTACTGTTTAGAAAGTAAAGCCTCATTTATCAAAACATATCAAGTCAAGGATTTTAAGACTTCAAAGTAAACAACAACTTTAAAAGATCAATGCTGCTCCCTCGCTTTACAAAATGTGTTTTGGGGTGAAATGAAGACATCCAAATATTTTCCAGCCTGTCTCATTGAAAATGATTTATTCTTCCTTTTTAGACCATCAAATCCATAACACACATAATTAGCTCCCGCTAAGGGCCGATGCATGCGGTGTAAGCGTCTCACTCTGACATATGACCTTTTCAAACACTCCAACCATCACATTGACATAAAATATTAAGTGTGAGAACATAAAAAGAGGCAAACCACTGGCTTTGAAGAGTAATCCTTGTTTCCCCCCAGAGGTTCCTCGCGTGAAATAGGATCGGCTTTTTAAGTCCTAATAAGTTCTTAATTTAGTGGAAACACACACACGCATGTGTGTATACACACACTTAAGGGGTCAAAGCTGCTTTCCATCATGCTTGACTTATTTACCCACTAAATTTTGTTCCTGTGTGTGTGTGTGTGTGTGTGTGTGAGCGTGAGTAGTTGTACAAAACTTAAGGTTAGATTTTGATCTACACTCTGAATTATTCCTCCTTTCATGCTCGTGTTAAGTGATAACTGTCAGAAGTCACCAAAAACCGACTGAGGTTAGTAAAGAAGCGTAGTCCTCCATTATTCAAAACAGTCCTCTATTTAGAGCCCAATAAAGCTGCTTTACTCGATTGCACATTATCAGGCCACGGCTGAATAAGACATCTAACTGCATGGCATAAAAGACATTGTGACCCTGTTTAAATTCTCCTGCTGTGAATAATCAACCCAAACTAATGTCCACCCTGCTTTAACAGTTTTCAGCCTCTTAAACAAGCGTCCTTCATCAAGAAACTGAAGCATCACTGAAATAATTTGCTTTGTTTTTCTGTTAAGTCAAATATCTTGTGAGGTACTTTCTGTTTGTGTTAACTTTGGGGCTCCCAAATAACAAAGCAGTGCTCCATAACTGTGCTGAAATTAAAGTCTCATAACCTTTGAAACTGTCATCTATCCAGTTTTCCTTTTTCTCAAACATACATCACTAAAATGTTTTTTGTTGGTAGCTGTCAGCTTTCTCCTTTATGCTATTTTCTTTTGTATGTTATTTTCATTGTTTTGCATTTCCTTGTGTTAAACCTTGTTTGCTCATTTGTTCGTCATTTATATCAGTTTTTCATGTACTATTTTATCTCAAACATGAATATATGGATGGGAAAAACTGAAAACATACAGAAAAAAAGGAAAAATATACAAACATAAGTACATGACAAAAAAAAACAAGGTTTAATAATTAGTGCTGTCAGTCTCTTAAAAAATTGATATAATTACAGGTTTTGTAATTAATCTAATTACTCGCAATTTAATCTCAAATCTGCTTAAGATCCCCAAATAAAGAATTTGAACTGACGTGCAGCCGTTAACTGCATCTATAGAGTAAATTCTGTTTTTTTTAGCAGGGGGAAGCAGGGTCTGGTGGAGCTTGTTAATTAAAATCAACCCTGTTAACTACTGTGGGTGAGAGCGGTGTGCTCTTTGGATGAGAGATCAGTATGGATATGAGGAGAAGATGTGAGATGACAGAGGCATAGCAAGATGCTGCAAGTTAAAAAAGCCCAGGCAGCTGTTGTCGAACTGAGGATGTGTTGAGGTAGTTCAGAGAGAAAGATGTGATCGTGTGAAAAGACGATGGAGAGGATCAAAGGATGGCGCGCCTGAGATCGGTGCAATCAAAAAGAATATGTTTTGCCTGTTTTTTTGGATCAAAAACGGGAAAAGAGACATAAAAGAAGAGTCCACTCTTCTCAGGTAATTTTGGTGCTCATAGAAAACAATATTATTTGGGTCTTGAGAGATCCTTCAAGATGCACTGAAAATGGATGGCAGCCAATGAGTTAATCACATTAATTTTTATAACGCATTAATTTGCGATGTAATCAATTAATCCAATTAATATGTTAGAGTGATAGTCCTAATGATAATGTTTAAATAAACAAAAAAATTGATAAATAAATATAAAGATATAAAAACACAAATAACGCCATGAATAAATAAAAGTATATGAAAGAACAGTATACATGCTCTCTACCTCTAATTGACTGCGCTCTCCTCAGTCCTTCAGTCATAATTCGGTCAGTTTTGAGGGCTTAAGGTGAGTCCACAATAATTCTCAAAATCAGTAAGCAGGATAAAAATAAAAAAGGTGATAATAGCAGATCTAAATATGTGGGAATACAAACATGGCCTCCTCTCCCATGAACTGGCTGTCAGAGCAGTTCTCTGCCCGTTTCTCAGATGTTGACTGTGCAGCACACTTGCTCATGAATGAATGTTTCCAATTACAGAAACAAAGTGTATACGTTCATACACACAGACTCCTGCACGGCCGTCTGGCATTCCTCTCTATTGACAGCTGACAGCTTTAAGCCCACATGAAGTGTGGATTTCACTGCTGCTGTATAACTGACATCCTGTTTCTTGTCAGCCTTTTAATCTTTCATCTTCTGCTCCTTCAATCAGAACGCTGCTGCTTCACTCGCACACTAACAATACAGGTCACATGACGAGGCGTGGGAAAAGTTTCTGTTGTGTTTCCAGTGCAGGCGTTTGTCTTTAGGTGTGTTTGTGAGCCTGAGAGGTGAAAACAGATATTTTCCTCAATAATGGAGAGCATGATGTTTAGACCACTGTTTGGGTGGGTACGTGGCCTTGGCTGGACAATCAGAGGATCTCCCTTAAATTTATGTGTCAGACTTAAACAAAGATCAAAGATATTAATTTTCATAACAACAACAACAACAACAACGACAACAACAACAATCCCCCCTCCCTCCCCAAACACACACACACAAAAATGATTTTAAATGAAAACAGTATGGTTCTTTACATTAGGAAACACTGTTTAAGAAATAATTTAGAATCATGATTAGAAAAATACTTAAAGAGGGGATATTCTGCTTTCTCATATTTTAACATTGATGTAATTTAACTATGATAGATGTCTACAAAGGATGCAATTTTTTCAACCTAGGGCTGCATGATATGGCCTAAAACCAAAATCTTGATACTTTTAAGTAATATTGCAGTACATGATACATAGCTTGACATTCTGATTTCTCCTCTAAATCACTAAACACATTTTAAATTGAACCCTTTGGTGCATAAAATGACACCAGTATAAAGATTAAAGCAGACCCTTCAGATGGATTTTTAAATTTGCATTTGCAAACCCAAAACTCACAACTGACGAGATCTGCAAGCATCTGCTTTCCCTCTTCTCCTAACACAAAAACACTCATACACAGGAGAGTTTTCTGGGCTGAGAAGTGTGCTACTTGCTGTAACAGGGGCACTAGCAGAGAGTAAAAGAAGTGAAACTCAAAAGAGAAATACTGACTGACGTCTTAAAACATTTTCGGGACAATTTGTACTGGATGGTCGCAACAGTCATTTCATACATCTCACGTGAAAATACCTGATATATTGCATATATTTGATGTTATAGAAACCCCTGAATCTGTCTGTAAATAGACATTCAAAGGGCTGGAAAGAGGATTTACTGTATCTTAAAGAGAAAATAGCCAAGATGGTATACTTTGGACAGAGGCTAAAATAAAAGTTTCTTAGACTCAGGAAAATATAGAAATTTCTGAGCTTGAAATCATGTGAAGCTACTACTGAGGTACCACAGGGATAGTCTATTAAAAAAAAGGCATACCCTTTCTTTTATTATTCATTACTATTAATTTCTTCATAACAAAATATCTGATTTTTGTCCTTTATTCTCTTAACCAGTTATAAGCTATGAGATTAACTTAGATCCTGTTGAATGATGATGGATAGAGAAGTCTGAGCAGTGGTGTTTAAGTTACGAGTGCTCTATTGTCACTAATGGACACTTTGGAAATGTCCTGGACAAACGACAGGACATAAAAAGAGCATTATAGTCCGTCAAAAGCTGTGTAATTATATGATGTTTGTCAGCCTGGACAGATGTCAGGCCTGAATAATGACGGGTGTTGCAGTCTCACCTGCTGGCCTGTGTGACAGTGTCATGAAAAGAGATCTGACACTTTCTGGTCATAATAGTAGCACAGCCCTGAGGTGCAAACGTGTTCTAGGCATCATGGTTTAGTTGGCAGATTCCATATCAGGATGAAGGTGCATGTTGGGCCACCATGTGCTGTAAAATCAGCACAAGTATGCATGGGCATAGTATGCCAGTTCCCCCAGCAATCTAAGCCTTTAGCAGCATAACTGAGAGCTGGTCCAAGCCTAAGCTAATCCTAAGCTTTACTGACAGGAAACTTTGAGCCCACTCTGGTGGGCCTCTACTGGTTGACAATTCAACAGGAGAGGAGTCTGATAACTGAAGGCTGGACCTCCTGTACTACTTTCAGAGGCAGAGAGGATTTCAGCTGATGTGTGGATGTTGTGCATTGTTTACTGCACAGTGCCCGACCGATTAATCAGTCGGGCTGATTAATCAGGCCGATTTTGCCTGTCACCGATTAATCAACATCGGCCAAAATGTAGCCGATTGTAAAAAATTTTGCTCAGCAGAGATTCTGTCACTACTGCTCCTGTGTGTTGGGCTGCACACTGCCCGAGTGCCCGTCCACCATTATGTAATGTAAGACTTTAGAACAGCGTTTTAACGCCCTGTTAGTTGCTTTTTTGAGAGATAAACAGAGATAAATGGTACTGTTATTTCACACGTCCACCATTATCTAATGTAAGACTATAATACGGTGTTTTAACGTCATGTAAGTTCCTCATTGTGTGTTGACAGTTTGACTTTTTTTCTACTTACAGTGTTTAAAGTTTGACTTCTTTATTTATTATTGTGTTTACAGCTTGTTCTTGTTTATCATTAGTTAACACTACAGTTCTTATGTTGACAGTTTTATAATTAGTTCCTTATTTTAATTTAATAGTGTTCTGTCTCTGTCTTGAATCATATGGGTATTTTAATCATTTGTGTTCATATACAGTACATATCCTGTGTATATCAATTAATTTATTATGTATATCAGATCGGTATCGGCATCGGCCCCAAAAATCCCATGCTGGTCGGGCTCTACCCCACAATCTCACCTTATATTATGTGGTAAATAAATTGTGTTAAAAGATGCCATGAGGAGGATCTGTTTTGATTGCACTCCCTCGCCGCCTGGAGGTGTGTGTTTGTTTTGGAATGAAATGGAGATCAGATCAAAACAAATTTTCTTTGTTCAAAACAACTTTTTACTGGATAAGACACGCGGAGGTAAGGTATTTTTCAGTACAGTTCTGTAGTGCTAGGGTTTGAAACTTTACATCAAGCAAACGTTGTAGCAGCAGGCTATATGTTAGCCTGGTGCCCCGATGTATCTGTACGCTAATGTGACAACAAGTAAATATTGTCGGTTTGTATGTAGTTTAGCAGCTGTCTATGTTTAGCTCAGCTGGTAGTCCAGTGCTCTAAGACAAGTACACAATGTGTAATGTCAGTAAATCCTGGTTAGCTTTGTCCTGCCAGTCATCTACCAAGCAGAGCTAACGTAACCTCACTCTTCATTTTATTGATAGACTCTCAAGTTTGAAGAAACCACTGCAGAATAACTGCTGTATGTGGGTTGGTTTAACCATTATCACAAACAGTTTAGCCCCTGTGTTATAGAGTGATACAGCCCAAGCTAAAGGCTAATTAGCCCTTAGCTCAGGCTCTAGCACTCGTTTAGCTTTCTTCTGCTCTTGTAACCAACAATATTGGTGCTGATAACCTCATTTTAAGGTGTGGATTACGATCAGTCATATCTATCTTCATCTCGGTGTTTTCTTACCTTCACACTTAGCTAGTGAAAATATAAATTTTTGACTTGATGGCCAGGGAATTTATCGCTCAAATACCCCTGATCTGACTTTTTTTAAAGCACATTTCAAGGTAGAAGATTTGTTGTAAAGACCACAGCGAAGAGAACAACTAACAAGTGCTAACAGCTTTTTAAAACTGAAAGACTTTGAGGCTTCTGGTTTAGAAACAAGCAAGAGAGGAGAAAAGAGGCAGCTAATCCCTGAACCAACTGCTGTGGAGACGGCAGGCTGAGCCTCAGGTATTTCACGCACTTCACAACTTCAAATTAAGAAGCAATTATATTCTCTCTTGGGTCATTACTAATCCTGCTGAGGTAATGGAGCCGCACCTACAGCCTTAATTGCAGGGATTACAAGTGAAAAGGCACAATTTCTTTAAAGCAGCGCTGTCAGAAAGAGGATCTCAGGAAGAATGGAAACTTTAATACCTCATTTGCTAACGTTAAAAGGACCCAGAGTGAAAGGAAACCCTGTAGAATCTGTTTTTGTCTCGATGCTTGTCAAGGTTTCCTCCCTCTCATCCCTCACACACTATTTTATGTTTCTTCTAAATACATCAACGCTCCTGAAATGGCAAATGCAAATCATTTAGGTCCCTGGAGATGAAACACTGCTATATTTTAACAAAAAGCTAATAGATTCATTACTTTCATCAACATTAGTACATGCAAATGTTCCCATGTCACAGATTGTTTTATTGCCCAGGACAGCACGCAACTCACTTAAGAGACCATTTGTTTTCGATATGCGGCAACTTGTGTCAAGCTAAATCTCAGATCTGTGTTTGCATGCTGCATAACCTTGTCAAAAATGTCTGTGTGTAGCTGCTAGCATCATATCAAAGCAAGGAGGCAATGATTTGATGCAACTTTAATGATTCTTGCAGGGGGAAACGTTCAGTCCTGTGCAGACACAAGCCAATGAATTTCAAATACATGGCCATGACCCTGCGGTCACAGAAACTTGTTAAACTGAAAAAGGGAGAAGATGAGAGAGAGAACACGAGATAGAGGTGAGAGCTGAGGGGGCAGAGGAACATCCCCTTCCCATTAAGCAGCATTAGCCTCGACCTTGTTAAAAGGGAAACATTCCCTGTTGTCACCATGATGTCTGCAGGGGGTGGAGAGGCATCCAAACCCAATTATCAAGCCTCTCTCTTCAATTATAGCCTGTCATGTCAAAGTGACAAGCATTTGTGTATGATTATTATTTCTAATAATGTCCGACCAACAGAAGTAGTTATTAAATAAAGCTGTAAAACTGATCACAGAGCCGTGCTCTCTTTTGAAAGAAGCCAAACCAGCTGCAGATGATGATCTCCTGAACGTTGTCGGAGGATATTGTGCTTGAAAAAAGTGATGTCAAGGCTGTAAAGGTTCATGTCCAATGATTTGTTCCTGTTTGCACAGAGTGAAACGTATTTTTGTGGTGAAACTGTAAGAACAAGTACTGTGTCCTGAGACACACAGTGTGGATAAGTGTCAGTGTAATGTGGGACTTTTGGTGTCGTGCGTGGGTCAGCATGTTCCCGGACCTTTAAATCACCTGAGTGCTGGTGTAATTATGGCTCTCTGGGACGCCACTCAACCCTCTAATACCCAGGGGGCTCTGCAGCGGCGCCACTTGTTGCGCAAGGCTTCACAGAGCGAACTGCAGGGAGGGAAACACAGAGAGGCGGGGGAGGAGGCCGAGGGGGGGAGCTGGGATGCCCTTTGGCAAGTTCGAGGTTAATCTTCTAAATGTCGGCTGACAAAGCAATATTGCTGAGTGTTTGTGTGTGTGTGTGTGTGTGTGTGTGTGTGTGTGTGTGTGTGTGTGTGTGTGTGTGTGTGAGAGAGAGAGAAAAAGCAGGGGTGGGGACCAGAGTTGTGGGAGAGAGGTTTAGGATGGCAAAGCAAAATGAGAGGGAGAAGCACCGACATGAGGGAGACACTTCAGACAGTTTGGCCAAGATTTAAAATGTTGTTTTTTCTTCAATCAAAACAAGTGGTTTTTAGGAAGAATGCAGGAAATATTTTATGTTTGAACAGCACTACAGGCTGGAGTTACACACAAACAGGAGGATTAGATGACTTTTCAAAAGATGCAGTGGTCATCGCTAAAGGTAGAGGGTAAAAATAAACATTATTTACTTTCCCTTTTACTGTAAACCATAGGATTATTTTAACAATGTGTGGTTGGCATCTTCATCATTGGGCCACCATAAATATGACAAAGTGTAATTTAGATCCCATAATTCCCAAATAGGCGATCCAAAGTGCACATTTACTCACTCTATGGTGTAAAATCAAAAGTGTTTATTGGCTCATAGCATAAGCTGCCGTGAAACAAATAATTCACATCACTCATTTTAATTAACTCTGCTGATTTATGGGTTTGATATGTGGCGAGTGATAAGCACTGATCGATTTGTGCTTGCAGGCGTATCAGTGAATTTGTTATGAAAGAAGCCCAGACACGAGAAGTTATCTGCTCGTTATCTGTAAGTTTTTGAGAATGGATCCGTCTCTGAACGTCTGTAAGCTTACAGAGATCCAAATCAAAAGCATTTTGGAAAGAACGAGCCTTTGACAGTGGATTACATCCCAAACCATCAAAACGTTTTATCTCTTTCATAAATGCCTCTCAGTCTAAGTCCCTCCTTTAGGATAATGAAAAGGCAACCATCTCTGTGTTCAATGTGAAAATCTTCATCCCTAAAGTTACAAAAGGAAATCTTATCTGGAATTGTTTTGAAGGTGTGAAGACAGTTCTGCTCCAACACATACTTAATGCCTGAGAAAGGACTGTATAGCTTCCAGAGGAAATGTTAGGTTAGGCGAGAGCTCTCTGTAATCAGAGCAGCAAAAACTGATCATAGATAAACATCACTGTGTTGAACCAATGGCTTTACTTGTATTTTCACTGACATGTGAGGCAGGGCACATGTTATTTCCAAACAGGACACAAGTTCAAGAGTGAAAAATGTGGCAGGGATATAATCAGAGGCCTTCAGCCCCTAATGATAAAACTAAAATCTGTTTTTTCCAGGTGTGTCTGACCATAATTTGGTGTATTGGAATCTAAAATTAAAATTCTGTGTGTATGGAGAACACAAGCATTTTTGTTGTTGTTGTTGTTTTCAACAGGATGTGGGCCACAAATTAAAAAAAGCTTGAATCCTCATTGGTTGAAGTTGACACAAACAGGCTACCACAAATCATGTTTTCTTAGCGTGTCCTCAGTAACCAATCGTTTCATGTCCCCAGCTCGTCAGTATCACTCCATCTGTACAGGATGAGGCAGAGCATGGCTGTTTTCCATACAATTAAGATAAAGCTTCCTGTGGTGCCTTCATTTGATTAAAGGTTATTTCCAGATTCACACCGTGAAAACGTTGTCCAGCATGCTTTTTTTAATTGTGTATTACCTCATCTTACTAATTGTAAAGAAAGAAGAAGAAAATATCTGATTTGGAAACATTTGAGTCCCTTTTGCTTTTAGTTAAAAGTTTTATAACTGACTTCTGTTGAATACTGTATTCTGATTGGTCAAAATTTCTGTAACAATGGTGACTCATTCTTAACCGCAAAAGGAACTGGGACAACCTGATCACACGTTAGATCAAATGAATTCACTAGATGAAAAATCATCTCAGCCTGTTGACACTGTGGCAAAAACATTAGTTTCTGTAAGTAATCTAAATTCTTAAATAATATTGCTAACCTGTTAAAGTCAACCTGAGGCACAGATATGAGTGCGTTAACTAACACCTGTAACTTAGTGTATGGTTATAAATGAATTTGTACACCAATGTCATTTCTAAAACTATGGGAACAGGTTGGAGATGTGCTCTGACTAGCCACAATAACATTTAATAGTCGCCTCTGACAATCATCCTGTCACTGTGGAATCATGTGGGTTGTCAGTAAGGTGGAGTTCTTGTAAATACCTCCGTAATAACAACACATTATGATTTTTCTCAGAGGAAGAATAATTGGGCTTTGGCACAGAGAGTATTTGTATAATGGACTATTATTAGAGTTGTTTTGGTCATCAGGTAAAGCGTTTTATTTATTTAATTAATTACTTAACTATACAACTTCAAACAGCATCCTCCCTGAACATTAGCTCGTAAATCACTGCTTGCAATTCAGATTTTTTTGTAAGTGAATCAATGCCAGTGCCATTATCCTGTGCTAAATGGTGGCGTCAAAAACAGGCGTGAATGCAACTGACACAACAACAAATTATACAGGTTGAGTAAAACCTGCTCTGACAGATTTTTTCACTTGGGGGCAGTCCTAAAAATGATGGAAACTGTACTAAAACATTCTAATCTTTTAAGTTACTGTGGTTTACTTGTTGAATGCTCATTAATACTGAAAAGATGTGGATTAGCTGGCTAACTTGGTAGAGTTTCCAAACTTTAGAGAAGCCTGCCAGTCAAATAATCAAGTTTTCAGTTACACCCCACATTAGAAACTGAGTAAGTGACATGTTGGTGCAGAGGGTCATGACTTGTTTGAAACCATACTTGAATAAGATACATTTGCATGAGGTGACAAAAGAGTGGCTGCTGTACAAAGATACAGAAAATTAAGATCATGTGGCCTTTATACTTTCACTATCATTGACTACGATATATGTAGCCAAAACCATTGAATGGTATAATGATATCCTCATTTTAATAAGGTGATTCCGTTTTTTTTCTTCTGCTTGTATGTTGTTGTTTTTTTCTTGCATTTTATTCCTTGGTTTAGAAATTTAGCTTGTTTTGTAACTTATAGCGGTAATAGTGAACACATTTGGAAAAACTATCACAAAATGACTCACAGTACAATTGGATATGTTACAGTGTGATACAATCTAAATGATACTATGATATAATGCAATACAATACCATAAGATACAACGTGGTACCATTGGATACAATATGAGGCAATACTGTGCTATACAATTTGATACCATATGATACATTAAAACTCCATACAATACAATACTATATGGTACCTAACGCATTTTAACTTAAAAATTTTAAGGCAAACAAATGATAAAAAAAAGTTGTAATGTCCGTTCATGAAGGTTACAGAATTCCCCTAAAGGGTTAATTGCTGGATAAGCACAACACTGTGGATACGTTAAGAAGTGACAAATTGGAAGGAAAATCTTTTTTATGTGCCACATAATATTTTATTTTTTAAAAAATCGAGTAATTAGCCTTTAGCTTGGGCTGTAACACAGGGGCTTAGCTGTTTGTAATAATGGTTAAACCAACCCACATTCAGCAGTTATTCTGCAGTGGTCTGTTCAAACTTGAGAGTCTATCAATAAAATGAAGAGTGAGGTTGTTTAGCTCTGCTTGACTGGCAGGACAAAGCTAACCAGGATTTAATGTTACACATTATGGATATGTCTTAGAGCACCGGACTGCTAGCTTTGCTAAACATAGACAGCTGCTAAACTACATGCAAACTGATGGTGTTAACTTGTTGTCAGGTTAGCCTACAGATACGCCAGAGGACCAGGTTAAAATATAGCCTGCTGCTACAACGTTTGCTTGATGTCACGTTTCAAACCGTAGCACAACAGAACTGTACTGACAAATACCTTACCTCTGTGTGCCATAGCCAATAAACAGTTGTCTTGAACAAAGAAAATTTGTTTTGATACAATCTCCATTTAATTCCAAAACAAACACAAGCCACAGTTATTTATGACAGTGTGTGGAGAGTCAGGGCCACAAGGTGGCGAGGGAGTGCAATCAAAACAGATCCCTCATAGAATCTTTGATTATTTAACTGACTAAATATGCACACACCGTGTGGATATAACATTTGCCATGTCCCTTCTCCAGCTGTTTAAAACACAGTTCCGCTTATCATTTAACCCTTAATGTACTGATACTTCTGTTAATGACAGTTGCAAGGAGAAGCATATTTAATTTAAAGACCAGTGTCTTATGCGTTAAGGGCCTAACACCCCTGCATGCATCACAACAAACACATTTGTTCAAAACTTCTCTTATTCATCTATTAGGCTCATCTCACTCCCCTCATATTTGAAAGAGCTTCTGGTGGTTTGTTGGGGTAATTACCTGTAGAAATGGTGAAGAACAAAGCAATCAGGGAGGGTCCCTAAATACGCCGTCTAGACTTGGTGTCTCGCTCCTTCATGTCTTTGTCCCTCAGTTTTATTATGTGACCTGTCGTCTGACCTGACAGGGAGTCAACCTTTAACATGAAAGGGGAAAGACAACACCAATTGCTTTCAAATCATGACCTGTCACTCATCCTTTAATAACAAAGTTAGCATTTTTTTAGACTTTTGTGCTTTTTTCTTTACCAGCAGATTTCAGCATCTTGGACTTTTAAGCACATGATATGAAAGGCCTCTTTCTTGGAGACAAAAAACAGGGCAGCTTGGTGAAGAGACAGTTAGTCTGACCCGCTGTAATGGCCTTCCTTTGAAGTGGTGAAGATAGTGCTTGTAATCAGCTTAATTGATTGTAACAAGGCACCAGCAGCAGAGGGGCAGATAGAGACAGAGCGCTGTGGGCTGCTTTTTTTACTGAATGTTTGGGTGTTTGGGGCAGAGTGGTAATTCACCATAATGACAGCTATTACTCTAAAGGCAAACAATGTCACTCACTTGTCCAAACTGTGCTGGGTCAAACTGGCAGATGTGATCATTGTACTAGAACACAGCCTCAGGGGCAATTAAAAGCAAATAGGTTTTAAGTGCTACACAAGTACTGCTGAATCATGTGTAATTGTTCAATTAGTGAGGAATAAACTTAAGTGTAAGGCCAACACCTTTGTGCGATTACCAACACATGACCTACTTCTTTAATCAAATGTTGATGAGCTGATTTGTAAAGTGTCACGTTTAGATTACAACTCACATGATCTTTGTCCTTTCCCTCACATGTCTCTCTCCCTGTCTGCCTGTCTGTCTGTCTTTCAAGCGCTCCCCTCACTCTTGTCTTGTCATCTGGACTTGATCACTGCATTTCCTGCCGGGTATTACACTCAACAATTATCCACAGTTCAGCAGACAGCCTGACTTTGGAGGCTTGTGGGGGGGCTCTGAGATAGTACTTCAGAGTGCAGGAGAAAGAGTGGGAGGAAAAATGGCATGTTAGACTTTCTGAAATTACCTTAGCAAGGTCATTCAGGTGGAAATCTCTAGTGTTTAAACCTCTAGTGAATACTTTTCAGCTACTTTGAGCCACTGGTAGATGTAAGTCTGACATTCACTCCTGTAGGTCCAGGCTCCGCAATGACGGCACAAGCTTCAAATTTTCAAGACAACAGCAGAAAAATTACACTATATTATTTTTTGGGTCCTTTCATGTCACCATACTTGACTTAACTATAGAATTATCCAGTGGCCATAGAGGCTAAACAATCTGAGAGCTCATTGGGAGAAATGTGCTGCAAGTCCAGAGACGTTTCGCACATGAAAGCTGTGGTGGAAAAGTGCTGCAAAATGAAAAAAGGAAAAAAAAAACAGCATGCAAAAAGTCACAACTACACAAACAGCAAACACAGCAAACATGTGACTGATGTAAATCCAGAAATAGACAAGTCAGTGCATAAAAACACTGCAATTTGGGACATAACAAAAGACACACTTTTGGCTTTTTGAGGCACTTTATTTTTATAGCAGCACATTTTGCTCTTTTGTTGTATTTGTTTGACTTTTACATGTGTTTAAAATTTGAATTGTTTTGTATTTGCGGGTCTATCCTGATGAAGACCATTTGGCTTAGTGCAAATTTGTTTGCCCTGTGTACTACAATGAAACTAAGCTATTATAGCTAAAAGTACATTTAAAGAAAGCAGCTCAAACTTGTAAATGCCGAAACTTCTCAACTAGTCACTTTTATCAGAACAACATTTTGGACAGATATGGAGGTTACTTTTTAATTTAATATGATTTATTATTGTTTTATATAAAGTCTCTGGTAGGTCATGATAGCCTAAAAATAAACAGAATACCGCATATACAAAGAACTGCAAAAAAGCTTTTAGAGAACTTTTTTTTATTATTCGTTAATTTTTTTAATATCTATATAGTTTTCACAAGAGACCATTTTCAAGATGCCATGAGAACATTTTTTGAGCTTTTGAGTCTATACTACAATAAAGAGGTGATGGGAAACATGGGTTGATACCCATAACACAAATTAGTCATTGTTATTATCAGTTGACTAGCTGAAAATTAAATTGAGTGTAAGTTTCAAGCATAAATCTGTCCATTCCATGCGTAGTCTGTGGTGAAATGCCAAGATGTTCCATCTCCAATTATTTTCAGCTGCCTGGTAATTTCTGTCCTGACAATCAGCCCAACAGCAGACCCCTGTTGCTCTTTTTTAAAGAGCACACACCAAGGTTTGTGACCTTTGGCCTCAAAGGTGAAGAAGAAAGTCCCAGTAAAAGACCTCAGTGGCACTTTTCACCCTGCAGGGATGTGTCTGTGTTCTCTGGACTCTTCATCATGTCTGATTTCTGTTCTTCCTGGTCCCAATATAACTGGCGTCTTTTTTCATTAAACAGCAGTAAGTCTGGGGTGTTGAGTCTGCTGCTCAGAACACAGAAAACACACTGACAGAGGAGTTCATATGTGACAGGACAGAACTGATCCACTGTGCTACGAGGGGTCAAGGCACCTTGTTTTGAGTCTCTCAGTATTCAGGCAACCAGTGAACCATCTTTCACACTACGGTAACCAGCCAACTAACTAACCAGTGAGTCATAGTCCGGTCCGCCTCCTCCCAACTGCTGACCTTTAAATGATTACAACCAGCTTTCATGTTCCTTTTTCTTAGTCTTGGCTGAGTGTCTCATTTGTTGACTCAGTTAGGTGCTTTGTTCTTTATGACTCCATAAATGAAGCTCTCAAAAGACAACTGATTTGACCTTGTGGTAGGTAAACACCAAGACAAAAAGAGTACAAGTAGCATCACAGTAAAGCTGAGTGGATTTTTAATGGCACGCTGTTAGTCTTGAATGTTTGTTAAGGCCAATGAAGATTTTATTATGAGAGAGATAATGTCCAATGCATTATCTGTTATAGAAAATAATCAGCAATGTGGAGTCTGAAATCATCTAATGCACAGCCAGTTAAAATCAAACATTCATCCAAATATGGAATAAATTGAGTTTATGAACAAAATCATGTTTTATTTGGATTGATGTCTGAAACTCAAGGTCACATTGAAGTGATTTTATTGTCATTTTATTTGACCAGACAGCTGAAAAGAAACAGGAAGTGTAAGGAGTAAAGAGTGGTGGGAGATATGCAGAAAATGGTAGAGGCTGGAAGTCAAACCAGTGGTTGATGCAATGCAGACTGTAGTCTTCATATCAAATTCAGGGATGTGAATTGATTCATTTTTAAAATCACAAGCCCATCTTTAATTTATGTTTCAAATTCCAATTTATTTTTACAATTCTGAACATTTTCTCAGTCCAAATATACAATCTTGAGCTTCTATTTGTTCAGAATAACTACAATGTTTTAAGTTCTCCATATCCTAAAATGTGAGTCAGGGGTTCCCACCCAGTGTTTGCATTCGAGTATAGAAGTACAAGCACATATTATAGTAAAAGTAGGAGAATATGTGGGAAAGTAGAGTGAATTCAGCCTAACATGCTGCACCTGTATGCTGAACTCGTAGGTGGTATAACAAACTGAAATGCTTCAGTGATTAATTCCATTTTACAAAAAGTGCACATTACTTTTGACTTTCCAGCTAAACCATTTGAATTATTTTGAAAATTAAATGTGCTGCTTAAAAGTGTGGTTGGTGTATTGTTGTTTTCTAATAGTGGATGCAGGAAACAGAAAAAAGCTGCAGCAGCTTTACTACGGTGAGCCAAAAGGGACCAAATCGTGAAATATAAAAAAAAATAACCCATCTGCTGAGGATGTTGTTGCATCATAATCAATGTGTTAACTTTCAAAGCTCTTATTAATACACCTGTAACATTACAGTATTTATGTTTTCTTAATGGAACTTTATTTTGAGCTGTGTTGTACTGAAACTTAATTTTTATGAGTTTGTCACTAAAGCTTTAATAATTTACAACACTTTTTTTTTTATATTAAGCTTTTGGAAAGTTACACAAAGATTGCTGTGTAAATTGAAATGTTTGGATTTTTCTCATTCAAAGTCAGTGTGGTGGGGGCTTACTGATATTTAAATAATAACAATGAAGTTGGGTACCTGACCCAGATATGGAAGTCAAACCAAACAAAAATATAATATGCTACAACTACAATTAAACAACACAACCTAAACTGGCGATTGAACAGAACAGCATCGGCCCTGATTTTCTTTTTATTTGTTAGCCACCAGAAAACCCCATGTCACACCTAAAGCATAATTTTAGATGGCCTCAGTTAATTTTGAGACTGACATTTTGGGTACTTTAGAGTAATTAGTCCATTCACAAATACAAAAACTCTCCCAAATTTAGTTAAGAAGATAAAATTTTGTCTCTGCTCCTTGTGTAAGCATATTTCACTGTCATATAACTCACAGAGTGCGTGTAACGCAGCCATAATAGCTGCTAAACTTGTGGCTTTCTCAACCATGAAATGTTATTTGCTGTGATAAGACAAAAATGTCTTTTAAAGAGATTTGTTTCTGCGGTTAAAGTTGTTTGTTGTGGAAAGTGGATTTTCCCCAATCCCTGGAAAACTTCCCAGAATGCTGTGCGTATTCACACGATCACATGCAACACACACATACACATGCACACTTGTCCTCCCAGTGCTGCTTCCAAATGATGATACCATCCCAGTGCTCCAACATAATAACAAGCTTGGCTGTGATTTACACGATAGCTCTATCATAAATTCTACCTGTCAGGGCTGATAAAGAGATAATGTGTCAAAGAGACTCTAAGAGGTTTTTCAAGGAACAAAAAAGGCCCTGGGTAGTGTCTCTTGTTCTTTCTGGAGGCTGAGAGTTTGACACGGAAACTGAAGTCATACGGTCTGTGATACACACTGAGTCATACAAGTCTGATGATGCTGCTGGTCTCTAATCTGTGTGCCACTCCATGGCTAATTTCCAAAAGCACGAATCTCAAATCAGCTGAAAAGTCAGGGAACCGAGGACTGTTTTTTTACTAATAAAATGCCAGGTCTGTGTGTTTCAGGTGCGTTTCTTTTATTTTTTAAACAATTGTTAGTTTCGCTTAAGGTATACAATTGTAACTGAGACTTTCAAAGAGTGCTGATATTATGTTTTACAGAGCATAAGCTGAAAAATATGAAACAATAAATAGTTAACAAGTTTGCTTAATCTTGCACTCAATCAGCTTTTCTTTATTTATGCTCCAGTCCTATAACGGTAATATTTGAAACTCATACTGTATTTGCATTCTTTTTTTATGAGTTCACACGGTTTCAGGTGCAATCATTGGAGTTAATGATATAAGAACCCACCTGCACAGGAAAAAAATGCACACCTATTGGCATCATTTTATTGGGTACTTGGAGGTTAAGAGGTTGCCTATTTAATTGTGTAAAACTTTCCAAAAGCCTCCAAGGAGTAATATTCAAGTCATGAACTGAAGAGAAAAGCTGATAATAATGGGTTACTCTGAGGTGAAGCTGTGAACCTGCATTAGTGGATAAGTACAGAGGCTATGTAGCGTTCAAACTGCATCAAAGAGCACAGGACAGTTCCAGAAACATAATTATGCTTGGCGATTACCCAAGCAATTATCACCATCAAAGGAACAGTTTGTTTCTTATAATCACACAGAGGCAGGTAGCGATGCATTCCTTTTGGCATTGAGTGAATGACTTATCAGTGCTGGGTGTCACCTCTTTGAGTGCGCTGAATTTTCTGCATAACCAAGGTACATGTCCTCATGTGTGCTACCTGACAGCATCTGTTCACACTGCTCTGTGTTTGTGACACAGTGTTTGTGTTCAGTCTTCCATATAAAGGTGGTTTTTAATGTGTTCTTCTTGTGTTATTCATGGGTTATTAATCGCGGTGGTAATAAAATGTTGTTGTGGAGTTGTAGTTTTTAGAATGTCTGAACTTAGATAGATTTGCTTAATGGTTGTTCTTACATCTGTGTTTAAGCTCCAGTGAGGATTTCCAGTTACTCTGAGAACAAATAAAAACAAAACTGATGATCTATATGACCAATCAGCAAACAAAACCCTCAGCACTAAGGAAATCCATTCATCACTCTGTTAAATCGTTCATAGTTAAAACAAACTAAAAACAACAAATAAAAACAATACTTTATGATTTATAACATGTCTTAGTTGTCTTTTAACTCTAGATACAGGTCACTTTCACCTACATGTTTGTGGTCATGCCATTTTTATAGTGTTGCTCCAGTCTGAGTTGCGTGGGTTACAGGCTGCTCACTGATGTCATTAAAGGTAGGTGTGTTTCCTTAATCTCGTCTCTAGTTTTTTCAGCAGGCACATTCAAGTTATTTTCACCTAACCTTAGTGACTAAGGGATAACATGTTTTAATTATTATTATTATTATTATTATTATTATTATTATTATTATTATTAGTAGTAGTAGTAGTAGTAGTAGTAGTAGTAGTAGTAGTATTATTTTAGTTTGCAGTGAACATCACAACGTCACTCTGTGGAGGAAGTGCAGCCCCTGAGTTTCTAAAATTAAAATTGAAATAACGAAAAGAAAAAATAAGAATTGACTGGCAAAAGAAAAATTGGCAAAAGAAGCAACAGAGGAATTAATTTTGAATGCATGCTCACTAAAACCACTTCTGTTGTGATGTCAACACAGGAGACAGTTCAAATCGACTTGATTTTCCCAGTAGGTGAGCTACAGAACTTTCTTTGTGTCTTAAATGTATTGATTACTTAAGTGAATATGTGTTAACAAGAAAAAACATGTTTTTGATTGTTTGACATTTTAAACTAGACACAACATAATTTTCAAAGGACAACAGTGGCTTCTAAAAACTTCCTTTAAAAAGACAATAACCATCCAGTCATAAACTGTCTTAATTTGACAGGGACTTGCATTGTTTATTCCTCCAGAATTACATTCACTGATGTCTCTATAAAGCAACAGCTGATCAAGAGATAGCCAAGTCAGAAGAATGATTTATGGTGATGATGATCTATCTTAGGTTTTTAATACTATGGCCTCATACTTCTCTTAAATATGATCTTCATAAAGGTGTGTGTGTGTGTTTGTGTTTGAACATGTGTTTATGTCCTCCATTCAACTCCTACAGTGGCTTTTACTTCATCTTCCGTTTTCTCACCATGCCCCCCCTCCCCTGCAGACTCACAGTAATCAGCTGACTATCCTGTAACATAGCCCAGGGCTGAGTTGAGCAACAGATTGCCTCCTTCTCTTGTCATTAGCAAAGTGGGCATCAATCTTTCACGTTACAGGAGGCCTCATTCTCCGGCTTCTGAATAGATCTGTCTCCAGTGTTAACAGCTAATTGGCCCTGGCGCCATTGTAGCATTCAAGGTAGTCATTTAGGAGCATTACAGGCGGAGGCTTCGAGGACCTGGGAGGCTCAGGGCGAGAGGGAAAGAGGGAGGGCTCTGAGATCATTTTAATCTGTGTGAAAACAATGTGATTACATTGAGTGTGTATGTGTCAGTTAGTTATTTACAACATGTCCCACTGGTTTGGCGAGTTGCTTGTCTAACTGAGAAGTATGCGACTTCAGTTTGTGGAGCTGCAGTTCTCTGAAGTGTGTCCAGATTTATGTTTTATGTGTGGATAGATGTAAGTGAGAGATATACTGTACTTTGAAGAACTGATATATACTTAAAAAAAATATTTCTACATTATTCTGGAGCCAGATGTGTGAATAACTCCAGAGAGTTATGACTTAGTAAAGAATGGAGCTGTGCTTTAATTTTCAGCTGACTTGAAAAGAGTTAGTGAAACTTTTATTGATAAAAACAGTTCTTTCCAGCACTGAACCTCAACTTTCAAAGGAAACATTTCAATCTGACATTAGGAAAGAAATCTACTGCACTATCATAAACAGACTGACTTTATCTGTTAGTCCTTAAAATTATGATTCTAACCAGTATCAGAAACAGTTTTTTGCCCCCATACATGCATCCAGTTTGTACTAGTATACTTCCCAGGAGTCAAATAGTCAAATAGTGATAAAGGGAAAAAAAAAAGTTACTGTCTTTGAAATGAAAAGCTTGACCATTTAATTTTCCAATTCTACTTTAGTTTTTGACCGTGTCCTTGAAAGAATGAGTTCACCTGACAAGCTCTTTTGCTTCCTTTTGGTGTCCAGACTATGCTTACAAAGTTGTAGGCATGTTATATTAGACATTTAATAACATCAGATTGTAGGAGCTGTTCCCTCAGGTGGGGTTTCCCTCTCTGCCTTCATCACTTCCTCTCTCTCTCTCTCTCTCTCTCTTTTTTTTTTTTTACCGATATGTAGTTTATGTTAGTCTAATTTAGATTTAGATATGCAAGTGAGTAGTGATGCACTGAGCAGGGGTCACTTTGTGCAGCTGATTACAAGGGAGTAAATAAACCAGTACATTTTTTTGGAGAATAAGTTTTGGGTTTTTTTCAGGAACAAGAAAGTGAACTTGTTTATTTTTTGGCTTTAACGAGTGAACTTGAGTTGACTAATATTGAGTGCAAATGTGTAACAAGGGCAGCCACTTTGTCCAGAAGACTTGGCTTGGGTACTGAAAGGTTTCTTGTTCCGAACAAAGTTTGGAAATTGTGCTGGTGGCTGGAGAGGTTGGAGTTCATTTCCTTGGCACTGCCTCAGTGCCTTTGAGCAAACTGCTGCTCAGGGCACCTGAGAGGATTAGATTCTGTTTGTGCATGAGTGTGTGTGTGACCCAAGTGGCAACCTCCGGTCCAAAGATATGAGGCAATGTGGAAGAGCCACAACCTGCTGTTTCTTGAGTGGCCACTTGAGGCTGGCTTTGGAAGTACTAGAAATCACATACTAACAAAGCCAAAAACCAACAAACCCAAAATCATTTCACGGCAGAAAGTACAATATTCACAGCCTGGTACAAATAATTTCTCTTGTCTGAATCAATTATCACTATCAGCACACACTGTACAGGGGGATGTTTTTTTTCTAACTCTACATATTTGAAGTTACAGTGTTTGCCCAATCAGAGGCCCAGCTCAGCTCACGTGACTGACAGGTGCCCTATAGCTGTTAGTGTGGAGACTCAAAGCTTGCCCCACTTTTATTATAGCCGCACCAACTGATTTGCTTAAAAAATCTGTTTCAGAAATGAGTGGTAACATCAGAGAGACTATGCCCATTTATTATACTGTCTATAGAGTGAATCAGAGTGACAAAATGTTATTTCCCAAGTTTTCGGTGGCTAACTTTGCCAAGTTAATTCAAATATGACTTTTGTACTAGTAATTGTCTGTACTCTAACCCTTTTGAGAAATCATGCAAAAGCCACTTGCTTTGGTATAACTTCAAGAAAAGTCATACAACTGAATGCCTGCTGGTCCAAGCTTGTCTCTGTCTTCTTAGATTCCTTTACATCTCTGCTCTGTACAAACTTCCAAACAGCACAATGCCTCAGAGGGAAATAAAGCATAGTAGATGAGTTTTGGGATGGACTATGACTCTGCTGTCCAGACACAGCATGACTGCTGTAACCCATAATATTTAACAATTTACAAGTTTCATCCCCGGCCATGTACCCCATAAATATCAGTATGAGTGTTAGAATTTACAGCCCTGATGGTGTGAATGAGCACTTTAATGGGAATGTAAATAGTGTGTGAGTGCAGCACAGCCTGCTGATTATCCCCACCAAACATTCCACCACTTCAAAGCTGCTGCTGTAATTACAATGCTCTGAGGTGTGCCCGACGCACACAACCAGAGGCTTCTGCTGCTCCTCTCTCTGTTTCTTACACACACACACACACACACACACACACACACACACACACACACACACACGTACACACACGCACACACACACACACACACACACACACACACACACACACACACACACACACACACACACACACACACACACACAAACATGCTCAGACAAATTGCTTTCACTATTATCAGGCTTAAATGATATTATGGAAAAAAGGAAGTGGGATGTGTGGGTAATTTTGCTACACCCAGGAGAGCACCCCTCTCATTTCTACCCCTCCTCTTACTTCCTTCCTTCCGTCCTTTATTCCTTCTTTTCTTTCATGGGTGCATGTTTACATGGCGCTGTTGTTACTTTACTTGTTACATCCGATAAGGAGGTTAGATTTTTGGGAGAGTTTGTCTTTTTGTCTGTGAACGACATAACTCAAAGAGTTATAAACAGATCTTGATGAAATTTTCAGGAAATGTTCAAAATGGGATAAGGAAGGAATGATTAAATTTTGGAGGTGGTACAGATCACCGTCTGGATCCAGGATTGTTTTAAAGGATTCTTTATCATTGTAAGATAGGGCTGTTTTCACCATATGTGTATATAACTCCATGATAAATGGTCAGATTGCTTTGCAAAACAATACAAGACAAGGTCACCATAATTTCTGACTGATGTAAAAGTACGATCCAGATCCTGGAAATATTCTGGATACTAAGATCTGGAGTATGAAATATGTACTGGGTCATCATAATTCTCAACACTGTCAGGTAACGAATTATCGTACAAACCTGCAACTAACACCAAATTGTAGCAGACAGTCTGCTGAAAGGGAGTATAACATTAAAGTAGGACTAAAGTGTTGTGTGACAATCCCAACACGCTTGGTTGAGATCTGTACTCTCCGAGTGCTTTTCTAGTTAGTAAATATAAAAAAATGTATATTTTGGATGCAAGTTTGTATCTGTCTCTGCATTCTGAGGTGACATCACTTTAGGTTTGGGATTACTTAAGTTGTCCTGTCAGTTTACAGTTTTGTAGTTAAAACAGGTTTTAGCTTGTACAAATGCCTGATAGGTTATATTACAAAATAAGACAATTAGAGTAGGCAAGTGCCAGAGTTTCTGTGGTTATATAATCTGTAATTGGCAACAAGGAAAAAAATAAATCAGCACTCCAGGGCTTGGTTCATTTTCATGTACATCAGTGGTTGACGTGTCCCTGATGGGCACACTGCCTCTTTTTATCACCTGTTGAGAAGATTAATCATAAAATAGACAGGCCTGAAGGTGGCATTCAAAACAATCTCAATATAGACTGAAAGAAAAAGGGCAGAATTAAGGATTAAAGTGTGGAAGGAATGGAGAAAAGACACTGAGCTAGGAAAGTCATGTGGGGCTATAAATTTACAAAAGGAGAGAAGAACTTGATGTAACAGATAAAGGTACAATTTTAACAAGCCTAAAAAAGACAGGGCATAGAGGAAACACAGCACTGACACCCAGCCAAAAATGATTTTTGTGAATAATGACTGACAAGCTGCCTGCAGGGTGTGCGGGCACAGCCAAAGAGAGGGAGACAGAAGGAGGGAAGGAGAGAGAAAGAGAGGGTGGAGGAAGATGGAGGTGGGGATCCTAAACAGAGCTACACAAAAAAAGGCAACAGTTTCTCCCCTGAGGAGTCATTCCTTTCATCTAGCCGCTCACTGGCGCCTTCACAAACCTCTGATTGTCTGTGAAATAACCCCACTTTAATAAGGCAGCAGCGGCAGCAGCAGCAGCAGCCTCCTGGGAACTATTCCACAGTCTGTTGTAGACAGGATACTCAGGCCTGCTGGATACACATACAGAAATATAAAGAAGAGAACAGAGCTCTCACTGTGTATACATCTAGCCTTTGGGAAGTTGAGTAACATTTATAGATTTTCTTTATTCAAAGAGGATGTGGTTGGAGCAAAAATTTTCTACAGAAGAGAATTTCTGTGTTTCTGTCTGAAGCTCTTAAGAGAGAGACTTTTTTTCTGAGGTTAAAGTAGAATAATCCAGAGACATCATGCAGCTTTTGAAGTGGAACGGCTGTAATATTGCTGCACGGACCTGATCTTGTTGGCTGCATTACATTGGAAATGCACTGTATGGATTTTGAGAGCATACTATCAACCAATGTTAGCCTACTCCATGTCAAATGAAGAATATTTTATTTAAATTCTGTTATTTAATACAAATAGTTCAGGCACCTTTTGGGGTCAGGAAGGCTGAGATTTAGAGAGAAAAAGGTGCGCTTTTCTTTATATTCTATTCTTGTCAATTCTGACTAAAATTACACAAATTAAAGAACAAGTATTTGCTTTTTATGTGTCAGTCATCATTCAGGTACTTAACGCTCCTACTCGACATTGCTACTTGACTGTCAGAGGTCTGTGGGTTGATAGCAAAACTTACGTAGCTAATTTTGTTTCAGTCTGGCTTTAAATGTGTGCAAAAATACATCCTGCAGAGGAACTAGTGGAGCATCTGTAAGGTAGTGGAGATACTGTTTGGAGTCCTTTGTCCCTAACCTCAGAAACAGTCAGTAATTCAGCTGTAAATTCATGCATTATGTTTGCCTTTTTGTAGTTCTGGTAGGTTAACTTCCTGCAGCTCATAAACACCTGTAGAGTCAGCACTACTACTCACCTTAAACTAGACACAAAACACTCGACCAGTTGTTAGATCTTAACCGATTTTGAAATTATGGGAGCCCACACACATGAGGACAGTTCCGACATGATAATCCTTGGATCACACACACACGACTCGTCAAAACACGAAGACCACACACTTAACATCTGGGGAGAATGAGTCCATAGACATGAGATCTCACAGGAACTCTCGTGATTAAACGTGACATCAGAAGAGGAACAAACACAGAGGGCGATCAATGTCGTCAGCCTGTCATCCTGTCATCCTGGCATGTGTTCTGTCACGCAACAACACGGACAAGTAAAGAATATGGGTTATATAACGCCACCAGTTTGTCATCTTTTTCAATTTTCCACTTGGCTCTGGGTTTGGGTACAGTTTTGTTTATCTTCACTGCCATGTTTGTGAGCTGTAACATCTGTCTGATGACGTTTCCCAGTCAGCTTCTCTCATTGGTTGTTGCACTTTCAGTCAGAACAATAAATTCTCATTACCAGTCGGTAATTCATCAGACCAAGTGTTGTTCATCCCTAACTGACACATTAGCAGAATAAAAGCATGGATCATGCCTTGTAATATAAAAAGCAACCAATTATCATGCATTTACCAAACATCTTCAATATACAATACCATCGTTGTTCATTGGGAGAAATTAGGGGACAGATAAGAAAGCCCTTAAATAAGCATAGCTATGGGAAAGCAATCTTAAAATATGTGTGACATCTTTCAGCTGGAAGTATTTTAACCATGATCAAAGGACTGCTTCTTCAGATAAACTGCCGGAACAAGTGTGAAATCATCGTCAGGAGTCAGGCACTTTCATCTGACATAACATGAAATTATTCGTAGAAAGTCCACAAAGAGCTGCTTCACCAGGGTCACAATGGGTAACTTCATGTGCAATGTGTGCAGAATCATAGGACAGGAGGATGTATGTGTCAACATGCAGATGTCTCGACTGGTTTGGGTCTAGTCGTGCCTCTGACACCAGCCCGACCAAGCAGAGAACTTCAAAACTAAACTTTTTTTTTCTCTGCTATTTCCTCATGGTAGCTTTCATGAAATGCTGGGCTAACAGCTCAGAGCAACAATGTCGGTCAGATGGAAAGTCCCAGTAAAAGGAAGAGTAAACAAATCAGCAGAAGATAAAATAGAAGAAGGATTATATGATAAACATTATTTCATCCTGAGTATAATTCTCCATAATTATCCGCATGGGGCCAAGTGTTTACACACGCAGTCTCATGAGGTTAGCATTAGAGCTTATCCATTACTGGAGCTTAACATGTGATATTGCTGCGGCTGCTATTATTTATTGAAGCTTTGCCCTTTAATCCACTTATTAAAGCAAAGAGGCTGCAGGAGAAAAAGCGACGCTGACAGGTTTTCAAAGACTAATTTAAGCTACAGCCCAGGAAAACTACATGCTACAAGTATCTGAAAATCATGACACAAAACTCAAGGCAGTTAAGTGAAACAACAAGGTTAGGTGATCCTGCAGGTCAGAGAGTATTTATTTCTTGTGTTACTTTTGTGGTGTAAGGCATTAAAAATTAGTTACTGATATTAAATTTAACAGTTGTGAATTGTAAAAAAAAAAACAAAACAAACAAAAAAAAAAACAAGAAGGAGGCTGATGGCCTCAAGGAAACACTTTAGTTACTCTTTTTTTTTTTTAGCAACATTGCTTCCGTCTCTGGCCATGTTTGCAAAAGTTATAATATTAGTCCCTGTCACATAAGTAGAAGACAAGCCCCATTTTAACTGAGCAAGTCACAGGTTACAAAATTTTAAAGGAAAGGTTGTTTTTTTAATGAAAAAAAAACACCCACTAAAATAAAACGAAATATAAAAAGTAAAAGATTTCTTTAATTTTTTAACATATAATTAAATAAAAATAACTAAAAAAAAAAACTTTTTTTCATCAAAGTAGGGGTAGAGTGAATGAAGAAAAAAAACAAGCCTTCTAAACACAAGATGCACTTAAAGAAAATAATCAAAGCCTTGATGTTTCTGAATACAGTAGCTATATTTTTTCCATCTTTTTTTCGGACTGTTTAAGTAAAAAGTAAGATTTTTTTTTTAAAAGTGTTATTTTTATGGGTATGTTGCAATCTTCAGGGTAAAACAAGAAACTCCCGTTTCCGAATGTCCCTGAAGGCACCATGCTGTCACTCGCACCAATTTTGGGAGGCAGTGATTGGTCAAAGTTAGGCCGTGTTAACGTGCTGCGTGTACTTACTCCCTCATACTACATGACAGCTCCAGAACATCGCTCGAGCTGCAGCCGGTCTCACCTGGCTGCCCTCTGTCTGCTTCTTGGACTTGGTTTTTCTATTTGGGGACAGACCTGGAGAAAGGATGACCTCTCAGGAGACCTTTAACGACCTGGGCTGCAGTTCGTCCGAGGAGGACAGCAACCGCGCGGAGTCCGCGGAGGAGAGGAAGACTTCTCCAGCGGTGCGGCGGCATCATCCCTTCAGCGTTGAGGCGCTCATGTCCGGGAGGAAAACCGAGAGCTGCGGCGTGGAGTCCACTCGGTGTAAAGCGGAGGTGTCGGTATCTCCTCTGGGATTGAGCTCCTTGTATCTGTGCCGGGAGAAGTGTAGTCTTCCAGATGGAAACAGGAAGAGTTCAAACGCTGCGCCTTCGTCTCCGGTCAAATCCGAGACATCAGAGTCAGAGGAGTGCGCATCCTGGGTTACCAGCAGCGCGTTCAAACAGCAGTCCCGTAAGTTACCACTGTTTCTAGGAACACATTTGATTTAAGAAACACCTAACCTTAGGATAACCTCTTAACATTTCACCGGAGTCAACAATTTCGAAGTTCAACTGAGTATCTTTGTTTGGAGACTAGACTAAGCCAAAGCCAAACTTTTTTTTTTTTATCTCTTTATTGAGACAAAATTTTCTGTTTAAAGGTTGTGGCTTTTTACCATTTGTGCTGCAAGAGTGATTTCTGTTGAAAACACCCATCAAAAAATGGCACAAAGCAGGAAAAGCCATTCAAATTCTCAATAACCAATAGATTATGAGCCTCAGTGTGTGCAAATGGACTCACCATCAATGCCAATTACTAGAATTTCAAACTTAATGTTTATTTAATTGATACTTTTCTTGTGGAAAAAAAACAAACAAACAGAAATAATGATCAGTTCAAGGAAATCCAATCTTTAACAATCTAAAACCACAAACTAGATTTAAAATCTCCATTTCTTCTTTTCCAAGGTCATGTCAGTCCCGTCTGTCCCCTGAGAAAACACAAGACCAACCGCAAGCCCCGCACCCCCTTCAGCACGTCCCAGCTGCTGGCCCTGGAGAGAAAGTTCAGGCAGAAGCAGTACCTGTCCATCGCAGAGCGGGCCGAGTTCTCCTCCTCTCTGACCCTGACAGAGACCCAGGTCAAGATCTGGTTCCAGAACCGCCGAGCAAAAGCCAAGAGGCTGCAGGAGGCCGAGCTGGAGAAACTCAAGATGGCTGCAGACGCTAAGACGGCAGCAGTAGCAGCAGCTGCTGCTGGAGGTTTACACCCTGGGTTTACGTTACCTCTGACGCTGGGCGCCATGACATTGTACGGACAGTCTTACTCTGCCTACCATCACCACCACAGACCCATACTGCCCATTTCTCCTCTGGGACTGTACGCTGCTCCTCTGGGCTACAGCATGTACCATTTATCATAAACATGGAAATATCGCTGACTGTGGTCAAATGTGTCTCTGAGGATGGACACTGAGGACTGTGTGTGACTGACATATTTAAAATCTATGTTTATTATATCTCTACTGCACAGGGAGTGTTTGAATCAACGTTATGAGCACTTCAACTCAAAATAGAGAAAATCTATTTTTTCCCATCAGAGAGGATAAAAACAGAAACGAAAACGTCCCCTTTGGACTGCCTGTTTACATGATTTGTCTTAAAGAAGAGGGGCGTCACTGTCCAACCGACTCTACTTGTTTACTTATGCAATAATTACGCTGGGGATGAAGGGGGTGGGTGGGGGAGGACTTGCACTGCGCACAATGATACAACTTTTTACTGGAGACTTTTCTCTCTATACAGTGCCTTGTGTTGAGCCTCAGTTTTAAGACGTTTTGTGCGCTTGTACGGATGCGGAGTGTTTCAGAAACTCAGGCCAAATGGAACATATCACTGAAGCAGTCTAGAGGTCCAATAAGTGTGTGCCTTAAAATGTGTTTTTTTTCTGCATTCAATAAAGACAAATTCAGATTTCTGTGCTCTTAAAAATTTTACGGTTAAACACATTCAATTTGTATCTCATCTTTTATCTCATACAGCAGTACAAATCTCAAAGTTTTTATCACAAACAGCACGTTTATGACATATTAATTCTCTCCTCTGAAATGTAATGCTGGAAATGTATGTATGCCTCATGTTGTGTATTTATGTGTTTTGGTACTAAAGTTCTGACCAAAGGTGTATTTATAATGTTCTTCTCCTAATGTCCCTTTGAAAGGGCCTGCTCTGTTCTATGCAGTTTATATATAGATATTTTTCCCGCCCTTGTTATAAAAAGAAATTGTTCCCTTTTGAATAAATGACTTTTAATTTCAAAAATAAAGTAGCAATATTGAAACGTGCAGCTTTGTGGACTTAGTTGTATTTAAAGCATTCTACTGTCGAAAGCAGCTGTTATGCATTTTTCTCTTCGTGCATGTGCATGCCAGTGTGTTTGTGTGGTATAATCCGTGTCAGTGTTTCCCATCAGGCAGCGGTCACTTCAAGGCAATGTTTGACAAACCATAAATGATACCCATAAATTATCCAACTACACAGATAGTTCCCGTTATAACTCACCCTTCATGTACCACACTGCCCAATCTGCTTTTTCTAGACTCAAATTCACTTTATAGAGTTTTGGTTTGTACAGTTTGTTGTCTCTCTGGCAATCATTTACTCTGTGTTTATGACCCATGCTGGCTTATTGGAGTAAGAGGACGGCAGCGTGAGAACTCACAGCAGTGTTTATACCTGTAAAAGAGCTGAGGGTGGGGTGGTGACTTGGAACTGATGTTAGAAACTATTATAAAACTTCTCACTTGGGCTGTCACATGAGTATTTATTTCATTCACCATTAATGCTTGAATGTCAATAACTACACATGGCTAATCACATTTTAATAGCATGTGTAAAACTCTACGATTATCCATTTTTATGTCCATTTTCACAATGTAAAGCCTTAAAATCTTGTCAGTGTAGATGATTGTGATCCCCAGTTACTGCAACAGCATTTTAATTTATCTGGAGTTTGATTTCTCTTTGTGTTTCCAACAGGTCCCTGTATGCGTGAAACTGAAGTCTCACATGACGGTAAGATATGACTGGTCACAACGTACCAGCCTGGGGACTTGTCTCCGACAGCATTGGCTCACCCGCTGCCAGTTGCCACCCATTTAGACACCAATGTAGTTCACTTCTCTGATTTAGCTTCATCTACCAGTTTGTAATGATTCATACACAGAAAAGGTTTCCTGGGATGCTAGTAGTGAAACATTTAGGACTGGTTCAAGCCATTGCAATCATTTGCATTTATACTTAAACAATCCATCATCAATGCCTTGTAAAACAATGATGTCAAGAGTCACCACAGGAAGTCAGTACACACAACAACCAGTGAATAGAGGAAGTAATCGTGGCTAACAGGAGACAGAAGTGGTCCTAAGGGGGTCTTCATTTTCAGCACAAAGTGTAATGTCAGTGGTCGTGTGATTTCAATTAAGGATGAAAATATCGGCAAGATGTCAATACACTTCAAGTAATTCAGAAAAGCAATGCATCTGAGGATGCCATGTGTTTAGAAATCTGCATTGTTGGTGTTGTAGTTTCAAAAAATGACCCAGTTATGTGACGACTTAAAGCACATAACTGGCATTAGTGCTGGTCAGTTAAAACAGTTGTTAGTTGAAACATGAAAGAGATGTAGCAAATGCAACCTCAGGTGAAAATGACAAGAAACCAGTGTCACTCTTTGAATCACATCACCTGTCAATGAGCGCTATCCCATCTCAGCAGAGCAGTAAAGGTATGTTTGTTCCACCAAAGCCATTGAAAATCCACAAGATCTTAAAATAGAATCGATATAGATTTTGATCAATATGCTGAATTATTGATGGGGTTGGTATCGATAAAATCTTTTAAATTCTTGGGGTGCAGATGGCCTAGCTGTTTGGGTCACACCCCATGAGGTTTGCCCTTGAGTGGGTAGCCCGGGTTTGAATCCAGCCTGTTACCCTCATGACACTCCCCACTCTCACACCCTTTCCTGGTGTACCCACTATCTTATTATATCTCATTGAAGGCATGAAAAGTCAAAAAACAAACAAACAAAACAAACGTTTTCATACCAAGCACCTGCTGACCTCAGTCTGATAGCTGCACCTGTATGCTTAGTTCATAGGTAGGAGGTCAAAATCTGAAACATTACAATTGTTTAATTAAAAAAAAAGCATTCACTTCCTTGTTTAAGTTATTTAAAGTGAACTGCGCCAAGCAAAGACCATAGTGTCATTTTCTGGTGGCAGCAGAAAGCAGGAAGAAGCAGATTAACCACAACGTGCTGATAGTGTAGAAGGGACAAAATTGCCCTCAGTTTTTAAAAAATGGGCTGTAACTGCATCATAATAAATATGTGAATGCTGATAACCTGAATATTCTTAGTTCTTAATTGCAGCAGCATAGCAGCAACATTTTTATGTATTTTACACAATAATAAAGCACCAGACTCCTTCAGTTTTCTGTAATATTAGCCTGCTTGCACTGACAACTTGTTCGGCGGATTGAGACATCTGTTACTCTTGTACTTCTCATCAGCATCATGTTTTTTCCTGCCTCATTAAACTGACTAACCACCAGTGTTCATTACATCTGAATCCAACAAACCAGACCTCTCCAGATAAAAGCTCACTTTGACAGAACTATGGGCTGAGTATAGTTGCTAAAAAGGTTTGCTTTGTTGCCATTATAAATCCAGTTTACAACTTCCGTGTGACTTTGATGTAATAAGGAAATAGTTTGTGGGCAGCAGCTTATTTACAAGGTTCCCCTTTAATCAAAACAAGGCAGACAGGCTGAGAGAACTGGCATGCAAGGCGACTCGCTCACACAGACAAGCAATCAGAGTAATGAAGTGCAGATTGGCAGGAGTGGCCTCAGAGGCACTTGAGAAACATCAAGTTTGTGCTACTTACTGGAGGGGGTGTTGTATTTCAGTGGTGGAGGGCTCGATAAATTTTCTGTCTTTTATTTTGGAGGGTTCTCACATGCACCGCAGATCTATTTTAGTCATTTTTAGCTGCTGTTCATCTGACAATGATTCAGGATGGTTGTGGTTTTGTGTGTTACTGAAAGACAACATGTGACTGATCCCATCTGTGTCCTGATTGGTCATGTGCTTGTCTTTTACATCCTCTAGTGGCTGTTTTATGGTATAGCAGCATGGGAAAATTGTCTTGCTGTTGTTCTGTGATTTAGAAAAGAGGCATTTTGTTGGACTTCCTTTAATCAGAATTCTTACAGCTGTGTAAGGTTGCACAACAAAAATTATTAATCCATGACTTGATTATAGTTAAGTTTCACATATCAGTTCAGTCAACACACTTGCCTTCAGATGCTTGTTGTTATTCTTTTTCCAAAAAAGTCTCTTGTTTCCGGACACATGAAATCGCTAATCCATCAGTGTTTCACAGACAACAATGTCAGACTCAGTGACTGTGTTTTGAACCAGCAATAGCTCGTGAAGTGTGTAACACGCTGCGTTCACAGTGACGCTTCATCTTTCAGCTGATGTAAATCTGGCCCCTCACAGCTCTGCTAAACCAACGCTTATTTCAGTCACACTGACACCGTGACCTAGCTGTTCATGCAGATTTGATGCTCACTCATCATCAATTTTACACTCAGGGAGAAAGCCAGAAAAATAACACTGGTTTCTTGGTTTGATCATCTCAGACTGAGTGTCTTCGTGTAAAACTTTGAGTGGCTGTGGGTAAGTGGTTGTGATTTTACACTGTCTGGCAGGATATTACTCAGGAAGACAATGAGAAACAATGTTTTGTATGAATCATGGGAGAGTCCCTCATAATTACACCTAGTAAATGTGTCTCTTGTTTTCCTTGGAGATCAGTCAGTTGATTGGTCTTCTTATATCACAACAAAAGAGTTTGATTATATATTTTATTTCATGTGTTTTAGAGGCACTTCTACTCTGCAACATGTGAGAACAATGAGAAAAATAAATCATGTGCACAGCATATGATGGACTATGAATGACAAATGGTTCAAAGGCAAATAAAACCAGGAATCAAAGGCTGTCAAAGACAAATTACAGTCAGATTAAAACAAATATATACAACACACTCTGGGTTTAGACTTGTAAGCAACATGTACTTAAGTTGATATTAGTGACTGACTATCCAAAAGAATACAAATCTTATCTTTCTGTTTGTGTGAGAACTGAGACTAAAAGACTTTTAACAAGGGAGTTCTGGCCAAGAAGGCCACATAAAAAGTTTCCCACAGAGAACAAGACAAACAGCAGACAATAGCAACTTAGCATTACATCACTAAATGAGTTAGCTGTGTGAAGCAGTAAAACATGTGCACATGCTGGTCAGATGATTCCTAAGCCTAGTTTTTGATAGCTTCCAAACTAATAAAATCTATTTTAAAGTGATCTTGTAAGTCATCACAGTATGAGGGAGCAAAAACATTAAACAGACTTTCCAAAGACAGAGCGAGTCCTAGGAATGGCAGAGAGAAAAGATCACACTGACAAATTTAGGAGTCAGTTCAGAGCATAAATAAGATTGCAGATCATTTGATTCGGCATTATTTAAGATATACAAATGCTATTTTCTGTTGTAATGCAAGGAACATAAACCTACTTTTTAATGCAAGACACAGTGGTGTGTGTGAAATCCAAACCCAGAGATATTTGTAAATATCTATTCAGCCAATCACAACACAGCAACTCAATGCATACAAGCATGTAGACATGGTTCAGACGACCTGCTGAAGAACAAACTGAGCATCAGAATGAGGAAAAACAGGTGATTTAATTGACTTTGCCAATGATGTGGACGTGTCAGCCAGAAGTTCTGATTTGTTAAAGCTGCACCAGAAGTTAAAATAATGTCTAACAGAGGCTTGAATGCCCCCAGGAGACAGCTACAGAGTTGTTAAACTGCTGCTTTAAGTCTTTTTTGTGTGGAAATGCAAGAAAGCTGAAGCAGGTTTCAGGGGTTCAAGGACACCTGAGAAGTGGATTTTGATCAATCCAACAGCCAGCTTTATTTGTTCAGATCATTCTCAAAGTCAGGGGAAGAGCCAAGGTTGCACCAAGCTCCTCAAAGACGTCTGAATCAATTCAGCTGTTTAACAAAGATACCATTCACATTGAGGCAATTCAATCTGAACAGAGACTTTAGCACTGAATGTTCTTCAGGTTTATTTCACTAACATTCAGAAATTAAAAGGAGGTGTTTTATATCTCTAGATCTGAGGATCAAAATGATGACGCAATTCTCCTCTGACAAGAAAGAGTGATTTCAGTGAAACTAACCGACAGTCTTTGTGCATGAAAACCTTCACAAAAGAATGTCTCTGCAATGAGGCACAAAAAAAAACAACAACCAGTCATCCTATTTATTATGTTGCTATCTAATAAAGACTTTAACACAATGGGTAAGACAGAGATGAAACAAGAGTTGGACAGTTGTCAAGATGAAGTACCTCTTTTTCACCATTAGGTGCCACTAGAGCAATGAAATTAGTCCTCAGTCTGGTCAGTGAAACCTCACCCAGCCAGCAGAGGCCATCCAAAACATGCTCCTGTAATTTGTGAGCTGGTCTTAAAATAGAGTGAACTCATCCTAATTAAACTTGACTTGTAAGCAGCTGAAATGGGCAGAGACTCAGTTCTTTATTTAAAGATTGCCTCATGAATAAGAGTTTCTTTACAAAGGCAGATGATGCTGAATACAAAGTGCAGAAGACTACGTGTTTATGCTCCCAAGTTCCTGTTTACACAGCAGACCGCCTTTGTAGGATGTTTAGAGGAATGCTGTTTGCACCCTGGAGTTTCTTCAACAGTGGGTATGAGGGCATGAGTGTGCGTGTCAAGGACAGGTACAAAAAGATGGAATCTGAGCATCTCTACCTCTGTGAATCTTTGCATCCTAGAACCATCCAACTGTCACTACATTACAGGAGAAGGCAGAGGAGTGGAGCTGTCTCAGATGGAGTTTGCCCCACACACACACACACACACACACACACACACACACACACACACACACACACACACACACACACACACACACACACACACACACACACACACACGCAGCAGCAGCAGTAGCGTAACACCTTGTCTACATCACAAATTAATGTCACAAAGATGCACACTGACGTTACAGTTCAAATAAAGAGGCAGCCACACATGCCACTGCAGTGTACACTCCCTCTCTGACACACACCCCTCTCTCCTTGTCAGACAGACAGAGACGGACGGACGGACGGACAGACAGACAAGACAGACACACTAATGTTGTCACTGTGCTGCCAACTCATCGTCTCCTGCCTTGCCTTACTCGCCTTAAAGAGCCCAGCACTAATTCAAGCTGATTACCTTTTAGCAGACATTTTTACAGGAGCATAAATAAAACACAAATTCAAAAATTATAATTATGCAAGCATGTAAATCAAAGAAATATAAATACTAATGCTACTACAAGGATTACATTAAAAAAAATCAAAAGTAATATTTGCATATAAAAGAAGTAATCACTTCTTTTTTCTAAAGACCACCACAGGGAATGGTTGTGAAGCTGGCTGCAAAGCCTCATATCTGTCTTGGGCCAATCATGAAACTCAGACTATGAAGAGTATTTAGAAACTGCAAAATGTTAATTTTTTTTTTTTAATATTATATGAGCACTTTTTCTCTGACTCTGCCTGTTGAGGGTAGAGCTGTGGGCTGACCCTGATGTTTGCGGTCCAGTTAGGAGATCCTTATGTGATGACCTCATCATTTCAGCCAGCCTTGTTAAGATCTCCTTAAGATCTTGTGTTACTTTTTCGAACGGGCCGTTAAGTAGTTTACCGACAGATTGAAAGATTTTTTTTACACATTTTTTCATGTTGCAGCCAAAAATTGTGCATGTTTAGTATAAAAATCAAGCATTGTTGCTTTATAGCTATGTTGAAAATATGGGAAAGCATTACACCCAAGGGGCAACATCCGGTCAAAAAAATGAAGCCTATGCGAAAGTGCTAATGGAGAATCCGCTTGAGGCTGGCTGCAGAAAGACCAGAAGTCACTTACACACCCAGCCATAAAAACTGACTTTTACAGCGTAAAGAGCATACTTACAGCCTGGTTCAAAAAACAGCTTGGGTCTAAAATGCTAATTTCACTTTCGGCACACACTCTACGGTGAGTGAATTTTTTCTTTAAAAAGGATCCTTTGATTTTCCAATCAGAGGCACCGCTCAGGTCACGTGACCGCTGGGCGCCCTGTAGCTGCTCGAAGAAAAACTCACAGCTGGTGTCATAGTGAAAGTGGCTGCGTCCGTGGATTGGCTTCATTTCACGGTTTTGCAGGAACAAACAGGTGACGTCGCTGATGCTTCGTCCATGTTTTATACTGTCTATGATTACACCCCCTCTTTAAGTCAATGGTATATCCTAAACTATAACATGATACAGAGCTGCTTTTCTTTTTGCTTCACTGTTCACACACTTGTTACTATTATACAATACCATTTTATTTTTACACACCACATGTGACCTATCAACACCAAACAGCCTAACAACATCAGGCTTGACTTTTTAGTCTTTACTCCAAGTATCCCAAAACATCTTGTAAGTCAACCAGACTGAAATGATTCATTTTTTTAAGAAAAAGGCACAAAAACAGCATTGCAGGAGCAAATACTTGAAAGAAGAGACCATAAAACATGAGTAGGAGTTGAGAAGAGGATGGACTTTGATTAGGGTCAAACTGTTTTCTTAGGGCCCCTCTTGGGAAGAGCCTTAAACCTCGTCTTGAGTCAAACTTTATTTTTGAGTTATTCCCAGCACAGTGTCACATCACTGTGAAAACCTTTCCCTTCGTAATTGTGAGATATCTACAAACACCAGCCTGGGTCTCTCAGTTGTAAACTCTACATGGATTAGATAACAGCCATCGCCCTGGTTGAAGAGGATCATCAGAACTTCCCAACACTTTTTATACCAATAACTCAATAAATGCACATACAGTTACATAAAAAGGGCACAGACAAGTTTTACCTTTCATGAGTTTTTATTAATCCTATTTTATTTGTCACATAAATCAGATACATTTATAAAGTGCTCTTAAAAGTGCATAAAGAAAATTAGCTGATGTTACAGCTGCTCCTTTGACTGCAGAAGCAAGGACAGACGAGTCGGCAGCACAGTATAAACACAAGTGGTGTGTGTGTGTGTGTGTGTGTGGGAAGAAAGTGGGAAAGGGTGTGTGTTTGCGTATGGTAGATGAAGAAAGTGAGAAACAAGGCACGGCTGCAGCTAGATTTGTGACCAGCCATCTCTTTGCATTGAAATATATCTTTGTGACATTCATTTGTAGAAAGGTAAAGGTGCTGTGCTGATAATGAGAAAGGGGGTTTTTCATAAAGGACTACACTGTAGCTAGTGCATCCTAATTCACTGGTGCTACATGAGATAACCCGCTGAACAAATTCCAAAACTTCTGATCCAAAACCTTTTGCTGTTACTCGACTTTCTCCTCCGAGCCTTTGACACTTTTAACCCTTTTGTCTGGATACTTCCTAGTTTAACTTGGGGGCAGAAAGTCCCAGTGAATGCATCCTAGTTTAGTTTTCATATCAAAATTTTCCCAACAGATGATAATTTAATGATAATCAAAAGTCGTCTGAGAAGAATGCATCTAGCTGAAATTCATCAGTCAACACCAATTAGTTAAAGTAGAAACACAAGTTGATATCTGCTGTCATCATGTAAAGCCCCAAACAGGGCTTTTGTAATGTTTTTTCCACAGGTGCTTGTCTCTTTTCAAGTGTCAGTTGAACAAATCCTGGCTGGCAGAGATAAGCACGATGCTAGCCTGCCTTTGCTTTCTATAGTGATGTCTTTTCTGAAGGGTCATCATCCTTGTTTTGCTGCCGTCTTCTGGTCTTCAGTGTAGTTTGGTTATTTGTTTCTTCATACAACATGACTTCAAAATCTCCTCGGGACATTCGGCCTGAGTGGAAACCCAGACAACAATAAATACTATACTATTAAGTCCCTGGAGGTATAGCTCCAGGAAATCAGAAGTTCATGGAACTTTTAGTTTAGAAAGCAGCGACCCTCATCTTAAAAATCTTGTCAACACTGCACTTTAAGTCTGCAGTGTTCTTTTCACATTTTGTCATGCCAGGTTCCTCGTCTTTTGTTTGACTTGGTGATTATTTAACGACTGCAGCTATAAATAGCTGCACTGCCTTAATTTGCTCTTTTTATATCTTATTTGTCAGATACTGTACAGAGTTTGCTTCTGTTTTCTTCTTTGTTCTATGATGGCTTCACAGAAGACAGTTATCTATACATGGTAAGTGATACATTGTACATACAGGCTTGTGCATGACAGTTTGTTGGTGCAGTTCACTCTTTGTGGAGGTGTGACATTTTCCTACTAATTGATGTGTTGTATATTTGAAAGTCAGTACATTTCTGTTGATTAGATCTGATAAATCTTGTTTCAAAGGTGTAAGAAAGCAGCATTAATTACAGTTAATTTGTAATTACCAGCTTTTTAAATTTTTTATCTATTTTTTTTATTTTAGTTGAAGACATTTTGTAACTTTCACAGTCTAGTTACATTTAATCGAGGGGGGTTTGAAACAGGCTGTTGATGCCATATGATGTGTGAGAACATAGCTGTGGGATAAATGCTATTTATAGAGACACATATGAATGATTTCATGTGATTGCTCTCTGGGTTTCTCCCTCTCACTTAGTCATCAGGGAAATTAATGCATTTGGATCTAATCAGAGGTGTTTCCTAGGGATGGGTCCTGAATTAGGTATCTTATAGGTACCTGAACACATCCTTTTGAATGTGAGGGAGTGGAAAAGTAGGCGATTTTCCATGCTGGACATGAACACAGCATGTAAGTTTATATACTGAAGAACGAATATGTTTAATTGAAAAACTTTGAGATGTTATTATGAAACAAATAAAAAATTAATTACCACATGAACACACAAAAGTATCAAAAATTGGTACTGTTGAGAAAAAATAACAATTGCCAGGTACCAGGCATTGGTACCATATCATTTTGAATGTGAAAGGTTCCCATCCCTGGTGTTTCTCCTCTCTTTGAGTGTATGTGCTTGAGCAAATATATATCCATATGTATGTGTATATGACAACTAGATATATTAATGTAGATAGATAGATAGATAGATAGGTAGATAGATAGATAGATAGATAGATAGCAATACCTATAAACCTTACGCCTTGTAACCAATTATAAAGCTGTTTGAAATGTTGCTGATGTCCTGCTGCACTGTGTGTCTGAGGGTTGCAAGGTGCTTGCATGCCTCAACAGCAAATGAGCTTCTGTGATGGAGTGATATCATGTGGAAATTTTCAAACTGGGGTTGTGTTATTTGGTGATAATTAACTGAAACTTGTCATAAAAATTCTTGGGGACTGTTTGTTTATGGCAAACCACTTTATGGCCAGAACAATAATACTATCTGTCGACTCGTATGGCTTGTGTATCAAACAGATATAAAAACTGAAAAAGGTTAGTTGATGATCTTTATTCGATGGAGTATTTGACTCCAGAGTTTGGTGGTTAATCTGTGGAGCTCTGGGTGGGATGACATTTAAAGCAAACTCATTGTCATATTTCCTATTTCTTTATCTACTGTGACTTGTGAGCACCAGGCAGCACTCATTGTTTTTACTGTATTGTCTGATGTCACGACATGTCCAACGGACATGCCAGCTGTGAACAGTGAACTACAGTCCAGGGAGCCACTCACGTGTAAATTACCACAGAGCCTCAGAGTGCCTGTGTGTTTTAACACATGCCTTATTAGGGCCCGAGCCCCGGGAACCGGGGGCGAAAGCCCTATTGAAACCCTTGCGATTATTATTATTTGTTTGGGCCGAAACAACCCCAAATTGCGTGCCTTTCACTTGGAATAAACGTGAACGCGCGTGTACCCAAAATTAGCTACCCTGTGAAAATTTATGAATCTGCAACTTGCACAAAAATGAACGTGCCATAGCGCCCCCTAGTGGCTTAAAACTGCAGCCCCTCAGGCGACATTGAGCTACAGCCCTGAAATTTTGCACACATGACAAGCATGCCCAGCCAAACAAAAAAGTCTCTTACGCCTTGCGTGATTTGTGAACACTAACTTCACTAATTGCACCTAAACATCGTGATTTAGCGATTTTGGGGAAACGTATTTGAACGAACTTGTCCTAGGGATTTTGACTTATCAACACCAAACTTGGCATGTGTATACAATCCACAGTGAACATTAAAAGTTATTAAAAGATTGTTTCTATCTTGATGGGCGTGGCTACGACGTGGACTCAAAGTTCGGCATTTTCTCAACTTTTTCCGATATGCACCAAAACAGACGCACATGTTCAGTGTTGCTCCCCGAACACAGCCATGTAATTATTTTCACCAGAAAGTACAGCGCCCCCTAATGGCAAAGGCCTGAATTTGGCCAAAAATGCGTTCATAGGGTACATATTTGAACGAACTAGTCCTAGGTTTTTTCTCAGATCAACTCCAAACTTGGCCAGTGTGAACAACACATGTTAAAGATAAAAAGTTATTAAAAGATTGTTTTCATATTTTTGGGCGTGTCCACAAATGACCGTCAAAGTTGGCCATTTTTCTACTTTTTGAAAATCTTAATAGCTCTCCTGTACAATGTTGGATCAGGACCAAAATTCACACACATGTTCACTGTCACAGCCTGATTCTATTTCTCTCATTAGTTGCATTAATAGTAATGCTCCATAGCGCCACCCAGGGGCTCAAAACTTTTTCCCCCCTGGCTTCTTTTAGCTACAGGTCTGAAATTTGGTAGGGATAACAAGCATGCCAAGACCTACAAAAAATTGTATTATGACCATAGTCAATTCTGAACAGGAAGTTCGCTATTAGCCCGTAAACATCAGATTTTGACGATTTTTCGCCTCAGCCGAAATGGAACAATTCCTTGGTTTTTCATCAGATCCACTCCAAACTTAGCTTGTGTAATCTACACACACTGACAATGATACGTTCCAAACGATTTTTTGCTACGTCAATGGGCGTGGCCACAAATGACCGTCAAAGTTGACCATTTTGGCTGCTTCATTAAAATCTTCATTTCTCACTTGTGCATTGTTGGATCAGGGCCAAAATGCACACAGAGCTTCACTTTCACAGCCTCAGTGCATTTCTATCACTGGCTGCACTAAAATTTAAGCTCCATAGCGCCGACCGGGGGCTCATATCTGCAGCCTGTCCAGCTACTTTGAGCTACAGGCATCAAAAGTTTTGGGCTTAGCCCTCGTGCCAAGACATATGGTTTTGGCTGACCAACATTTCGCTGAACATGAGGTAGCTGGGACATGCCCCGCTTGGCAAGCCTTGAACGAGCGCATGCGGCGGCTAGCACACACTCCGACGGGCGCACACAGGGCGAGGGCCCGTTCATCGCTGCTTGCAGCTTTAATCTTTATTTGTGTCCCTATGCAACTGAATCCTGTTTGTAATTTGACTGCATGCACCAGCCTGCAAAGCAATGGGAGCTTTTATTATCCTCAAACCTGGCAGAGGAATTACATGGGAAAATGACAGGAAATTGCTTGTGGAATACAATTTGTCACTTGTTATGTAGTCTGTAGATGACTGCTGACACAAAAAGGAAGGACAAGCAGAGAAAAAAAGTCACAAGTGAAATAAATGTAGGTTGAGGCCAGTAGCCTTACTTTGTACAGCAGGTACTTTTTCATTCAGCTCATATAAAACAATCAAACATACAAAGCACACAAATATGTTTTTGTAGTCACAATCAGTAAATTATTTTCTTTCATCTGTTTGGAAAAATATTTGGAAACATTGGAGTTTTCATTATTGTTTACATGAATGAAAATTGACATTCTGTTTAAAAGTTGAAGTTATAATATATGCTAACTGCAAGCATATCAATGCAGATTCTCATCCATGTTAGCATCAAGCTTGTCCAATTTTTTCTATACTGTTTTTGGTACATTAGCAGATAAAATGTAGAATGTATTAAATAGGAATATTGTGTAAAAAATGAATGTACGTTTCTATGTTTTCAGTGCTTCTTCAGTAAAACATAAAGTGGAAAATCCTGAATCAGAGTTTTATTGGGAAAGTTGAATTAAGTTAGTTAGTTCCATCGCAATATAAAGAACCAACAAGTAAATGGTTTAGTATTAACGCTAAGAATGTTGATGGATTTCTAATCTATTCATAACAGGAATCGCTGGCTACCATGTGACCAGATCACATGACAAGTCAAATCGCAGCCTTTGCAGTTTAAATATCTCCTTTAATTAAATCAATATTATCTCAATCCCAATTTATCATTTAGCCCTGCTTTGACTCACTTTATTGTAAATATATTGTGCACAACGGATCCAAGAAGCAGAAATATATTGAGATAAACAGACTACAATTCTGTAGTGATTGTGGGTTTTCCATTCTGTGAGAGTCTTCAATAGCCTGGGGGATTTTCATTAGCTCCATTCCTTCTCAAAGGGTCAGATGCCCTTGCGTGGGTGGATGTGTATGATTCACAGGAAGAAGGGGAGACCTCTCACTCTGGAGATTCTCAGCAGTGAATACAGCAGGAGAGTCTGGCAGTCAGTCAGCATCCTACACACTGTGAAACCCTGAGAGTCAGCAGAACTCCTCACTGCTGCGTCACATTAAAAAGCAAGATGACCTGAGGGTGGTGGATGCCCGCTTGACAGTCAAGCAAAGCCTGTTTGGCCATTTTCGTACCATCGCAAGGGCAATTTGCTGTGTGCGACCTTTGAAAGGGCAATGTAACATGACAAGAGCTGTTAACATCTGAACAGTACCCAGGGGTTTCAGAAGATATGGGCCATTCTTACTGTTTTACAGTTTATCCATTCGTCATCTTTACAATAGACTTCCCCTGTGTGTTTTAATAAATGCTGTCTATGTGGGCCAGCAGGGCTCTCTCTGCCTGCACCCATTCAATGATTTATGGTGTTGTCTTTATTGTGGAAAAGACTTGGAACCCTACCAAGGAAAATTGGCATTACACATGGCGGTAGAATTCAGTGATGGCATCAAAAATTGCTTTTGCATGACCACCTACACACTACATCTTGGCTAATCACACTTATTGGCTTTCATTTTGTTGTAGCCAGAGTTAATGCTTGTGGGAGCCCAGCAAAATGTGCCACCAGTGGGAGTCAATGTGTCGTCTGACAACACTTCTTGGAAAACGTCGCACAGTCTCAATTTTGAATAAAAAAAGATGATATAAGCTGGTTTTTGGATGAAGTGTTTCGTACTAACATTCAGCATTTGGATAAAGCTTCTTAGACGAGAACTAACTTTATGAAATACCAAAATACAACTCCACACTTTTTCATGCCCTTAAAGTCGTCCCTAAATGACAGAATACCTGTCACCCAGTGTGGCAAACAGTAACAAGAACATCCAATGCTCTGCACTGTGGGCATCCCTTGCAGCAGACCTACAGAGGACTCTGCAGTTATGGCAGGATGGCCAATTCAAACAAGAGCAAAAGCTACCTCTCATTTATCCACGGCCATTCATTATTAAGATAAACCCACAGACAATCTTGATCATTACAATGGACTTTGTTAGCTTGAACAAGTGTACAAATGTTGGTATGTTATTATAGGCCTACTGGTATGTGAAAAAGTATTTGAAGGTCCTGTTTTAATTGCACTCCCTTGCCAACTTGTGGCTCGGAGTCTTCGCACACTGTCATAGATTACCTTTAGTGAGGCTTGCATTTGTTTTGGAATTAAATGGAGATCTGATCAAAACAAATTTTCTTTGTTCAAGACAACTTTTTACTGGATACAACGTGCCAAGGTAAGGTATCTATTAGTACAGTTACGTGGTGCTACAGTTTGAAACATGACACCAAACGGACGTGGCGGCCAGCTAGCGCTGTCAGCGGCCCGATGCTCCAAGGTATCTGTAGGCTAACATGACAACAAGTTAGCACTGTCAGTTTGTAAGTAGCTTAGTAGCCATTTATTTAGCGCAGCTGGCAGCCCGGTGCTCTAAGACGTGTCTGTAATGTGTAACATTAGTAAACCCTGGTTAGATATGTCCTGTCAGTCAAGCAGAGGTAATGTAACCTCACTTTTCATTTTATTGATAGACTCTCAGGTTTTAACAGACCACTGCAGAATAACTGCTGACTGTGGGTTGGAATGAGCATTATCACAAAAAGTTTAGCCCCTGTGTTATAGAGTAATACAGCCCGAGCTAAAGGCCAACTAGCCTCTAGCTTGGGCTATCACTCTCTCAATTAGCTTTCTTCTGCTCTTCTGTCCTTTTTCTGTCTGACACTTGGGCTCCTGTGTCCACCATCAAAATTAATCACAGAAATCGTTTTCAGCAGAGAAAAACACAGGTCTCTGTGTTTTATCTCTTCTCTCTACGAAACTTTGTCAGCCAGCGCGGTGTTGTCATAGACACCTAGGTGTGCTGTTAATCAATCCAGTCCTGGTTGACACAAAAGTGGCAGCAAAGACTCCACCGCTGATTATGTGATTTTAAATTGTGGATTACGATCAGACATATATCTAGGAGGGAGACTTTTTCCCGCTCACTTTCAAACTCCTCACAGCCCCTTTAAAGAATGTATCTGGTTTAAAGTTTGAAAGTTTCACATTTTCACTGTCAAAATCTAGCATTTGCCTGGTAATAATGATATGCCATTTTAACAAGCACTTCTCTCCGTGGAGGGTCTCCCACAGGATCTTCAAGGCTGCAGGGAAGTGGAAATGTTCCACATTCAGCCATAAGAGGACTAGACTGGTTAGACGTGTTATTGGCAGTGAAAACTTTGTGCAAATTAGGTATTGTGCATGTGTATAATTAGGGAAAAAAGGTGTATTTGTGAACTTTGTTTTCAGAAAATGGGTCATAATAATGATGTTAGAACAGAAAAAAAGTAATCTCATTGTACAGCAGAGTTAGGAGTTCAGAAATTGCTGAGCCATCACCGTTTGGCAAAGTGTTTCTCAGTGTGTAAAAAAACAACAACAATTTGGTGGTGGGGGTGAAGCACTGAGAAAACAAGGACCCTAACTAAGTCCACATATTTGCACTATAGCTAGATTATTGAATTAATAAAAGTATACAGCAGAAAAGGAATGAAATGAAGGTGACCCATGGTGACACAAAGCTATGACTGACAAAGTTCCTGTTCAGGACATTTTGGTTTGTTGTTATACAGACTGAAATCAACAGAGATTCTTTTGAGATGAAACTGTATTGACTAAATTTTAGTTTCATCTCAACAGAGATTCTTTTGAAAAGAAACTAAAATTTAGTCAATTTATTTTAAATGTCCCTATCATGGATTTGTAGTCTTCCTTCAAAGCTTGAAAATCTGACCTTGACTTTCATGAATGATTCTTTGCTGAACCTTATAACAATGATTGTCCTCCTTGTCTAATGTTGCATTTGACCCCAAGTCTATGGGATCATTATCACAGTCATTAAGTGTGTGATCTAATAGTCTTGTTGAGGAAATATCAGGAATCTTGACCACTTGATTAGGAAAAAGCAGGAGACTCAGATGGCTGAAGTTGATATAGTTTATATAGCTTGATCAAGGAGAAGTGACAGACAGTACACTGAATACACACGTGCTCAGTATTCATCATTCCTGCAATTGCTTTGTTTATCTATGAGCCAATGGATTCAGCTTAGCTTAGGATCTCAACGTGAGCTACAGTGTAAAAGGAGACAGGAACGAATATGCTCATATTCCAATTTTTAAAAACCTGAAAAACACTCCGAGATTACTCCTTGTCTAACCTGAATATTTGGTCATGTGCCTATTGGAATATCCCCATTGAAAGAAACATTAATATGTGTTCTGCCCCTATTCTGTTTGCAAGGAATCTTGGTCTTTTGAGTACAGGAAGTTTGCCGTGCTACTGCTGCTGCTGTTGTTGTTATTGTTGCTGCTGTTGCTATGGATACAGGAAGACAAGCAGGAATGACATACATTGTGTCAAGACATTCTCCATGCATTGAGATGTCCGTGCGTCACTGTTTTGATCAAGTATCATGTAAACAGGAATAACCCTGTTTGCTCACGCATGTCAATGGATTATTCCAAATGTTTCAGAAAACATCATATTGACCTTATCCTGAATATTGACTGCATGTAAACATAGCCTCTGTCTCTGTATACAGATAATCTCAGGGCCAAATGCAGGTTTGTGACTATTTGACACATATGGACTCTATTTTTAGAATTAAGGCACAAAGCAATATGAAAACTCCACCATAATTTTATTAGTTTTAGTTTGAATATCCAGGTCAAAATTTGTCTAAACTGTCTCAATGTTGGTTTCCTCGGATCTAAAATTCGTCCAGTGTGTGGCTTGTTTTGAATAAAACATTTATGTTCACCCAACTCATCTTTCTGCTTAGTTATGTTGACAAGCAAACATAGTTTGAATCTGTGTTTGGCTACCCAGCCTCAGTATGTGTGTGTGTGTGGTAGCTAGCTTAAGTACCACTGCTCATGAATAGAGGATGTCAGTGAACCAGCTAGCCTCTGGGGTTTAGCTTCCTCTCTCCATGTTGTTGACACTGTTCTATTCTAGGAACTCGCCTAAAAACAGAGAGGAACACAGTTGTGGCACTTTCTGACACTCCTGCTGCTGCTTAGATTTGGCCTTGGAGAGGAGGGGAAAGAAGGAGAAAGGATGACAGAGGGGGAGGCTGAGGGACTTCACACTGAAGGCATTCATTTAGATGAGCTATGTATTGACAAAATCATATGGTCAAATGACTTGTCCGTTATCAATCAATACGAAATACAAAGCTAGCTCTTTGAGCAGCTCTCAAATCCTGCTGAGCTTCCATAGGCAACAGGTACGGGACTTAAACTGTGTGTTAGGTGTAGGGATGCACGATATTGGATTTTTGCCGCTATCCGATATGCCGATATATCGAAACCCCTTTTGGCCGATACCGATACTGATAATCACAAATTTGTTTGTTTTTTTCACTGTAAAGAAAGCTAAGTCTTTCCTGTACTGGAATTTGTATGTTACTCTTACTGTGACCATCTTATTTGTTTAAGAAACACACTTAAAACAAGACAAAAAACATTTGATTTTACCATAAATAAGAAATGTATTATTTTTTCAAACTCAAGACATTCAGTATTGAAATACAGAAAAATAATTTCTTTAGATCACATGAACTTTAAATGTACAATGCATTTTTAAACATAACCAAGTTGCATTTGATTATTTTAGAGCTACTGTAACAACCTGGTGACAGAAACAGAGCTCTGCAGTGCAAATAAATGAAGTGCTACATTTTATTTAAGGAGCTTATTTTTCAGATGAAAATAATAATCCTAACTGCATAGCACCTTATCAGCTGTGCCTATCGGCAGAAATTTTCACATCTGCCGATACCGATAAACGTGTTTTTAAGCTTTTATCAGCCGATACCGATATTGTGCCGATAATATCGTGCATCCCTAGTTAGGTGTGTGATTCACTTTCACAAGGCCCCCAGGTACGACTGACCTAAAGGGGTGAGACAGGAGGTGTAAGGGGGAAGTGGTTGGAGAGAACTTGTGTCAGCACTGCAAAAACTGAAATCTAATCTAGTACAATTTAAACTAACCTGACAAGATTAGAATAATAAATTTCAAGACATTAAAGGAGAAAAATGACAAGGGTTAAGGGTAAAAATATCTTCCAATGGAGTAAGAAAAATTTGTTTGTCAAGTGTCTTGGAATAAGAATAAAGCCTTAATAGATCCGTGGATTTCCATTTTCTGTTACTAAAGAGCACTTTGTTTTTATTTCAATCACAGTTAAAGCTGCAAGAAAAATGAAGCACTACTTAGATACTGTGCTCAGAGGAACTAATAAAAAGGGTGTCAATGACAGGGAGTGTTGACAAGAGTTGTGTTGTGCTGTCAGCTACCGAGACCAGAGAAGCAGGGGTTCATTTTAACCAAAAGAAGGTATTATTCTCCGTCATTTTTCTTTTTCTCTCCTTCTTACATGAGATAATAAAGCTTCTCCATGGAGAGGATCTACAAAGCAGTTTTAATGAGGATAAATGACTGATAAACTAACATCATTTTTTATATTTTGGAGTTCAAAAGCTATTTTTCTTGCTGCAGACTTCAGTGTGTTCAGCATGTCTGCAGTATTTTGCATAGTGATTCGAGATGTTCCAAAGGGACTGGTTTTCTCGTTGTTTAAATGGAAATTTGAATTCTGACATGGCTAACTAATCTAAAGTTATGAAAAAACTTCAAGAAGTCAAAATAGAGCACTGTGGAATTGCAGAATCTGCAGGTAACTGAAGTCAAATTGGTTTGCTGAGTGTGGCTCCCTGCAGGTTAATGTGCATATGCTTGTGCTGCTTGCATAGTCACAGCATGCATACCACTTTATCCCCATTTTCTGGATCAAGCTTTATATGATTTACAGCTAAAAAGAAAAAACCTTTTTTTTTCTCCAAATGGTGCTTTAGAAAACCCTCATTTTGGCCTCTGTATGAAAGGCTTTGTTTTAACTGTTGTCTCTTTAAGGCTACCTGGGTAGACCTGTGTGTTTTAGGCCTGACCCTCCAGTGTGACATGAACCAGTTCAGAGATCCTGATGCAACTACTGCATCATTTCAGCAAGTCCTGTGTGATCTCATATGCACCTTGTGATTATGTTGTGCTATTTTGGTAAAGATTGGTTTGAGCTGTTTACAAACACATTCAGGAATGTCTCCAATGTGTTTCTTACTAACATTCAGTATTTGTAATTTATTGCTATGTTTTAAAATATATTTTTTTCTTTTTTACAATTTTTGAGTTGACGATTCAACTTGAATTGTGATATTTTTTTTGCAATTTTCAGTTGGATTTTTTAACACCAGACCATGTGAGAAAGTTAAATGATTATGATGATGTCTAGACTTCATCAGGAGCCATATTTTCCCCAAAAATGTACATCACATGAGAGTCAGCTTTTGGGATTTATTCTGGGGATCTGACATCTCAACTTTGAACAAAAGAAGAAAAAAAATCTTATATAATATCGCTAAACAAAAAATCCTGATATATCAATTTTTTTCTCCCTCCCTTAACATACCTCCTCATTAAGTTTGGAGCTGATTTACATTCTAATTGTCTGCATAATGACAACATTTTAGAAGCTGGAATAATCATTCATTTATCCCCAAATGTCAATGCAGAAGCAAAACACTGCAAGGCTGCATTAATAGGTCCATCATTTGTTTATAGATTGTGATGGACACACACAAACACACTCAACAGATCAGTCCAGTAGAGAGCAAATTCATCCCATAAATCGTCATGAATATCTCAAAAGTAAACCATATGACAATCTCCAGTTGATTTGCATAATACACAACCAAACCACACCACACACAAAGGCTACCTTTGCTCTTCCCTCTTTTTTTATTGTTAAAATCCACAAAATAAAACACACAAACATCATATATGGACTCAGGGCCAGACACAGTCAAGCTTTTAACTGTGCAACACAGTCTGGAAAACACAGGCTGACTGAAGACGTGAGTCCAATCACAGAAACACACACACACTCACACACACACAGCTCATGAACCAGAGTGGTTTTGTCAGGTACATGACAAAGGCTGCTGAGACAGCCCTCCCTCTGCTGCGCTTTAAAGATTAGGCTGGAGCTGCTGAAGTAGAAACTTAGTGTGGAGAATGAGTTTTTAATTCCAGCTCATTGTGGGAGGCTCTGCAGCAGAGACAATGACCCATCTGAGGTCAGCCCACAGAGGAGTGTGTGGGGTGGGGGGTGGTAGCACTCCACCTTCCAGACATATGGAGATTTATAATAGTCTCAGAAATCAGTTCAAAGTTATTCAGGCATAGTCTGGAGGTAAACTTGGACGAGTTACCTTCCAACATCATCCCTACAGATTTCTGTCTCCATAATTAAACCCTGTGAGCAGAGTGAATAATGACTTTCAGAGGGTGCACCAACATGCAGGCAGCCGCAGTTACACTTACAGACACTGTAATTTGTTGGACCTCTTCTGTTATGATTAATTGCAGAGAAGTGGTCGGTTGGAAACAGTAGCACGCGAGCTGTATAATATATTCTTGTGAGTATTTTATTTCAATATCAACTTAAAGGGGGGACTTTTCTTCCTCATGAGTGTCCCAACAAGCAGATTCCTTTTTAACTTTCAAAAGTCATTTGTTGTGTCTTTCTGATCAATTGAACTGCAACCTTCACGTTTGTGGTATACCTTTCAGATGATAATTAGACAAACATAATTGCTCAAGGAAGACACATTGAGGACTTAATGGACTCCTTGACTTTACTACTACTTAATAGCGAGATGTTACACCTTTGATTCCCAACCACTGTGACCTCACCATCTGGACTCATTGATAACTAGATTCCAGTTTTTTTAATGTGAACACACTTTGTATGAACCTGTTTAGCCAGGAATATAATAATAATTTAACAAGGTTCCTGTGGTTTTGTCTCTCTCTCTCTCTCTCTCTTTTTTTTTTTTTACCCCTAGCTAGCTTACACACTAGCTAACAAATCAAATGTCACATGGCTTTGCTTTTATCTAAAGATAATTTTAAGTTTAAAGGCCCCTTTTCATTTACATTTTCAACATTTGTAATGTGAGCAGTCTAACTGAAATACAACAACATACTTGCATTTAAATGATTGTTACGTTAAATGATTGTTACGTTAAATGATTGTTACGTTAAATGATTGTTACGTTGCATAATCGTTATGCACATAATCCTTATGTTAAATGATCGCTAAGCGGCTGTTTGAAAGTCTACCATTCTATTTGAATTTGTGTGTCATACCAAGAAAAATGGAAAGGATGCAGCCCCTGAGCCGAGACACTGCTGATAACTTTTATGTAGTTTTTATTATGCAAACCATTTTATTTATGTAAAGTAGTCATTAGAGCTGCTATATTAATAATTATAAGATTGTGATCCAGATTCACACTTGTATGTCATCTCATTTCTGAACATGGACGATTCTTAGGCATTCTATTAAACAGGCTGCATCGTAAACAAATGCCCCCTGAATGTCGTACCCTATGTCGTCTATTCTTCCCCAGCTTTCTTAGCTTTGCAGATACAGTTTCTCAAGAAAACTGATGCAGGCTTTCCATGTTAAGTTTTACCTAAGAAGCAATGTAACATTCAACATGTTACATAGGCCTATTTCCTAATGGACCAAAAACAGTGGGAAAAAAAAACAAAAACTAGCCCTAGATTGATGCTAACATCTATGTGAAATTGCACTGATATGCCAGGGGTTAGCATACATCGATAAAACTTCGGTTTAAAGCAGGATTTCAAATTCCATCATAAAAACATATCACAATTGGTCTTTGTAAAAAAATAAAATAAAATACTGAAAACTCCAAATGTCAAAATACTAACAGATATTTTTTTCAGACAGGAAGATAGAAGAAGAGTTACTGCAGGCTCATGACTGACTTCATAACTACAACTCAAAGCAGATACAGAACAATACATCAATGTCATGTGACATGAAGTTTTTACTTATTTTATTTATTTATGTCAAAATATATCAGGATAAATTGACCAATTCCATATTTATTTACCTATAAACTCAATAAAATGTTGACACAGAAAACCAAACCTGTAAAGCCAACTTTTTGGATACAGAAAATCTATGGGAGAAACTGATAAGGGAATTCGATAAACAACCAGATTGATGGGTGGAATCAATAGGGGCATTGCTACCAATATAATCTTACCAATACCCATCCCAATAAATGGTCATTTGTTTTCTTTTAGATCATCAGAGTAATAAAAAAAAGTCTGTGAAAAAAAACTGATGCCAACTTATGCTGTTTTTTTTTTGAGAACTAAACAAACAATAGGGGAATAACTGGACAAAAGTGTTGGGGGACAACTGGCGGTTATGATCCATGTAGTTGAAAACGTGCATAAGCAAAAAAGAATCAACATTGGCCTTAAAAATGGGAACACATTTTCATTTGTCTGTTCCACATATTTCTCCTCTAGGGCTCCCCTCTCCAAAAAGCTCTTTGGCCATTCATGATGGGATAGCTAATGACTTGTTTATGACCAGCTGATGTTCCTTTCAACAACCTGCCATCCACCGACTGCCCTCAGACCAGCAATTAACTCTAATTGCTCTCCCTCTGCTACTAAATATTCCAGAGCCAGGTGCTTTGATATCATATTCTGACTTGAGCTGTGATAAGAGCCTGAACTTACCCAGCCTGTCGGGGGTACACAACATTTAGAGGGTTTAATGCGGGGGTCAACAATTTTGTACTGCACACCAAAGTTTCATAAATATTTACATGCTGATTCTTGGGACCTCATCAACTCAAATGCCAATATCAGCTGAGAAAAACGTCCTTCAAAATAAAAGTACATTGATTTTATTGGTAATTTTTCAATATTTCAGTTCTCTGAAGGCCTATTTGTCCAGAGGGGACGATGAATTTTTAAATATATTTATCATAAAAACAACAGAATTTAATTGACAGGTGTATCAAAACAAATGGGAATCATTATTCTTAGGGTAGCAGTGGTAAAACCTTTTATTGATTTTATGACAAATGGATGGATGGAGAATTTATTTGGCATTGGTTTGAATATCCTAATCTTCACATATTCTGGTCAAAGGTCTCGTAGTGGGACAAACAGATGTCTTTCTTCATCACACATCAAGATGAGCGTGAGTGGAAGATGGAAAAAGAATGACACACATCAATTTACAACAATATCCAGTAAATATTTGATTTTTTCCCCCCAACCAGCAGTGGATCCACAGAGATGCTCAGAAAATTGGAGAGAAAGAATGTGGTATTTAATCAAATGGCTACTTTGCTCTGTTGTGTATCGCATCAATCATAAATTCCTGTGCAGAGCTGAAACTGCTTGTTACCACTACGGTGGAGGTCAGAAGCAATTTCACGGCAGGGATTTGTGCTTAAACTCCTAATTTATTGAAGACAGAAATGTTGTGAAGTTGTAGCCTTTATTTCTCTCTGCCCATCATTCCAGCTCAATAGTAATCAAATGTTAATATTTCAAAACACAACATGAAAATACAATTTCTGTAAGTGTAACCATTGCGAAAATAGTCAATTTGAAGGAGAACACCAGGATAAAATGCCTCCTGTTACATCAGCTGGATTGCAAAGCCTAAGATAATGATTTTGGTTATTGAACCTTGAGTTTCTGAGGGAGAGTTATGGACACTTTAAATTGGATTTTTTAAGTTCTGTAGATTTGCTATTGTGGGTTTTTTTTTTACACGTTAAATGAGAATGGGTGCCATTCTGACTTCACATTTTTGTGAGAGTTGCATTTTTGCTAGCTGAACCTTACAGCGAGTAAGTGTTGATGACTACCTGACAGTTCCATGGTTGTTTTTAACACCATCCCTGAGGTCTGTCCCAGCCCCTGTACTCCCCCTGACTTTACCATTAATGGTTACTAAAGTTGGTCGCATCGACAGTAGGTATTCCTTCTCCTCCCATGTGACTGACTCTTTGCTTCACTGCTGTTGAATTAGTAATCTTATAAAACTGAGACCCACTTCTGTCTCCTCTCCACCGGGGCTGATAATGAGGTCTCTTTCATTGCAGGAGGACAAAAGCATTGAAGGCACCTGATGAGTCATTCTACACATAACAAGGGCTCGATCCCAGTGAAAACAGAGGCAGACATAAAGAATGAAGACATGAGGGATTGGTGATTAGAGATCTGGGTCAAGAATTTAAAAGAAAATTCAAACAATTCAAGGGAGCCCTTTTCAGTCAGGAACTAAAAGACCAACAAGAGATGCAAAATATCGACAGTTTAAAGAAGATATTGTTCATAACTTGCTCTTTGCGGCCTATAAAGATAAGATTGGTAGGGTGGGGGCTGAAAAAAAATTATTTCATTGAAGTTTTCAGGGTTTCTTTTGGTTCTTTCTTTTTCTCTTAACTTTTCAGATTTTTCTCGTTAAGTTTCTGTGGGCTGTGCCTTCTCCGGGCACCACAGATAGGAGAGTTTGACGACAGCTTTTCACACTGGAATCTAAAAGTGTCAACTTTTAACTCTCACTGCTGTTGCTTTTGCTGGTCCAGTTGAGCACAGAAACACAGCAATGTTTATCCCTGTGCTCAACTGGAAGCTGTGAAGCCTGACTGGCTCATCGGTCCAACTGGTGAAGATAATGATTATTTAAGAAAGCAAAAAATCTACAAAGAAGACAAAGAGCTGATGCATAAAGACTAGGGCTGTGTCTTATCTCTCTGAATTGGTAACTTGTGAACTCTGGTAAATCAGACAAATGAGCTAACAGGACTAGCCGGGAGGCAGACAGAGTTTTATGGAATACAGCGGGGTGTACCCAAGCAGCAACCTCCGGTCTAAGAATATGAGACAATGTGGAAGTGCTAAAATCTGCTGTTTCTTAAGTGTTCGCTTGAGACTGGCTCCGGAAGTACAGGGAGTCACATACACACCAAGCCAAAAAATGACATTTTCAAAGCAGAAATTAACCTATTTACTGCCTGGTTCAAAAAACTTAGCCTGTCTGAGTCGCTAATTTTACTATCGGCACTCACTGTTTGGTGGGTGAATTTTTTTCTAACTCAGCAGTACAGGGGATATTAAGACTACAAGCTCGCCCATAGCTGTAGGCGAAGCCCTTCCCACTACCAATATGGCTGGGATAGCCGATGTGTTTCATTGTTCGTTTCAGAAACAGACGGGTGACGTCAGGGAGACTACGTTCATGTTTTATACAGTCTATGGTGTACCCTACAGAGTCGTGGCTGCATCAGGATAACCCTGACCAGATTGTCTTTGACCACAACTTCAAGCCAGTTCAGGCTGACCAAGATTACACAGAGATTATTTTATTGAGAATTTGTTCCTCATTTATTTGTACTTTTAAATAGGGCTGAAGAATTAATCAAATTTAAATTTACATTGCAATGTAATACAGTGCAATTTTCAAATCGCAAAGGCTGCAATTAAAAAAAAAGAAAAGTTTTAAAGTGCAATCTACAAGTAAACATAATTCAGTGGTTGAGCCAAAATTTAGTTTTTAATTACAGTTCTTCACTTTATTTAGTGAGAGATTCGTAGAAGAGAGGATTCATATTTATCTTTCAGATTAATGTTCATACCAGACCTGCTGTTCTGCAGTGCTTTGTTCCTTTCTCTGCTTTTATTAATGGAAATTATTGATAATTTCATCACACGTCTACAAGGCTTTAAGTTAAATCAATCAGTCAATATTCTACTGTTTGTAATAGTTAAAGATACATTATTCATATCAATTCATCTCATTTCTTCATAACATGTAGGCCTGGCCTACAGGAAAGACTTGTTTATATGTTGACAGTACCCTTTGTTGTGTTGGTCATACTACAGAACGATGTATTGCTTGTGTTAAATAAATAATGTTGAAGACACACATCCCCTCTAAAACTTGCTTGCTAAATCACAATCGCAATATTGGTCAAAAAAAAATGGAATTAGATTATTTTCCAAAATCGTTCAGCCCTACTTTTAAAGGTTAAATAGAGTGCTTCTGGTTCTGATTTATAACACTACTTTTCAATCAGCTCCTCCTCTGTCAGTAAAAAGTGCACACCATGACCTGTATACCCTAACTTTTACTGCAGAATCTTCTTCATATTGCAAAAAGCTTTATATTCAGTCATAATGAAGCTGCAAAAGGCAAAAAGAAAAAAAAAACAATATATGAAGTGTTGAACAAGTTCAACATCACTGCTGTAGGTTAACTGGGCCTGAAGTATGTCCCTACTCCCTACACTGACAGAAATCATTTTGAGTACAGTATCACAATTTTCTGGCTTATCACCAATGTTCAAAAAAGCCTGACCTGCCAAGACTGATTATATTTTTTATAGATGGGAGCATATACCTTCAATTTTCCGATCTTATTTTATAAAAAATCATTGAACAACACCTGTGAAACAATAAAATCTTTATGTTTTAACTTAAACAACCATTAAAGTGTCCCCAGTTTTAGGTCTCAGAGCAAAAAGCAACAATGGCTGGCTGTCAGACCTCCCCGAAGGTACATAAGATCAGTTTCATTAGTAAGGATGGGCTGATCACCAATCACCCAAAATTAAGGAAACTGGCACTGATTGATCGGTTGATATCTAGTTTGTTGTGTGGATATCAAAAGTGACAAGTTTCTGAAAGTTAGAATTTCAGCAGACAACAGACTTAATGTTCTAGGGCTATACCCCTTTCAACTTTGGCAAGGGCAGGTAAACAATGCACTGAAATACTGTTCACCTGTTTGTACGAGTGTACTTTGCAAGAGCAAATCAGTACAAGAAACAGGACTAGGGAGATAACAGGAGACATAACAAGTGCTCCATCGTTAGAAGAGAGGACTCAATGCTGAGACTGAAAAGGAGATGTTGATAAGACAGGCAAAATGTGCAGTCGAATAATTATCCATCTGTACAGCTTAAAAACCAGAGCAGAGTCAACATGCTGGTTTAGAGAGGAAATTCAACAAGGAAAGGATTGCTAGTGTCTGCTGAAAGCATCAGGGGGATTTATTATCTTCTTGCACAGTAACAAAGTGTCCTGAATTAAGGGTGCAGGAAAAACTCCACAGTTTTTAGTGTTTTAAGTGTTAAGGCACCTAATAATGGTGTTTTCCATGTTGTAAGAGGTGACTCAACCCAACATTTAATGACTCCAGAAACCAGCTAAGGATGAATCGAGGCAGGCTTTGGATCTCATGGCAAACAGCCTCGAATCCCTCAACTGTCAGTCAGCTCAGCTGGATTCCTTTGCATATGTATGCTCATATCCCAGCTTTTCAATGATTGGCTGTATGTCTACGTAAAAGACTTTGAACTGCCTTGTTGCCTGAATGTGCTGTAGAAAAAAACTTGCCTTGCTTTTCCACTGAAATGATCAAAACAGATGATTTGTTTGAAAAAAAGCCTTTTGAGAAAAGTTTTTCATATTTGTAAACACAACAGAATCAAACATTTTTCATACACAAACATTAGCTGCATTATTTTGCTTGTTTTGCTAGGACTCTATTGGTTTAACTTTGTATTTTTACCGTATTTCACTCAAAAAACAAAACAAAACTGGAAGCGCATACTCTCTCTTTGTTGTGATCAGTGAGCCTGACATACCTGTAATGATGTAAAAACCATAAATAAAATATTACCTTTTAACAAGTCTGCAATGTGGTTACACAATCCAAACATTACTCCAATGAAAAACCAGGATGACTTTGACATGACATAATTTAACGGCTTCACACACATCACATCCAGGCTGTTAGTAACAGTTACCAAACTCTGGATGTTTGCTAACAGATGTATTGCACTTTCATACATCAAAAAGGTCTTGTACAGCCGAAGCCACGTACAGAATCAAAGAAAATATCACCAGAGCAGAGTGGCAGTTTGGGTATTGTGCTTTGTGTGCCGTGTAGCCCAGGTTTAAACGAGTAGATCAAGAACACTTTCATGTCTGTGTGGTAAAAAGGCCTCCTGCCGGTTCGCTCAGAAACTGAAAAACTGGCTGCTGTCACCACAGCTTCAAATCTAAAGTTAGAACATGACAGCTGTTTTCATCTGAGTAACAGTTCAGGTGAAAAGAAAAATAGAAGCCTTTTGTTTGTTTGTTTTTCAGTTGAAAAAAATTATCTGTTTACAAATGTCACGCTAATCTTTCAAATCAACCCCCCAAAATGGAAAGTGCTCACTGTATTAGAGACCAATGCACACATTTAAAAGGTAATTATGAAACAGTTTAAAAGTTGAAAAAAGCTAAAGTACTAAGACAGCTCCAAATTGGGGAAAAAAAAGAAAGAGAAAGGTAAGGATGAAAGCATAAGACAAATCAAAGCATTAAAAATATAAATTTGCTTCAATAGTAACAAATAAATCAAAAGAACTGACAATAACAAGTTGAAATAATATAGGACATTAAAGTTACAACATTATCAAACCCTTAACCTTTTTTAAACCAACTCTTGTGCAGCTAAAAATTCAGAGATTTTTAAAAATGTTAGGGATGATAGAAGACAAAAGTTATCCTAGTGTTTCTCCTTTTTCATATTTCTATTTCTTTTCTATATAATACATATTTTTCGGACTGGTTTCATAACAGAAATAAGGTGTTTGGATAAGTAATGTAGAGTCACTGTGTTGCTCTGCGTCTTTGACTGCATCATTCCTGGAGCGGGGGCTCAGTTCCCTTTAAGACGTCAAGGTAATCTAGAGAAGTGGCTCCAGCTGTGAAAAAGGCCGGACTTCATGCACTGGACTGGACTACAATGCCAAGACACAGCAGACTCGGAGGACACCCTTATGTGGATTACTGATGTGAAACCCCTTTGCTTTTCCATTAAGTCTCAACTTCTTTTAATAAAATCTGAACTGTGAGAACCACGCTGGGGCTGGCCATTCCCCTCAGCGCCGCCAGCCGCTCTGTCACCGGACTCCAGAGGCCAGGTGAGCTTATCCTCACTGTGTATTTCTTGTTCATGAAACCAGTCCATAACAGCGGTCCGTCTTTCGTTCCACACTTTATGCGTTAGGGTTAGCTTCCTGGGTTTATGTGTCTTCCTAAAACTTTATCTAACCCGTAACACAATATATGAATAGGTGGCAAAATCTGCCCACATTAAGTGTGGACATCCAGAATTGCTAAATTATAACTGGACTTTTTAACACTTCCTCTTATAAAAGCAGCATTGTGTCTACTTTCGTCTCACACACTCAACATCAGTTTAGAAGCTTACTTTGACCTTTACTTGAAAAATGACTGATTTGTTTCCAGCAGTTCTACCCTGAACAATCAAGCAGACGCAAAGAAGAGAAAAACAGAGCGCGGAGAAGACAAAGGCCAAATATAATGACGCAGCAGGAAGTAAACAAAACTTCACACAGAGATAACAATCGAACCTTTTTACATTGCAAACTGCAGAGTGAACACTAAAAACACAGCTCTGGTTGGTTTTATAAATAGAGGACCTGTGGTGCTTGTCAGCTTATTAACGAGAAGCTTTTACAAGCAGAGGAGCAACAACCTCCGAGGACCTTAATGATAAAAGAAATCCACTCTTTTCATCTCTCCATCTATTTAACATAAAAGGGATTCAGTTTTACTTCGAAGCTGCATCTTCACAAGATAACACATTTACTGTGAGTGTGGGCCATTTCTGTCCAAATAGAGCTGTTCTTTGCTTATCTGTGGGATACCAGCTGAAGCAGAAGTGGGTAGTTGCTCAATTTTGTTTCTAGTAAGAACAGTTTACTCGTAAGTATGATGTTTGAAGCAGCTTCTTTCCATAATCTTCTTAGTGGTTTAGGGCACCCGTTCTTTTAAACAATAATGCCACAGCCCAGAGTAAAAGTATCAAAAAACTCAAGGCCCCCACAAAGACTTTAAGTTAAAAAAACGGATCAATACTCAAGACAATATTAAAGGTTACTTTGCTATTGATGAATTCTGCTTATTTGTACACACTCCAGAAGTTTCAGGATTTGAGCAGAAAAACAAACTCAGGAAAAACTCTTTCTTGACTTTCAAGGGCTTGTGTCCTCTCAAAGCTGTTACTTGAATAAGAGCCGTAAAATAACAGCAACTACTTCACTGAATACATTGTAGAGATCCATCTTCCGGAAAAGGAGGCAATCAATCAAGAAAGTCCATTAGCGCTTGGATCAGAAAAAGGGAAGGGGTGCCAGATGGGATACCATATCTTGTAGGCATGTCTTTCAGATGTTCTGGTTAAACTTGTGTTTGTCTCTGTGTGTTTGTCTCTGTGTGTCAGCCTTGTGATTGACTGGCAACTACTCCAGGGTGTAGCTTTCCTCGAAAACAGCTGGGATAGGCTCACACCAACTACAACCCTGAACAGGATAAGCTAGAAAATGTATGGATGGGGGCTGCAAAGTGGCGCAACGATTAGCACTGCAGCCTCACAGCAACAAGGTCACCGGTTCAATTCCTACCTCTTTGTGCGGAGTTTGCATGTTCTCCCCATGCATGCCTGGGTTCTCTAGCTTCCTCCCACAGTCTAAAAACATGCTCATCTATGATGAGAGTTTTGTTTCTGTATTAATCAAAAAGAGTAGATTTGAAACCAAAAAAGAGATTTGTAAGCAAAAGAGAATAAGTGAGAAGTTAAAAAAAAATAAGATCATAACATAACAGGTTGCAATTGAAAAAAAAAAAAAAGGAGAACATATTTCTTTCCATTTTGCTGATAAATCAGTCCTGGACAGGGCCTACGTTACTGGATGAAAGAATAGTTTCTATTGGTTGGTTTGACCTGGCTTTACCGAGTGCAAGCGCCAGCTACCACTTCCCTCTTAAGCTGCGTTTCCACCAAGCAGTCTGGGTCGGTTCAGTACGGTATGGGACGGTTTGGGAAAGTTAAGTCTGATCCCGTTTGCGTTTCCACAGCAAACTGTGCTCTCTCGTGGTTGGCGGGGTGTAAGCCGGGTGCTGGAAGCCGCAGCTGGCAAACAATAGCGCGACGCCGTAGCAGCTTACCCCGCTATTAAATCCAACAAAGAAGAAAACGCGACACAGTAAACAAAGAGCACGGATGGAAGACATGCAGCATTTCGTCCTCTCTGTGATTTTCATGAAACTCTCTGTTACAAAGTGCAATCAAGCTTTGTTTCTGAGAAGTCTGTGTGCCGCCAGGAGAAATGCAGCCGCTGTCGGGGTAAGTGACGATTCTTTTGACCAATCAACCGTCTGCAGTGTGTTGCTCCACCTCCCGAGAGCGGATCGGTTCAGTCTGGCACCCATACGAAAGGGTCCCAAAAAAGTGGGACGGCTCGTCTCGGTTTCTAGGGATCCGTCCCGGGATGAGTCAGTGGAAATGCCGCTAAAAGCGCACCGTACCGAGACGAACCGACCCGAACTGCTTGGTGGAAACGCGGCTTTACACAATGCCTGGATGTAAGTCGATAGCCCCTAGCTAACATCTGCTGTACACTCACAACAACAACGACAGCAACACAATATAATGAATTACAATGCCCTACTGCTGCAAGCACGCTAGTTAGCATGGTTGTCTCTGCTAGTCATGGCCTGAGCATAGTAACGTTAGCTTACTTGAAAGCAAAGAGCACTGATTTATGAGCAAAATGGAAAGAAATATGTCCTCAGTTTTTTTTTTGTCAATTGCAACCTGTTGTATTTTGATCTCAACTTTTTTTTTCTTTCTTTTTCATTTCTCACTTATTCTCTCTTTGCTTACAAATCTCTTTTTTTTATTTCAAATCTATTCTTTTAGATTAAATAGTAAAGAAAAAAAATTCTCTCCATACTCATCAGGTTAATTGAACACTCTAAATTGTCCGTAGGTGTGAGTGTGTGAGTGAATGGTTGTCTGTCTCTGTGTCAGCCCTGTGATTGGCTGGCGAGTCACACCCAGTCCAGGGTGTACCCTGCCTCTCGCCCAATGACAGCTGGGATAGGCTCCAGCCACCCGCAACCCTGAACAGAATAAGCGATGTAAAATCAAGGAACAACCTCCAGTTTTACTTTCAGCACAGACTATGAGGGGGATGATTTTTCTCATATCTCAAGGTTTTCGAAAACTTTCCAGTTTTTCCCTCATACGGACAGGGCTGACAGCGGGCACACAGTAGATGCATGAAAAGATATTAACGTCTCGCCTCTTTATCTCACCCTAACTCAAACAAAGCTCGTTTAAGTTCAACTCAACAGAAGTTCTGCTTTTCCAATACAGCCCCATTATCAACATGCCTTTTCCCCCCTCCTTTCCTTGTGATGCATTCATGTGTTGTTTCAGATCACAGCCAAAAAAGGCTAAAACTGCTCAGACAGCACTGGCTTATGTTTCTTGTTACCAGTAGAGAGAGGGAGAAAAAATTTGGATAGTTCTTATTGGCAGGAAAACTTTTACCACAGAGGCTAATTCAAAGCATAGATAAGTATTTGTTCACGAGAAACACTAATGAACTCTTCTAAAGGAGACTGAGGGCTTCAGCGAGTCGAATAAAATGAGATGAGAGAGAAACACAGAAATGCTGTGTTGGTGTGTGTGTGTGTTTGTGTGTGCATGCTTTTCTCCCCAGGTTTTTAACCAGGTCATAATTTCAAATCTGCACAAAGCAGAAAACAAACTTCAAACCTCTGCAGTATTATTGGAGGAAACAAGCGCTTTGGATGATGTGTTAGCACAAAAGAGAGTATGCCACAACACCTGCACAAAAACTCTTTCACTGGCCCTTACATCTGCCCTTTCTCTTTCTATATCCATCTTTAACTCTTTATTACAGGTGTTACATATTAAGAGTGGAAAAGCTTCTATAGACCCTCATCCCTAACCCTATCGTGTTTAACTTCATCAGCAACAGGCTGCACACCTCTGCAAACACTCTCAGACTCAGTCCAATATCAACCTCTGCGTACATACACTTAAAACATTTCAGTCTGCAGGTATGACTCATCCCAAGATGCACGTTCAAAGAGGAGCTGTGCTACCTCTGCAACACAGGAAAACAAGATCTCACAGCAGCACAGAGAGCGGTTCATACAAACGTGATAGTGATGAGTGAGCAGCGGTTGCAGCTCTTTGTGTGACCTGTAGGCTTGAATACTGTACATACACAAAACACACACACAAGCACTCACATGCACAAACATACACACACACATTTACTCATTTTGTTTTGGCTGGCAGATGTTTTTGTACCCTCGGGGGCCTCCGGACCTCATTTGTCTTGTTTTGCCTTCCAGAGGAGTGCCCCAGCTTCCAAATTTAGACTCAGTAGATCTCAGACCAGGACTGCTGCTGTTCCTCACACAGAGAGGGTTGTTTTCTAATAAGCACCAGCCATGATGTTATCTAAATGTTGTCTTCTTTTTTTGAGACACAACCCAAAACTAATATCCAATTATTTTCCAGTTGGTGACACAAAGGAGAGATACATGACCTATTAGCTCTACATTTACACATATTATTGAAAAAAAATATATTTTTTAAATTCAATTTAATCTATTAATGATTGCTGTGTTCTTTCTCCATGCTGATTCAATAACTATATATTCTAAACCATTGGGTTCATGTTAGTGGATTTACAAAAGAATACACAATATCTTCCATTAAAATGTGTACATACCTGATAAACTGTTCTATTGATGTGATGCTGGGGCTCTGGTTAACAGCTAATGCCATGATGTTAGCCTCTGTCCCTGGTTAGGCTTTGAAATTAGAAACAGATTCAAAATACCACAACCATTAAATAATGTGCAAAAGGATTGGTTCATGCAATAAAATAAAGGACTTTTGATCTCACAGAAAATGTAGAGATTTTTCCCCAAAAGACTGCATTCACTGCCTGTCATGAAATGTACCCAGTCTTTTAGTCGAACAACTCCCAAAGATCACAAGACAGTGGTGTTAAAAAATATTGATACAACAATATATTCTGATACTTTGACCTGTGATAAAATATTAATAATTCAACTCTTAGTATCTTTATTGTTGTTGAAATAAAAATTCATACTTTAGGTGAGATGGAAGTCTAATATGTCTTCCACACTTCCACTGCAGTAGATAGCGCTGAACAGCTACTCTGCTGTATGTTGCCCATACACTATAGTAAATATAATCTCAAAGCATATTCAAAATATTTTGTTCCTCGACTTAATGATGTGTGTTTTGATTGTGTAAACACCAATGTCTATTCTTGGTTCAGTTAGTTTAAACCATTTTAAGTTTAAGTTTTACAGTGTAGTAGTCTGATAAAATAATAATCATAGTAATGTTTTGCGTAATATTACATTTTTAATGAGTAACATTGGTTACACCAATTGGCATTCATCGGTTTTACCAACTGACCACGTCTTTCACTCAATCATTTTTTGGCAACATTAGTTTAACGTCACAGTAGTTTGAGATACACACTTGATACATTTCATGTTTTCAAGTAAAGTGTATGTATGAAACACTGCATCTGACTTTCTTTATTTTAACCACAATAAAATAGAAAAGCTGTTTCTAATCAAATAGTTCACTGTGTAGAATACTGTAATACATTACAATATTGTAATGTCATGATATCATCGTATCAGGGCCCTAAGTACGTGATGCGTATCGTATCCTAAGGTTCTTGCCAATACTCAGCTCTACAAGAAGAAGATCCATTTCTCAGCCCAGCTTTTATTCTGGTCACAGGTAAAGTTTACATCACTGGTCCTAAAAGGATAAGCCCCAATATCCATAAGCAATACAATTTTATAAATGTCATTATAAGTGTTATTTCTATACAGAGGTTGAGTTTAACTAAACACCCGAGAGTAATTGGCCATCAGACATAATTGACACAATTGCCTCAACCCACAGCTGGTGTCAGGTTTCAGTGAGATGTGCTATCCAAGATTGTGTGTGTGTGTGTGTGTGTGTGTGTGTGTGTGTGTGTGTGTGTGTGTGTGTGTGTGTGTGTGTGTGTGTGTGTGTGTGTGTGTGTGTGAGTGTGTGTGTGTGTTGAAGTAGAGCATGGAGCCAAGAGACAAGGTGAAATTTTACACAGGGTTGAAGAGACCTCACAGACACAAGCTGGAGACGTGAGCTATACGTCCATCTGATAATATGCTGACTTCAGACCATATCATAAAAATATATCCCAAATTCCTCTCCTGGCTTAATTTTTTAAGTCAATCAAAAAGTAAGAAAGGATTAATAATTGGCACATCTCCCCTTCCAGTTATAATTCCATGAATCTGCACTCCCAGAACACTTCTTCAGAAATGTTTGTGGGAGAAATGTTCCTGTGACCTATAGTATGTGATGCTGTGAGCGTGGTTCTTAGTTGTGTATAGTGCAGCAGGCGTTGTCTTTGTTGCACAGAGCTGTGAAAATCTCTAAATTTGAAAATTTAACAGCTAACAATGATTAGTTAGCATTAGCAAATTAAATTTCTGAGGCCAAACTCTCCTTCTCTACCTGTTTTAAAAATATCACTTAACTCCTTTGAAGCTGAAAATTCTCAGATACGTTTTCTGCCCTGCACTTGCAAAATAAGACTTGGAAAATGCAGCATTAAGTATCACCAGGGCTGTAAACACAACAGCTAAAAAACTCAAGGTCAGCCTCATACTCCTTGTTTTCTAATGTGAAGCGTCTTTGTTCCCTCCACTCAACAAACTTTGATAAAAGTGCTGACTTTAGCAAAAATCAACCTTGTTGATTGGATGGGAGACTGTAAACTATCATGTGGGGCTAAACCATCTGCAGAGAAGCCCCAAGCTGTAGGAAGCTATTGCAATTTGTACCTCCATAGGCCATCTATGGAAAGCCCCAAGCTATTGTGGAGATAGAGGAAAGTGTTTAAGCTCTCACCCCGAGCTGGAGACTCAGAGCCAAGTGTTGAGCTGAAGACAGTGGGTTATTTTTTTTTTGTCTATAAGCTGAGTGCTGACTTTTTGAGTCCTGATATGCTGGGTTAAAGAGTAAAGGGTTACAAGAGTGATGTATTGCCAGGGAGAACACCCAGTTTATTCCTGCAAGCTTTGTTTTGTCTCCAGTAAAGCATCAGTATGCTAGTATGTGAGGTAATAGGGCCTGGGGGTGGATGTGCTGACCATTTTTCTTTGTTCAGACCTAAAACGAGACATCTATACAAACAAGCCCCATCCATCTGAAGCCTGAAATGATATCATTTAAAAACTACTAAATCGGCATTTTGTGAATAAGGATGTCTCAAAGAGCCTGCATCCAGAGGAAAAGCCTCTAAACAGAGCTATGAAAGAAGCTGTTCTGTCTTTGTTGGTGAGTTGATTTCTGCAAGGGTCAACTCACTTGCTTTGTTCAAACTGTATGCTTGACTAAAGCACTTTGGGTTCAATCTAACTGGTCTCCCTGGTGATGGGACTTTGTATTTTTTTTCTCTCTTTTTTTTTCTTTAAAAGATTTGATTCTTGGAGTTTTAGGAAGACTAAATAAGATCAAAACAGGGTTCAACTATAAAAGTCCTGGGTTGAGTCAGAGCTTGCAACTGGGGCCAGAATACACCTTCAAGAAAAGATTCAACAAAGTGTTTTTGAAAACCCTCATTCATCACTTCAGCAAGTCTTGTGAAAATCTCATGAAACTTGTGATGTTTTTAGAGCAGCCCATTTGAGCAGTTTACAAATAGGTTCGGGAGCGTCATTTATAATTTTAGCTGTTTGGAGATCTGTACACATTTGGTATTCCATTCACCGTTACTTCATATGGGTTTTCCAAATACTTCAACCAGTGACTAGTTTTTTGATGTTCTGTTTTTTCACATTTATCCTACTTTTGCTGTTTTGATCTGCTTTGTTTTTATTATGAATTTCAAAGATGGACCACCTGTGGGATGGACAGAGTCTTCACATGTTTTTTAAATGTACATGAAAACTAACAGTAAAACCAGAGCTTGTAGAGGAAGCGGTAAGTGGAAACAATAAACGAGAGAAATAGCAAGCTAAAACACGATATGCTATATAAGTAAAGTGACAGATTGGCTGGGGCTCAAAGGGTGAATTTTCACCAGGCAGTGTGTGTTTCTCATGTCCTGGGGGTTCCTCAGATGGCCAGCTATTTCTGCATAAACTGTTTTTTTTTTCTAGAGTCCCTACAGCAACATTGAAAATGTCTGTCCTACTTATTTGTCAATAAGTGTCAGGGGTTGAAAGCCTTTTTTTTTTTTTTTTTTTCAAAAATAAGCAAGTAGTAATTGATTTAGTAAGACGTCATGTGGTAGCGTATTGTCCCTCAAATATCACGGTTTCATCTCTTCTTGAGAGGATTAATAAATGTGCCTACACTTTAGGACAAGGTCCTTTCTTCATTACTTTAAATTGTTCACTTAAAGTTACTTTGAGTAAGACACTGACGTGTTTTCTGAACTTTAGATTAATAAAGAGCAAAACTCTGTTTAGAAAGATGCACTGTGAAAACCAATGCAATCAACTACCCACATAAAGTCAGATGCATTGCATGTTACAAGCCATTTTATTATGCATCCCACCCTGACATAGTGTTTTTGTGAGATCACAGTGCAGTCAGCAGAGAAACTTGAGATCCTCAAGGACACCTACACTAACGCTTCGATATATCATCTCTCTAAAACGATTGCCTGGAAAACTGCCACACCGCTCTGCCAGGGCTTTACTTGGAAACTCTTCTTCATCATGAGCAATTTGTACACACAGAATCTTACTGTAAAACCTGATTGTTGGCTCAGACCAGCAGCTGAATGGCACAGCATTCAGGCTGTAGTCCAAGAATGAAAAAACGCAACCCTTAACGTCCTCTTATAAGGATACTGAAAAAGCTACAACCTTGTTTTTCGTTGACAGTAATGCAAAGACTTATTTTGTCCATAAACTTGCCATTAGTTACAAAAGAAAAACAACATCAACAACAATAAAACACACAAAAATACATCAATTACATTTTTCTATAACATGCTTTCTGGCATTATGGTTAATTATCATAACACTGATTACTGTTCAAGTGCTATTTTTTCTGAGAAGTGTAGCTTGATTAATTATGATAATTTTTTGACTGCTTGAAAAAAAAACCTTACACAAAAGTCCTTGAATTTTTTTTAACCACACATCTACTTCTCATCAAGAGAATCCCTACACAAGTGAAATTATTCATATTGGGGTCTTAGTGTTGAGGCTGTGGAGGCTTGCGGACATCTCGTGATGAGCTGAAATAAATGACAGTTGTCTTTTCTTTGTGCAACTTCTTTGTATTGCAAACACAAAGTATCAAAATACAAATACAGTGCAAATTCTTTGTACCAATTAAAGGGATACTGTATGATGAGCTCTCAATGCCAAAGAAATGCACTTTAAAAAAAAATCTCTTTCCAGGTGGATTTTTAGCTGGCTACCCCAAAACAAGTTGCAGGGTGGGAACAGCCTATGACCAAACTGTTGTATCTCCAATCAGCGTCAGCAATCTACTGAGGCCTTATCAAAGCTTCATCATTTATAAGCACCATCCTATGTCCACAGTTTCCTTTATATCAAAAAATTCTTACTTCAACCTTTCTCAGCTGCTTCCTTTGTTAGCTTGGTACTTTGTGAGCTGCACTCTTTGGGAGTTGTGTGTTTCGTCAGCATTGTCCTTCTTGAAGTGTCCTGTTTTGTTCTTTGTAAGCTATGTTCTACATAAACTTGCTCCTTTCTAAGCTTTATGAAATGCTTCCTTTGTGAGCTTGGTCCTTTGAGGCAGAGTCCTTGGGAAGATGACGCCCTTTAAGTGTCACAAAGCAAATGTTTTAGCCACTGGTTGCAGGCTTACAAACAGAAAGGGGTATATAAACATAGAATAAAGGCTGTATTCTTGTCAAAAACTAAACTATAGTACTGCAAATATGTATTGATAAATCTTTTATTGAATACCACTGAATCCCGACAAACAATATTTTGTGTTTGCATGTATGTTTATTTTTCCTTTGTAGTTATCACTATCTACACAAAGTGCAGAGAAAAAGGTCAGTTTTGTGTTATTTATCATATAATTTGTTGGTCACCTTTGTGTTTGGAGCACAAAATTACTTTATATGGCTCACTTGTTTCCCTTTTCCATTGACAACAAAGTGGTTAAATGTAAAGTGGTTACTTTACTAATTTATAGTTACACAAGAGGTTGGCTGTTATCTTTAATTCCTTAGCATGTCATGGCTAGCCTATGCTAGGCCCAATGTCCATGCAAGCTAGGAAGAAGGAGTTGTGTGAGTTTTGAATACACAACACTGACCTTTCCTTCCATACATTGTTGTGGAGAATGTAAGATCCATCGCCAATAAAATGTGTAAGCTAGCTTTTCTAACCCAGCACTAGAGGGAATATTGACACAGGCTAGTGGAGCTAACACCATATACGAACACCACATTTGAAGGATTGTAAGAAGAGACAAGAGAGTGAGACTGAACAAACTGGTGAATAAGGTCAGCTCAGTCCTGAACCCTGTGGAGGTGGAGGCTGAAAGGAGAATTACGGCCAAGCTGTTTGCTGCTGTAACTATAAATTTTCCTGTTGTGAGACGGATAAGACCAGGGGTCTTGGGAACCAAACAGGTGCCCAAAGAAAGACACAACCTGGGGGGAAATGGAACTGCGATTATGCCATTTCAAAGAAAAGGACACAGGAGAAAAAAGTAGGAACACAAAGTTACGCCAAGTCAGCTGAAAGGTGAGCTCCCATTCACCTCATAGTGCATAACACTGATATCAACTAACAGATCTGTGTGCACACAGAGAATCAGGTGCACTCAACAGTGGCTCATACACTCTTTCATTCACACTCAAGGACACATCAGCTCTGCTATTTATTTTTTTCTTTTAGGTGAAATAAAGTGAATAGGGCATATACCTGAATGCATGAAATGACTAACAATACTATTAAAAAGGACTTCAACTTGGACTGAGCGCTTTTATAACTAAACCCAACTTACCTTTGGAAAGGTCAGAGCAGAAATACATGTGATGACTGAATAACAGCAGATCTGTAGATCCACACTGAGTGGAGCAAAGAGAAGGCAACTAATGAAATGAGAGTATGACTACAACAAGTGCTAAAACCCAGAATAAGTTGGACACTTAGAAACTGATGCAAAGACAAAGACCAGCTGGTGTAACATGGACTGTTGTCACAAATTCTATTCAAGCATAATGACAGTTTCACCTTGAAAAGCACTTAACAATCTATCTCACAAATGTGCTGATATTGGCTTGCATACAAAAAGCGTATTAGGTAAGAGAACCACATGAAGTATAACATGAGATGGGAACTGGACTCCTGAACTCTAGCCAAGACTTGAAGGCTTTTGATTTTCGTCCTATTTATTATTATTCTTTTCTGAATTTATTTGTCAAGCTGCCTCTTGTAATCTAGCTAAATCCAGGATTAATTAAAATCTAGTTCCATTATATCCATAAAGCATCTGGCTCTATTTATTCTGGATTATGTAATATTTGTTTTTGTTAATCCAGGATAAACAGGCTCATCTCAATAAATGAGAAAATAGTAATAAAAAAGAATAAAAAAAGTTTAATTCTGAAATTGAAACTCAGAAAAATTCAGGTCACCCAGAGTGAAATATTAAATATTCATTTGCATTAGGATTCATTGATTTTCATGTTCAAATTTCTATGCACTCTTTACCTGAGTTGGGTTACCTTGTGGTGATATAGAATTGACCAGTCACTGTTACTGCTGTAGTGTTATGAAATCCCAGGTCACTTCAATACAGCCTCCAGCTCATTTGTGCTACTGGGTCTGTTATCTTTTCCTTTTGGCAATACCCCATTTGCCCATCCAACACAGTAATAGGAACACTTGAAACGATATGGTACTGATGCCTGGTATCTGGCAATCAATAGCAGTACTCAATGGTACCAATTTTCTGTACTTTTGTGTGTTTATGTGGTAATAAACACTAATTTGTTTAAAAATAAAATCTCAAAGATTTTCAATTTAACATATTTATTTTTCAATATTTAACCTTGCAATGCTGTGTTCATGTCCAGCATGGAATATTACCTACTCTTCCACCCCCTCACAGTCACAAGGAACTTGGGTACTAAAACATGGTACCATATGATTTTATGTGAATTGGTACTCATTACTACAGACAAAATTTTATCAGTACCTATAAAATTACCTAATTTGGTATCCATTCCTATGGCAGCCCAAATCCTCACTGGCTGTAGAAACTTCATACTGGACTAAAAGCAGCTTGAATTCTCCACTTGTCTGCTTGACTCCAGGGCTTTGAATCCTGAATGGCCCAAATCCTTTGTTGTTATATTTCATCGGTTAATGTCCTGGAAAAGGAGTCACTAATGGGAAATTCATCAAAGCTTATTGGTCTTTTTCTGATTCCTTCCAATACCCTGCTGACACATGACTTGGTACATTCATGTCAGCGCTGTAACACAGATTAACCCCACTGACAAGCAATCCTGCCATTTTAATCACTATTAGGTCAATATCTGACATAAGGATAAGATCGATGCATCCCTAATGGAGCTCTGCAAGCGAATTTATTGGAACTTTGACCAGAAACTGACTGATAGTGAGGAACATTGGTTAAAGTTAGACTGCTATAAATAAGCTTAGCCCAGCAACAGGCGTTACCATGGTGATTTTTCCCAGTTAACTGTCAGTACCCACACAGACTGAGGGCAGATTTCAGCCCCACAAGAAGTAGATAACTAATCTGCAAGATCTACTGATTTAGTTTTGCAATAGGCAGCTCAAAGGGAGTGAAAAAGCTTGAAAAATCAGTATCTGTGACACATTTTGAATGTTTAAAAAAGTGAAATAATTCTTGACCAGGTAGGTTTAAGGTGTCTAATTCATACACAGTCTCAGCCTTTCACAGAACAAAGAGAAACATGGAGCGCAAGGACTGGTAGCAAGTCATCATCTGGAAGTGACAAAATCACCTGCTGAGTGATGATAAACTGATTCGGATTAAACTATAGACACTAAATTATTGAAATGGTTTGACGTATAGAGAGATCAATTGACTGGGAGTCCCATTACAGTTTCTACTTGAAGTACTTTTGTCAAAGCAGTTTTCACCAACCCTTTTTTCTGTGATTTAAATCTTGACATTGATTGATCACTTTCTCTCATTCTGGCATGCCTGGACTAAAAAACCAGTCAACTTGAAGAGATATTCCTGAAACCAGGACAAATGAAAGAGTGACTGTCTGCTGCTTCTAGAGGCTTTTATATCAGGAGGAGTCAAGTGTTCACAGTAGTGCAAAAGTAGGGATGGGCACCAAATTAGGTACTTTAATAGGCACCGACCGAATTCTGGTAAAAGCACTGGGAACCAATTCACATAAAGGAAAAAGTTACCATTTTTAGGTAAGGTTGCATCCTTGAAACTGTGAGGGAGTGGAAGAGTAGGTGATTTTACATGCTGGAAATGAACACAGCATTGCAAGGTTATATATTGAAGAATAAATATGTTTAATTGAAAAAAAAACTTTATTATTAAACAAATTGACATTTTTTAACAAATAAACAAAAAAAGTACCAAAAATTGGTACCACTCTTTTAAAACATTTGGTGTCATAATCGGAATTAGAGATCAGAGAGAAAGAATTTATTGTTAAAAAACAAACAAAAAAACGAAACAAAAAACCAAACAAAAACAAAAAATCCTTCTCTTGGTTTGGTTGTTTGTGTGTTTGCCATCTTGCAGAGTCTGCCTGAGGGCAGCAGCTCAAACATTTTGTGACCAGGGTGTGTGAAGTCCTTAACAATGTTTCTTACTTTTCCAGGGATTCAAGTTGCAACGAAGCTCTCCAAGGAGGGAAGAGAGCATCAGATAATCTTCTCTGCTCAGTGGATTATCCGCAGCCTTTTTTTTTTTATGCTGCTGAGCAACCTGCATCCACACTTTAATGTTGAATGTTAAGATACTTTCAATTGCAAAGCTGTAAAAGCAGCAGCTTCCACTCCAGATTGTTCCTCTTCAGCAGTCTTAAAAAGTGGAGTTGCTGTTGGGCCTTTCTGATGGTCGCTGTGGTGTTGCATGTCCAGGAGAGATTTGGATCCCCACAAACTTAAAAGCCACTCTCTTACCCAGAATCAGCTCCTTCGTTTCAGTCATGTCCAGTTTCGGGTTTTTTCCTGATCCTCACATTGTCAGTCTCTGGATTTCATCCTGTTTTGTTGCCCTCTGAGATAAGACTAAATACGGTTGTGTCATCAGCAAACTTTATGGTGGTAATGCTGTGCAGCCATGGGTGTAAAGAAAATAGCCTTTTCTCAGACAAAATACCATCACACAACTAAATCAGCTGTCATAAACACTAGACCTGCAGGTTTAGAAATGGTGCAATTACTTGGAATGCTTCTTCAAGGTTAAAAAATGTTCTGCTTCAGTTGGGAATAAGAGTGGAAATTGAAGGTCCATGAAGGGTTTTTCTCCCCGTTTACATTACTATGCTGTCAGAAATGTCAGTCATGATGATGAAATCCCAACCACATCAGCAACACACTTCCAACTGTCTGCGTGCCATAATTAAATTGTCACCATATTTCATATTTTGCAGTTGTTTGGGAAGCAGAGATGTCTGCCTGGCAATGATAAGTCTGTCAGACACACCAATCACAACATCCAAAACACTATAAATATTTAACTCAGGAAAGTCCAAAACATAGGCAAGTGATAGATTCTGAAGCACTGATCAGCAATCGTATTCAAATGAAGAACGGAGAAAGCACGGTTTTGTCTACATTGTAATAATATAAAAATACCTCACAAAAGCTTGCACCACTGGCTTCCCATCAAGAAGGAATAATGTGCAAGTTTTGATGTGAAGCAGCTGTGCAGAGCCACAGCACATGAAGCCTGAATTGAAGCGCTGCTGGAGTCACAAGGTGCACTGACCTTTTCCACACAGTGTGTGGAACATAGTCATTGGGATAAGGATTTACTCTTTGCTAGGGATCACAAGGATTGGACTGTTGATGATTGGGTGAAGGTTCTCTTCGGTGAGGAATCCAATTTTGAGTCGATGTCCAATCCAGGCAATTTACCGGTTAGGAGAAGGCCTGGCGAAGCCTACTAACCAGACTGTCTTTCCCCTACAGTAAAACATGGGGGTGGATCAGTGACGACCTGAGGTTGTTTCAGTATGGGTGGAACGGGGCAAATGCAATTGTGTGAAGGGTGAATGAACCAGGTCACGTACAGGGCTAGTCTTGAATTCAGTCTTCTATCTGGTCTTCTCTCTTCTCCAGCTGGAAAACTCTTTCCTGCCTCAAATGACTGGATTTTTCAACAAGACAATGCCCCTTGCCACACAGGAAGGTCAGTTCAAGCATGGATGGAGAACCTGAAAATTCAAACCTTACTTTGGCCAGTTCAATCACCAGGGATAGTTGGGAAGTTAGAAATTATGTTATTGTAAATTAAGTGATGGAATTGACAAAGCAACATGAAAATATGTCAAGGTACAGTATAGGTGAAGCATGCAACCTTGATTGTTAAGGTACTGATGGCTGTGAAAGCTTCTTGTTCTGGGTTGCATTTTTTGTGCTGTTGTAAACGATGGAAGAGATTTTCTGTAGCTGTTTTTGTCACTAGTTACAGGGAACATTGTTCTGCTGTACATCCAAAAATCCAGACGTGTACCATCTCCACTGCTCTACTTTGTATCATGTTTAAAAAATATATGGGTATATCCCAAAGGCTTGGTTAACCACTCTGTCCTATTGAGCACAGTCTTGATCGTGGATAGCAAGAGGCTTTTAATTTCTGGATCTTTCCTTTAATTTACCATTGGGACACTGAGGTCTACTAAACAGTTCCTCCAGAATGTGCCAAAGAGTTACTTGAATACCAGGGTCAGTCGAGCCTATACATCAGCTTCCTCTATCTGTGGAACAGCTTACTACTTCATATAAGATCTTTTGCCACCATTGATTGTTTTAGATTATTGTTGGAGTTTTATCTCTCTTCTTTTAGCCTTCTTTTTGAGTTGATTACATTTATATCCCAACAGATTTTACCATTTATAATTGATTAGTTGTGTTTCTTATTATTGTTTCTGACCAACATTTACATTAAAGTACTTTGGTTAACACTTGTTTTTAAATGTACTATACTAAAAAAAGTTGTCCTGACTATTCGTTTAGATAAAGGTTATAAATGGAGAACAAAAGGATCATCAAACACAATAAGTCAGAGCTAAAACAAAGTTTTCAAAAATTTTGAGAAAATCTTTGCCCAGTATTTAATTTTGAGGCCAGAAATGTTGTTTGGTTTTAACACCACAAGTAATGTGAGCGTAAATGTGTTCCCAGACTATCTGATGGGGAAAAATGCTGGAAAACATGCGCATTCTATGGCTATAACTGCCTTGTTAAATATCTTAACTAATGTGTAATCTCTTAGCCTTTCAAAATGTCATCTTTTACCACTGCAGTACATAATAGAGATGGATGGAATTAGATTTGTGCCAAAAAGGATTAAAAAAAAAGATTCAAATTGCAAAAAAAATGTCTATTCATATGTGTGTGTGCATTACTGCGGTTGCTGCTGTAATGTCCGTGCACGTCTGTATCAGTGTGCATTTATGCCAGTTGCATCTGTATTGTCTGTATGCCAGTCAGTGCACTTGCTTTGCTTTTAAATAACAATGTGCTTAAACACCCATTTTAGAAGCTTTATCAAAGTGGCAGTCATGTACACTTTTAGCACCCACCAGCGCAAACATAAATCGGAGCCTATGCGCAAACATCTACCATCAAACTGGCTTCATCAACTTCTGGGTCACAAGGATCGTTGAATTTAAATTATGAAATCAAAATCAGCCTGGCCTGTAATTGAACTTCCCTTTATTTGATCTACATTATCAAACAAAATATTGAAAAAGGGGTTTTGTTTATTGTTTATTTTCATTTAAAAAAAAACAAACAAAAAAAAAAAACCCAAAATAAACCATGACTTAATGTTTTGGGTTTTTTTTATTCATAATTGAAAATCAATTGCTTTACTGTCACTGACTATCCAAAGGGTGTCACCCACTGCACAGAACAACATCTGGGGCAACAGGTGTCCCCCAAAAACTAGTCAGCCAATAAGGATGCATTCCTCACAAAGCCCATCCACTCCAAAGGTTTGCGCCAAAAATCACAATCAAAAAGTCAGGCAGCACAAACGAGAAAGCTGACATTGAGAACAAAAGTCTGATCAGTGAGGAAAAAGACAGAACTGCTAAAAAAAACACTGATAAGAAAAATGTTTTGATTGCAACTAATGCATTTTTTCCTCGAGTTAGATTATAGCTCTCAAGTTTGTATTTTTCTTTTTTGCAATTTTTTTTTTTGGGATCCTTTTTGGCACGAATCTAATTCCATAGAGATGGGGGCAGAAACCACATTAAAACGCTTGCAGTCTCGGTTTGAGAATTAGCTTCCACATGGCTGTAAAACGTCTTGCTCTGTGAGTTGGGTCCCTCAGTGTGACATGTTGTTCCATCCTGGTTTAGATCCTGAAGAAATCCTTAGCTCTTAATCTGAAAGTTTTTTCAGCAAAGGAACATGTTGCTCATCTCAGAGCACACCACTCCCCTGCCCTCTCTCTTTCTGCCTTCCCCAGAGGCTCTTTCATAATGTACAGATTACTTTAAGGTCGCTAGGTTGCTGGGTTGAAGCTGATGCAAAGTGACACTGTTATTTTTGAAGTCAGTGATGTTTATTTTTAGCCTGTGATGTGTTTGGCGAACAGAAAAGCTGTCTGTTTTCATGGTTCAAGATATTTGGGAGGAGGAGAGAGAATAGAAGTGGATGCTGCTTGACCTGGAGTAAACCAATTCCATGACGTTCAAGATGTCGTGTTTCTGAGGGTAAAAATATGCTGTGCTCTCTATGTGTCACTTCCTTTTTGTTGTTGACTTTTAGGAAGATAAAATACAAGAAACCCTGTGTGTCAACCTTTGTTTTCTTTACAGAAGTCAGCTCTCAGAGATAATTTCACTACGGAATAAAACTGGCAGTCTGTCAAGATGTAGTTTTCAACCACATGAAGGTCAACGTTGTAACCAGCACTTCTCTCACTCCAGCTGTCTTTTTCAGCTCCGGGTTGAATTTCTGAGGTGCTTACTTTAACTTTATAGAGTACTCCAAGTGATATATGCATACAGCAGCAAAGAAAGTACAAGAAGATAATCTCAGTAGGAAGAGGGGTGTGAAATAAACAGAGTTTATATAAGTGTCTTTTTTTTGTCTAGCACATGGATGTGTAGGCGTGTGGACATATGTCTTCACGAGTTTGCGTCTGTTGCTGCTATGACACTGTAGTCATGCTCCTGTTTCTTCTTATCATGTTGTGGCTTTCTAACAAGAGATTAGCTCTTAGCTTTGAAGCTAAAAGCACAACTCAGCTTTACTTCTTTGCCTGTTTCAAGCTGAAAGCTGAAAGTCCTGTTGATTGGATGCTCGCCTTCCTATGGCTTCAAAATATCTCTTCGAAAACCAAAAACAGGCACACAAGTGATCAAATTTGATATAGATCATGATCGTCAAGAAAAACAGCCCTGCACTAATGTTTGAGACTTTGAATAAAGACAGTCAGAAAAGAATAAAATCAAATTGCCTGTTTGGTCTTTTGTAGAATGAATTCATGTTTCAGGTGCTCTGCGTCAGCCTTGTTTCATTACAATTCTCAGAGTTTTAAAGAAGTTTACTTATAACTGCCAGATAATTTGTATTAGATAAAAAAAATATAGTGTAGAAAGGAAGGAAAGAGTCAAATTGAGCAAAACCGGATGTGCTGCCCCCCTCTAGTTATTTCAACTGCTGCTTCTGGCATGCAGGTTAATCCTGCATTCAAAGCTTACTGGGGGGGCTATAAGATAGGTCAGATGAAGGTGAAAGAAGAGTGATATCAGTGGTCAGAGTGAACAAGAACAAGAAAACAAAATTAAGAAGTATGAAGTGAGAATTTTGGGGTGAGAAAAAGTGGGACAATAATGTTTCATTTTTTGTACACAGTGTGAGTATACTACAAGGTAGAGATCTTATGATTTGCATGTTTCAAACTTAAAGATTTAAACTCAACTCTTTAGATCTGGAGCTAACGATCACAATTATAGTTCTGTAATAAGCAACTGAACTTATTCTTTAAATTATATGGGGAAATTTCCACACACGCTCCAAAACAAACACATCCTACTGTAAGCTAACATCTTCTCGTCAAAAGTAATAAGCCATAGAGAACTATTTGTGAAGAACTGTTACTCAGGATGAATAAAGTTGGGTATAAAGTGAAATGGTATGCTCAAACACCAACACCCTTTCTCAACCAGATTTTAACAAACAACCCCACATAAGACAATAATTCTCCACCATCATTATCTTTAGTGTTGAGAAGGTTTTGAGCTTTGTCACATAATGTTTTTTCCTTTAATATTCAAAAGACATTGACAGTGCCACAGAGCTACATTACACAATGGCAGGGGTCATTTCTGTGATTTTCTTATGCTGCTGGTTCAAATTTGAGGTCTCCATGGGACACACTGAACCATTGCTGTGATTGTGCCATGCTTAGATTAACTGTAACAACACAGCAATATCCAGCACATGTCCATTCCAACAAAAATAATCCAGAAACAAATCAAAACTCCACAGTGATCATGAGGTCAGACAGTACATGGGTTACCTTCAAAAAATATTACCACAGAATGACTGATGTGTAGTCCTCTAAATTTAACAGGTTTATCTTTCTATCTTTGATGTTGCTAGCCGCTGCCCTGTTGGCTATGGCTGCCTTTTGCAGCAGCTCCCTCCTCTTCCGTTTCTTGTAATTTTTTGTCTCTTTTTCGTAATCTTTGTTTTTGGAGTGGAAAATTACTTTGTATGGCTCATTTGTTGGTCATAGAGACCAAACTTTTTGTGGCTTCAGTGATATTTTTACTACTTTTTCTCCTGTGTTTGTCTGGAGATCCTACATGTAACCATGGCTGCATTGTTTACAGCTGTTAGCAGCCTGTAGCATGTCAATGCTAACTGGTGCAAGGCCTGATGTCTTCCCACAAGGTGAGGAGAAGGGGGTGAGGACGACGTGCTGGTTCTCAGGTGTGAGCTAAGAAGTGACAACATGGACCTGTCCTTCCATCCATTGTTATTGGGGCCCTAAGATCTATCTCTAATAAGAAGTAGCATCATGCTATTCACAGACATGGCTAACAGAGCTAACATCAGACACCAACGCCACAGTGAAAGAGCTTCACCTGCTGTGAGCAGACAGGATCTAGGAGACAGAGATGGAGCATGACTGAAGAAGCTCAGTCCTGGACCATGTGGAGGTGGAGGCTGGCTGAACTGGAGAATGATGGACATATTGTAACAATAACAGGGTGCATTAAGCACTAAAAGTTAACAAAATATTAACTTATTTCGGTATAAGTTGAAACAAGGTTCAGTTTTAGCGCAAGAGTTAAGTCACGCAATAGTCTGTTTTCCTAATGAGGCCAAATGTTATTTACAAACAAGCAAAAGAAAAAAATTTGGAGAAAAGAATTGATTAGTAGTACTGCCATACAGTTCACCTTTTACTGTAACCTGTCAGCTGGCTGTATGCAAGCCAACTCAACTAACTCTGACACTGTGTGAATATAATTCAAAGGAGAGGATGAAAAAAACTGAAGTATATAGTAGGGCTGCACGATTATCGCAATCGCAATTGCAATCACAATGTCAGCACATGCAATTCAGATTTTTCTCCATGATAACCAAGCAAGTCTGTAGACTCATCATGACACAACTTTTTTTATTAAATCGCAAGCACAATCGCAATCGCAATATTGTCCACCTAATCGCAAATCGCACCTTTTCCCCAAATCGTGCAGCACTAGTATATAGTAGGGCTGGACAATTAATCGGATTTTAATCGTGATTTCAATTTTGCCACCTGACAATCATAAAAACAATATAATCGAAGTAAAACAATTAATATGCCACACAGTGTAGATGTATGCAAGTTCCTGTGCTTCATAGCTCTTCTGTGTTCCATGTGCAGCCACAGCGAGTGTGTGTGACTTATGTGGATCAATAATACTGTATGTGCCACTTGCTGGTTCTTTAAAGTTGTGTTTAAATCAGTACTGAAGTTTTTGAATAAATGAATAATTGTGTATATTAATTGTGATTTCAATATCACTTAAAATAATCAGGATTCTTATTTTTTTCATAATCGCCCAGCCCTAGTATATAGAACAGACAAATAGATCTCCAGAGAAGAGAAAGAGACAAACATATAGAGAAACAGAGAGAGTAATACAGAGGAGACCGGCAGAAGTGGAGCAGAATAAAGGCCTCGCACTGCCCCCCCCTCATCCAGATCAACTCCACGCCCACTTTCCATCAGTCATTGCAATTATGCATGCTGCCAGAGATTGAGTCCCAAGAAGCAGAAAAACAACACCTCTCAGTGCTCTTGATAATGAATCTACTCCCTTTATCTCCACAGGAATGCTGGTGTCCCACTGTTCATGTACCCTGCAGAAATCAACAGAGGTGCGTCTGCTGTGCCAAGCCGGGAGTGGAGCGCTCACTCTGGGAGGGGGTGGGTGTTTGTTGACCAACAGGTGAACTGTCTACTATAAAACTTTACTTTCGACCTCACTCATTCAGTCTTATTTTATATGAGCTGCAGAATTCTCTCTTGGGTTTGATACAAAAAGATATATGTCACTGTGAGGAAATAAGAAAACACTGTAAATTACGTCTTATCAACTCCAAGAACACTGGAAACTTGGCACAATTCTAAACTTGAGAAGGTTTTCAGGAGCTAAACCTGGACAGGATAGGCTCTAATGTTCACTGATACAAGCTCAGTTTTAGCTATTACCAACAGAAATTGCAGCCTTTTGTAGCAGTAATATAACTACACACTCTCCCATAGTGGATGTGATTCTTCTGGAAAAGCTTAATTAAAACTTCCTTCTGTGTAAAATAAAATTAGATATTCAAAGATAGAACTGTGTCCCATATGTGAGTCTCACCCGGAAGATTTAATTCAAATAAATATCCTTACAGGACTTTCTTTCAGTGTCAAGCTAGTGATGGGAAAAACAGTTCATTTCAGTGTACTTAGTCACAAGAATCATTTCAGTAAAATTATTTGTTCAAAAGATTCATACAATACTGAATTGTTCGGTACCTATTCCCAGCTCCACCTGTAAATTAGCTCCTTGATCAGGAGCACAGCTTGGTTTGATTAGTCCACCTTGTTAATCTACTTTCCTGTAATGGAACTAACTATGCACCAATGTCTATACTGCTCATATTATCATGCATGTTTTCTATGTTTTTAAGTCTAAATGTGAATCTGCTGCAAACCAAATTGCCCTTCAAGGGACAAATTAATAAAATGAATGAATTAATAAATAAATGAACTGTGTGCCCTTAAATACGGTGCCCCCTATTTGTGTGCTGTGGGGTGCTGGATGACAGACGGCGAACACTCCTTCACAAAGACTGGAAGGCAGCAGCAAGCAAGTTATGCTAACGTATGCAGGTGGATTGTGGACGCATGGGCTAAGGTAACAGCTTTCGCGAAAGCCAACATCAATGTTGAACTCAGTCTGAGTCTGACTCAGACAAGAATGAGGGGGGACCTGAAATGATGGGCAGTGAAATAGCTCAGCTGTTTAATTCAGATACCGAGGATGAAAACTTTAATGTTTTTGTGGCAGAACAGTGAATATTTTATGTAATAAAGTTGATGAAGCTCACTGTTTTGCTTCTGTTGTTGTTTTTTACTGTATGTTTTAAAATGGGTCTTATAATATGGTGCAAGTTATATAATGGTTAATTACAGAAATAGACCACTGAATTGAGACTGCGCCCTATTATATGGAGCGCCCTATGGTGCGGAAAATAAATTACAAATGGGAAAAAAGCAGGCAACTTTACGATCTCAGAAGAAGACTGGCACAACTAATTTGATTTTTAAAGGAAATGCACGAACTCTCATACATGGAGAGAATTTGGTTGGAAATGTTTGGTTAGGTTTTCATTACCCCTAAGCAAAAATGTTATCTCAAAGGAGAGGATCCAGAATGCTAGAAACAATATGGGAGCAAAGATGCTAACCACTGGCATGCATTTTGGGATTGTCCAATTACTAAAAATTTGTGGTCAAAAATCCACAACATTCTCGAATGAATATTTGCAAAGAAAATATATTTTGAGTTTAATAGTAATATTTTTGAGAAAGTTGACTGCATTGCTGGGAACTTTGATGTCTACTTATTTGGAATTCTGGTAACTGCTTGTAAAAAAAAACATAACTAGACACTGACTGCACCCTGTTCCCCCCATGATCAATCAAACTTCCCGGAATTGGTAAATTAACAGATGATGTTATCCTCTTGTATATTTATCATTCATAAGATCTTAGGGTTTGTTTTTTTTTCCTGTATTTTATTTTTGTTCTCTTTGGCACTCTGCTTTGAGAGCATGTTGAACAATTACCCTACATATGAAAAAAGATCAGGGTAATTGCACACCCCTCTAACAGACTGTATAGTTATATATATATATTGTAAAAAGGAGTTCATTGTTTTAAAAAAAAAAGAAAACATTGAGGATGTTAAGGAGGAAAAGGGTTTCAAGATATCTAGATGTTTGCAGCCGACTTTTACTGTAGACTCTTCATACCCTCTATAACTGCATAGCTAATAGCTTGTAAACTGCTCACAACCATCCTCTAAATAAAGAAATAAAAAGAAAGTACTGCAGCCCCTAATATACATAATATTGTTTTACCTTATGCCCTGATTGATAATAAATCAATAAACAGCCAAAAAGAAAAACTGTGTGCCTTATTCACAAGCTCCTGGGAGCAAACACCCCATTAAACCGTGTTTTCAGTCTTCCTGCCAACATTTTGTTACATGCCAGGCTGTGTTGGCTCATTGTTTAGGCGTTAACTGGAAAATTGAGCTATATTTGTCCTCTTTCACTCTTTCTACTGAACAAGAAAACTGGAAACTTCTCCACTGGCATCTTGTGATTGTTTACAGTAATGATAAGCCATGGTTCAGCCAGGAAAACAAAGCAAAGCACTGTGGAGAGTAAAGGATACAGCTTTTAAATCTGGTGATAAAAACCTCTACAAGACTGCCAGATACAGTTTTGGCATTAGAGAAGGCCAAAAGAGGATATTATATATCATATATTATTATATTATTATACTATTATATAAGGATAAGCATATAAACAAGTTGGGCTCTAAAGACAGCAGAGAGCTGTGGCACGATTTTCAATCCATGACCAGCTACAAAGCAAAGCACGTTTGTCTGGACAGTGCTCTAACCTCCCTGATGAGTCAAACAATTTCTACTGCAGGTTTGAAACAAGGAGGGATTTGGAATGTCTTGACTTTACTGTGTCTGAGGCACAAATGGCAAAAAAAGTAGATACAAGCATACAAATTGCAGTGCAGTTTAAAAATATATATTTATTTCATATATTTCTTCCGTCGCAGAAAAGACTAAGATGCATTAAAACCAGAACAAGAAAGTTCCAGGACAGCTCATATCCTCAAGCCACAACTGAGTGAAAATAAGTGGGAAAGAGCACAGAAAAACAAATGGTTCCCTTACACTCTGAAATGTTACAGGACAAAGAGGTGACTTTAAGATATCTGAGATTCCAGCTATCATCTGACATAGCTGACCGCAAAAGGGGGACACACAAAAAGCAAGAAAATTGAAATAGCACCAACTTTTCTTTGTACCACTGAGAAAAATGATGTAATCACAGTTCTAATACTTCATCGATCAACATATTCTTCTTGAGCTCAGATTCTGAATAATATGCATAGCCTACCAGCATAGGATCTTCTTCACCACTTTTCATGTTCGCTTTGGTGTTTTTCTACCTCTGCATTTATCAGCACCACTCTATGGCCTCTCTTCTTAGACACAGGCAGCCAGTCAACACAGTCCCTTATGATCCCAGCATATCAGCCCATGCAGATCACTGCATGGATAATTCAGTTTGATATTGAGGCTGACTCAAATGCTGAAATTGTTTCTTTTTTTTTGCGACATCACTCTTAACCTCACTTAGATATCAGCAATGACATGTCATAAAACACTAAAAGCATGTCATTGTACAGGACCTTTAAGGATCATTAGAGCTCTGTGTCTAGACATAGAGCATGAGGCCTTGTCAGTGTACTCTGTTCATTTTAATCATGTTCCTAAATGTTTTCTAAAAAGCTAAACATTGCAGCGCCACCTTAAGTTCAGTCAGACAACTAAGTTTTGAATAGTTTATTTAGCAGAAAATATATTTTATGTTTGGCGCCCAGGCTCCAGCCTCATCACTCCTCACAGGTAAGTTTACATGGCAACATCGAGGAGTGATGAGCAAAACATACTGAACAAATACAATACAATAGACTTTATTTCAGACTCTGATAGGTCCATAGTAGTGACAGACAACAAAGAAATCACAAGGTAAAAAAAAAAAAAAAAACAGTTAAAAAACATAGACATTTCCTCCAGTGTGCCCAGAAGCAGGAGGTATAGTGTGTGTCACTCCGACTGATATCAGTTACGGCCATAACCAGCGCATTGTCCGTCTTCAGTCTACACATGAATTTATACATGAAGTTCCTTAACACAGCATGAAAGGTGGGCACATCATTTGTTACAAACATCTCACTTACACTAGTCCACCTAGGATGTTAAAGAAAAATGCGAAAAGCATCATTATACGCCACCTGAAGCTTTCTCATTTTTTCCTTGCTGTAATGACACCACAGAAGAGACGTATAGAGGGGTGTGCAATAAGCTTTAAAGAGAGCAATTTTAACATTGTCAGTGCACATGTGGAATTTACGTGCCAGCATATAAGCTTGCCCATAAAGCATACGACACTGGCGTTGAACATCATCATCGTCACACAGATCATCCCTCATTATATGACCAAGGTATCTAACCTTATTAACAACAGTTAAGACATCTCCTGCCAAGAAGACGGAGGGAAATATGAGCTTCCGATCATCTTTTGCTCTGGAAATCATGACCACACTCTTTTTGGAGTTAAAATTTATCTCAAACGACTTTCCATATTCAGAGCAGACTCTAAGTAACTGCTGTAGGCCAGCGCTGTACGGAGACAGTACCACTAAATCATCTGCACAGATCATGTGGTTAATAAGTTTGTCTCCCACCAGGCAGCCAGTTCTAATCTCATTTAACTGTCTAGACAGATCATCCATGTATAAGTTGAACTATAAAGGCGAGAGAATTCCTCCTCGACGAACTCAATTCGATACCCGAAAAGGAGTGGACAAACTTGAACCCCACCTAACTTGCATAGTTAGGCAAGAGTACCAGAACTGCACGATTCTTATCAGAAACAAGGGTACGCCTCTGTCCTTTAACTTAGAAAACAATTTGCCATGACTAATGCGATCAAACGCATGGGACGCATCCAGAAAACATGTAAATACAGTACTATTAGATCTTTTGTACTGACTGACAATATCCCAAAAACCCCAAAACAAAAATTTAGGAGCCTGCTGCCACTTAGTGGAGCCTACTATGTGTGGCCATGGCACCAGCTGCCATGAGGCCATTCCCCGCCAGTACAGCACCTGTAGAGGAATATACCATACTACTACGTGGTTGGAAGATGGTTATAACTTGTGAGACATGAGATGTGCATAGCACTGCAGCTCAAGTTGTCTGCCTGAACTAGCTCACAGGCTCGCCCCATTTGTGAGGGAATCAAGCACTGTAGCCAAAAGTTCAAGCTAAACCGGCAAAATATAATGAAGAGGAGTGTTCTGGAAAATGGCAGAACGTCAGGAAAAGATAGAGTGTGTTGGTTGGTAGCTGTAAACAGCAGGCATCTGGAAGTACTGAAATTAATGCCCAAGGTTAATTCCTGGTATTATCAGATGACTCTGTACATTTTTATATTAAGGAAACATTAATGAGGCTTTGAACGTATTATTTTCAGCTGGAGAGGTCTGCCCTAGGTACAATATCCTGTTTTAAAAGGGGATTAGAAAGAAGTCACAGGGAGGTTAAAAAATCAAAGAGGGAATATTCAGCGCCTCTATCTGGCAGATTAATTGGGGTGTCCCAACCCTCTAAGTGGACACTGGCTCTAATGACCCACGAGCTCTGTAGAGCGTTATTGCTGTACAGCAGTAATTACAGCCAAAACACAGTGGGAGTCACCTCCATGTAACAAGGAAAGTCATTACAACAATCCACTGGGCTGTTGCTGCTGTACTTAAAGTCCCATTTTGCACATGTGGGAACTGTTCACATGCTCAGGTTCAGAGGAGCTGAGCAGAAGAAAAGGTGTTACTGAATTCAAGCAAGGTCTGTGTAGACGTGTGCTACAAAGTCCGTTGATGCCATAGTCCTGTCTTTAATTTACAAATGTGCCTCAAATAGATCCTCGTGCTTTTTTTCAAAAAAAAAAAAAAAAAAGAAAAAACAGCAGGACTGTGTTCGCTCAGACTGCCACCAGCCTTTAGCAGCCGATGATAGGATGAAGGAGGGATGGATGGATGAATGGATTTTTTTTTTTTTTTTTTTTACTGAATCTCTCACAAGAGAGCAGAATATACTTTTCAGGTCTCTAGACTGAATCCCATTTTGCTTAAAATTGTTTCTATTTCAGTCAGAGAGTAGGAGGTTTGGAGTGAGCTGACAACCTCCCATGTCCCCAGGGCAATGCTATATTTACCATCTGGAAGAGCAGGGGAAAAAGTATGGTAAATGTGTCAAAATTCAGAGTACTGGCCACTTAATGCTTTAGAGGTTCACCTAGTTAGGTTTATTTAAAGCCTTACTGCCTGAGTTAATTAACAAGTATAAAAATAATTGTTTTTGACAGTGTTTTTTGATTGTGTTAAAAGCCAGAGAATAAAAGTGGGCCTTAAGAAGAGACTTAAAACAGTCCACTGTGGGGGCAGATCGGATGTGGGGGGCAGAGCGTTCCACAACTTAGGGCCGACCACAGAGAAGGCCCTGTCCCCCTTTGTTTTAAGTCTCGTCTTAGGCACCACAAGTTGGGACTGGCCCTCGGACCTCAAAGCGAGCGCTGGAATGTGGATTTGGAGAAGGTCCATAATGTACTGAGGGGCCAGTCCATTCAAAGCTTTAAAAACAAACAATCAAATTTAAAATCAATCCTAAAATTAACAGGGAGCCAGTGCAAAGACGCAAGAATCTGACTAATATGCTCGTGTTTTCTGGCCCCTGTAAAAAGTCGTGCCGCGGCGTTCTGGACTAACTGCAGGCGGGAAAGCGCTTGCTGGTTAATACCGGAGTAAAGGGCGTTGCAGTAGTCCAGGCGTCTTGAGATAAAAGCATGCAAGACTTGTTGAAAAAGATTAAAAGATAAAAATGGCACGACTTTCGATAAAAGACGAAGATGATAAAAACCTGATTTTAAAACGGCATTGACCTGTTTTTCGAGTTTAAAATCACTGTCTATGGTGACGCCAAGGCTGGTGACAGTAGGACGCACATAAGTGTTTAAGGGTCCTAAGTCTAAGGCAGTATCGCCAAATATAATGACTTCAGTCTTTCCCTCATTGAGCTTTAAAAAATTTTGAGATAACCAAGCTTTGATGTCACCCAGACAGTCAAGCAGGGGTGTCAGGGGGCAGTGGCCATTTTTGGTTATTGGGACGTAAATTTGGCAATCGTTCGCATAAAAATGATATGAAACACCATGTTTTCTGAAAATCTCCCTGTGTGATCAAGGGGTTAATAACACTTGAGAATTATGTTTGGTTCCACTCAGAAAGAAGTGTTTATATCCTGATCATTTTGGTGTCGTCTTTTAAAAACTGTTAGAATGGCCACCACACCTCATGCCTAACAATCTTTATTAAAGGTTTGCCCCAGTTGATAGGTCACACCCCCAATGTACAGAGACTAAACTCAAGCATCCCAGTATGATCTGATGGATGTTTCAACAGGTTTGTCATCTTGGTGTTCCCCCCTTTTCTAAATCAGTGAAGTAATATAATATTCTCTTTAAATGTACAGATGTCTGGAGTTAATTCAAAGCTTTGCCTTAAACACAAATGTCTGTCTGAAACACAATGTGTTGGTAGTAGGGTTACTTTGGACACAGGAAGCACTAAGAAGCCTTGGAAAAATTCATAATGGACTTGACATATTTAAAAAGCACCAAGGGAACCAACGATGCTGAATTCAGCATAACTCCGTGGAGCTGGTGCAGTCTGCCAGTCATGCGGCTTTATTCAGAGTGACATTATGCAAAAGTCACTAAAGCATGCTTACACAAAGCGCTGGGCTGAGCCAGCCAGATGTTGAAGTCTGCAGGTCAAACAAACGTAAAGTCAGTCTTGGTGCATCATGATGAATTATTTGTGAATGCATAAGGAGGATGTTTAAGTAATGCACACTGTGTCACGTTATGTCACATTTAAGTGGTTTGGTACGAAGCAATCATGAGCACTAAGTTTCCTTGCTGTTTATGAAGAAATGTAATTCTGACAAATCTACCAGTCTAAAGACATGAAGAATCAGAGAGAAAGAAAATTTGAGCATTATCTTAACTTGGAAGCAATGGTAAAAGAAAATTGTGTTTGTTAGATTATTTCTTTGTTGTACCAGCTTCTTGGTTACAAATTTTATACTGGTGGAAAGCCTGTTTATTTCACTTTCAAATGGCACCACATTTGTGAATAAAGAAAGGGTATCAATAACCAGTTCCTGTTAAGAATCAAATTGAAATTATTTGATCCATTAATGTCATGAGCCTTAATTTAAATTATTCCCTTGATGAGTCTTTACATTACGCCGGAGTAGCTGGACCTTTCAAATGACGTGGTACTTGTCAGTCACACCCATCAGTCAGCAGCAGAATTTCCAAGACAATGGTGAGGAGACTGAATGGGTGGAAAACACCACCAACATGCCAAAACATTTGCTGATTGCATTAAATACCAAGAGTCTCATGTCATATAAATTTACTTATAAACTCAATAAAGTGCTGTTGACAAAGAAAATCTGTAAATCTTACTTTTTGTACACAGACAATTCTCAGGAATTGAAAAGGGAATCAACAAAGAATCTGATCAATAAGTGGAATCAATAAGGCACTGGTATCAATAGAATCTTACTAATGCCCATCCCTATTTGTGAGGTGCACACAATTGTGAGATAAGCAGCAGAGCTGGCTATGTGGGTTGCACCCATGAATAAGTTGCATTGTGTTGCCAGGTGCCACCCTGTTGTTGCTGCCTGTTACAGCAGCTCTCTCTCTTCTTTGTCCGCTTCTTGCAATTTTTCATCTCTTTTTTGTCATTCTTGCATTTGGAGTGGATCAATATTTTGTATGGTTTATTTATTAGTCATGAACACCAAACCGTTTTTGTCTTTAGTGATATTTTTACTACTTTTTCTCCTGTGTTTGTCTGGAGATCCAACATGTAACCATGGCTGCTTTGTTTACATGTAAAATCAACTGTTAGAAGCCTTTAGCATGTCAATGCTAGCTGGTGCAAGGCCTGATGATTTCCCACAAGGTGAGGAGAAGGAGGTGAGAACAACGTTCTGGTACCCAGATTTCCCTTCCAAGACGCTTCTACTACTACTAAAGAAAAGTCAGGTGCATGAATGCAGGCATGCTAAATGTTTCTGCTTTTGGATTTTGGTGACCAACCAATAAAAAGTGTTAGCCTGTGACCCTGCTGCAGGCATCAAGCCCTTGATTTACACGCTATCCAACACTGCTGAATGTTATTAAGAAATGTGGCTGTAATAAAGGGTTTTTTTTGGCCAGCAGGAGGATTGTGGCTAAAATTAACATTATGTACCTTGTCTGAGCAAGATGCCAAATGATGATGGTGCCAAAATAAACAAGACTGTTCCAAGATGAGGACAGTAAGAAAAGAAGATACCTGAAGATGACTTTTAAGAGTACTTGAGCTCAACTTTTCTACAATGTCAAATCCCTCATTACAGATTTTAAGTTAAATACCATCCATAGAAAACGATGAACAGTGTCTGAGATGAACTGCATTCAGAGAGAAATTTAGCGGTCTTACAGTCAATCTGAGAAGCACCTCTGAGAACATGAGAACATGGTATGTTGGCTTCAAAGGAACCAAATAATTTATCTTTTTATCCTTCAGTGGTTTATTTTTGAAGCATCAAATAATGATCCACTCAGTCAGCATAAGAGCAGCATTTTGAGATGAACCACTAAGAGCAGCATTTTGGTATTTTAATGAGGAAAAACATATGTCTGGATGACTTAGTGTGGTCTTCCAGTTTCCAACTGATGTAAACCAACACAGGATAATGAGAGCTGTCCAAACAAGCCAAAAATAGAGCAAGCTTGAATCTTGTAGGAGAAACTGGTCTTTATCTGATTGTTTGTGTTTTCCTGTAATAACACTTCTCCAGGGATGGGTACCTTTCACATTTGAAACGATACGGTATCGATGCCTGGTACCTGGCATTCAGTATCATTCAGTTCACTCAACGGTATCAATTATTAGTAACAATATAATCTCAATGTTTTTGAATTGAACATATTTATTCTTCGATAAAAAACCTTGCAATACTGTGTTCATGTCCAGCAAGAAATTTGCCCTCTTTTCCACTCCCTCACAGTTACAAGGATGCATTTAGGGACCTAAACGTACCGTTTGGTTTTATCTGAATCAGAGAATTCAGTCAGTACCTATAAAGACTATAAGACTATAAAAGACCCTAATTCAGTACCCATTCCTACGCTTTCCTCTTTGTCCCTCGATTGAATTTCTCTGTACTGTGAGGCACAAAGGCATAAGTATTGTTGTGAGGCTATAGGCTGAAGGGCTACAGCTAATAAGGATGCAGCATTGTACGTTTGTCAGACAAGCGCAGCTGACACAGAAGACTCAAAGGTACTGGCACGCATGCTGATAAACGGCTGAACCCATAGTGCCACCCTTCAGTCCATCTCAATTTATCTTGCTCTCCAATTTCTGATTCACAGCACACATTACTCCCACCAAGTGTTTCTAGTAAAGTAAAGTAAAGTAAAGTATTGTGACTTTAAAACAAAAAAGCCTTTTTTTTTCTTTTTTGAAATCAAAATTATTCACTTTAGTGCAATTAGGGATGGGTACCTTGCACATTTGAAATGATATGGTACCGATGCCCAGTACCTGGCAATCAGTACCGGTGCTCAACAGTACCAATTTTCAGTACCTTTTTTTTTCTGTTTATACGGTAAAAATATCAATTCGTTTAATAATGAAATATGAAAATTATTTAATTTAACATATTTATTCTTCAATATATAACCTTGCAATGCTGCGTTCATGTCTAGTATGGAAAATCCCTTACTCTTCCTCTCCTTCCCAGTCACAATGATGCATTTAGGTACCTAAACATGGTACCTTTTGGGTTTACCTGAATCAGTACCCAGTACTTTTGACAGAATTTAGTCTGTACCCATAAAAGTACCTAATTTAGTACCCATCCCTGAGTGCAATAGAAACAAAATGAATCAGGAGAAAAGCATATTATCTCAGCCCTCTCTCTCGCAGGGACCTGTGGTGTTTTCAGTCAAATTTGTTTCGATAATGGTAAATCACTGTTTGATGAAAATTAAAGATTATGTCATGCTGCTGTTCATCTGGCCTGCACCTTCTTCTTGGTAAAATTCAAGAGTTTGTTTTTGTTTCCAAATATTTAAATAACTGTTTTTAATCATAAACTAAATGTATAGTTCATGTGACTTTTATGTTATCTGAAAAATGTATTTTCTTAGTTGTTTTTCCAGACCCTACTTGTAATGAGATATAACCGCCAAACAGTTGTTTGCCAATATACAACAACAATACTTCCAAAATAACATATATTTTTTCAAAATTAAGAAAGCTAAGTTTTACATAAATTGCACTATGATTTTCAGAACTCAAGAAAATCATTTCTGCAGTCTTTGAAATTAAAATCCCATACCCTTATAGGCTATACTGTAATTGTCAGTTTATTTAACATCAACCTTGTTGTTGGTTTAAAATATAATTGCATACAGCACAAAAGCAGTAGGGCACAAATGATGGCGCTAAGATAAGATATCTCCAAAGAGTCAGTTTACACAACAGCTCAGAAAAATTGAGAGCAAATCTGTGTGGGTAAAAAATGGGTTTGATACGTAACCAGTCCAAACACATGAGAAAAGATAAATGTTTCAATGCAGAAAAAGCCCAGAGCACTCAGCCTGTCACAGCCTTTCTTCTCTCCTGATGCATGATGCTGTGTGTGTGTGTGTTTCAGTGTGCCTTGCACTCCCATGTCGCTATTAATGTACATGCTTTTAATACTGTGAGCTCGGAATTTAGGCTTGTTTGACCATCGCACATGTCCCTCCAGAGAAGAGCAACTACAAAATACATAAATCTATGGTTATGAAACGTCTACTCTAACCAGGGCAAGAATAAACCATTGATTGGTCTTCCTCTTACATAATCCTTTCTGACAAATACAGGGCATGCTCTTGTGTTTGTTTTATTTTTGTCATCAGTCAGTGTAGATTTATTTTAGGGTCTTTCCAGGAACCGTGACACAGAGATCACTCATTTTCCTATTAGTACTGCTTCACAATGAAGAACCACATAGGCCACTACTATTTATCCTTAAACTGGGTTAGGCAGAGGGATCCTCCCTCTTTCAATTGAAAATGTAGCATAAGGAAATAATTTCAAAGATTTAAAATTTGGAATTAGGAATTGAGAAAAAATAAGAACATTTTAACTTCAGGAAAAATACTGCACGTCATTTTCGGTTGCAAAAAGCAGATAATGAAAGATTGATAATACAAAACATTTTTGCTTTAAATTTTAATAACTACAGGGAAAAATGAATTTGCCAAAGATGTTAAAATGTTCTAGTTTGAAAATTGCTGCTGTGTATAATTCAAAAGAGCTTCATCAAACCCCTCAAATTTGCATGGGTCTTTGAAAAATAAAAAATAAGGACTGCTGGCTTAAAATGTAAGCTTGAACCAAACAACATCATAGAAACTAACAATAACAGATCCTTACAGAAAGAAGAGGCTCAGCAAAGTGGTGCAGGTGTGTCCTTCAACTATAGATCTTAAATGTCCTTGCATCATCACTTTCTTTCATAACTCAACAGGCTGCTACTGATCCAGTCATCACCTCTCTCTGCTGTAAATCTGGACACCCAAATCACCTCCTGTTTGCATTTCACTGACAGTAGCTTAGCTGTATTTTTACTGTATGAGCTGCTAGGCTGATCCTACCATACACAAAACACAAGAGCCAGCAAGGACAGTATTTTCTGTGGTGCATTAAAAAAAAAGCATTTAACTAAATCATGGCAGTGGAGGTCCAATAAAACAAATGATGTGGCATAATTCATTCATATAGTGCTAGAATTGCATGTCAGACTCATTACACTATGCACAGAGGGGTCTTAGATTAGAATTGTCATTGCACAATGTACTATGAAATTGGAGTTTATATAACTTTTCAGTGCAGGTAGTTAGAAAAGAGACTATAAAAAGACTGTTCATAATCATATAAAAACACATTAAAGCAACTAAGTTAAAATGTAGCACACCCACACACATACACAAGGCAAGAAAACTTATTGCATGTTCCCCACTTATTGCATAACAAACATTATTTTGCATCTAATTGAGTTGATGCTTGAGGGTGAAAAGTGTTTTAATATCTTTTTGTTCTGTTTACCATCATTCTGAATCTTCGAAGCGAAGCAGTTCAAGCAGGTGATATCCCAGGTCTGATGGGTCCCTCAGGACACACCTCATCAATATTTTAAGACCAGTTAAAATAATTACAAGAACTTGAATTTTCCACTGCTGTATCTTTTAGGGACCAAATCTGATCTTGGCATCAGGTATTGGTGTATCGGTGCCCCTCAAAGCTGGATGGGTATCGGTGGGAAAGGGGCTGATCCGTAGTGCCAATCCAGGCAAACAGCTCCATGCCTTTTTTCACTGGCGCTCTTGGCTACTTGATTTAAAATTTTTCCTTTGATGCACTTTTTTTGCTGCATTACCAGTCTACAAGTTTACGTTTGAATAGAATTTCTGTACATTCTGAAGTAGGGATGCACGATATTATCGGCACAATATCGGTATCGGCTGATAAAAGCTTAAAAACACGTTTATCGGTATCGGCAGATATGAAAATTTATGCTGATATGCACAGCCAATAAGGTGCTATTCAGTTATGATTATTATTATTTTCCATCTGAAAAATAAGCTCCTTAAATAAAATGTAGCACTTCATTTATTTGCACTGCAGAGCTCTGTGTCTGTCACCAGGTTGTTACAGTAGCTCTAAAATAATCAAATGCAACTTGGTTATGTTTAAAAATGCATTGTACATTTAAAGTTCATGTGATCTAAAGAAATTATTTTTCTGTATTTCAATACTGAATGTCTTGAGTTTGAAAAAATTATACATTTCTTATTTATGGTAAAATCAAATGTTTTTTTGTCTTGTTTTATGTGTGTGTCTTAAACTAATAAGACCGTCACAATTAGAGTAACATATAAATTCCAGTACAGGATAGACTTAGCTTTCTTTACAGTGAGAAAAACAAACAAACTTAAAATTATCGGTATCGGTGCGGCCAAAAGGGTTTTCAATGTATCGGCATATCGGATATTGGCAAAAATCCAATATCGTGCATCCCTATTCTGAAGCATTGTTTTTACCAAAATAGTGCTAAACATTTGAATATTATATAGTTTAAATAAATATTTACTACAGTTTTTCTATCTACTCATATTTTGCCTTTTACCCAAAACATTACCAATCTTATCCCACAGTAAGGCATGCAGGTTATTATTTAACACTGGTATCGGATCAGTGTCGGTATGGACTGATACCCAAAGCCCAGGCATCGGTATAGGAACCAGAAAAGTTGGATCGGTGCATCCCTACATACCATGCCATTACATATTGCTCTCAGGTTGTTGCAACGCAATTTAATAAATGGCTTGAAATTGAGAATGTTTTGTTTGTTTAATGTTTTACTATGTTGCATACTGTATCGGTATGGATCGGATATCGGCACAATTAAATTTTAACAGATCAGAACGGAATGTAAAAAAGGGTATCAGCCCATCTCTATCTTTCGAAATTTAATTCTAAGTAGAGCTTTAAAATGAAAAGAGAGAAGAAATGGCAGTGAAAAAAAGCAATTTATTGAAAGAAAATAATGTGAAATAGGTTGTTCACTAACCAGTTTTAGTTATAAGTCCATAGGTTAAAAAACAAACACAAAATCCCTGAAAACCTTCTAAAAAAGAAATAAAAGACACAGTAATCGTAGCTCCACCGTTCTTGTTGATCACTTCAATAATTAGTTTCAGCATGCTTGATGCAGATTTTTTTTTTGTGAGGCTAGTGGGAATGTTGCTCCAAGTGGTGAAGATGGATGTTTCAGAGGACATCCACTGTCTGGAACTTATGTCAATTTTGTAAATTTCCCTTGCCATCCACGTCCAACAACTCGGTGTGAATAAGGGAACACACAGGATCTTTTTTGTTTGTTTTTTTTTGGGGTCTACCACTTAACTTTTTTGTTTTATAACCCTCAGGATCTTTTAAAAAATTCAAAATGAGTGTCTTACTGCGACCAACCTCAGCAGCAATGGCATGTTGTGAGAAGCCTTGCTTATGCAACTCAAAAAAGCAACAACAATCAAAGAGAGAAAGCTTTTTTGTTATGCCTTTGCCATCAGGGGGTCACAACAGTGAAGATGACAGAAAATGATGAAATGATACGTGCAATTTTTCAACTGGTCCTAAAATTTTGATTAGGTGTGTGTTGTAGGCATTTATCAGGGTCCATGAGTCATAATGATCATTCAGGGAGGGATGAACTGCAGGGTTTTCCACTGAACAGCATCCATCTCACTGTAAGAAACAGGAACGTCGTACTGTCCCTGCTGCACGCCGCATTTTATATCTGACATTTTCCTTCATGTAACATGTTGATGGCAGATGCATACAGACAGTAGACATGGGCACAGAGCACTGCTGCACATAGACTGTCAGTGAGCTGAGTGCCTGTGGACCCATGTCACAAGCTCTTATTGCACATGACAGCCAACGAACATGATTGTGAGAAAAGGTTCACGAGTGCAGCGCGACCAAATGTAATGCTCATACTCAAAAGCAAACACTCACTACACCCACATTCATCAACATACTATTACCTCACATATTGCACGTATCTGGAGGTTTTACACAGCTACAGAAGGCAGAGAGGTACTGTTTAAAATACTGAATTTCAACATGATGAAATCAAGACTAAAACATTTAGTACGGGTTTTTTACTTTTGCATGCGACATCTTTTGTTTTTAAAGTTTGTATTTTTATTTATTAATACTATTTGGGTTTTTTTTTATCTTGGCCAACAGACCAAGATGAATACCTTGTAATGGAAAAACTACTAAATTTAATTCTGATTTTCTGCAACAAGAGGGCTCAAAGGGAAAGGGAAGAAGAGAAGAGGAAATGTATGAAAAGCATTACTTATCTGAAAGAAAATTCTAGCGCCAGGAAAAATATGCTTCATAATGATATTACAAATGTTTGTATGTAGGAGAATAAATTACAAGTGGATGATAGAAAACAAAGTAATCGACTTGTATCGACTTGTTGTGCTCTTTTGAGTTGTGTTACTTGTCTTTTTGTTATGATATTTTGGGGTTAGACAGAATTCAGAAACTTCCTTTTGAAATGGGTAAAATCACCTATAAAATTCACACTTGGCGTAAATTTGATCATAGCTTTATGAGAAGCAGGGTAATAAACAGGATAATGCAAAGTGAACAGATGGTATGCAACTTAATAACAAACTGACTGTAATAAAATCTAAGCTACTCAGGGCCCTTAGACCTTGATTTTCATCAAAGCGGAGAAGTAATAGTTTTCAATAAGTGCACAGTTTATGAAAGTGTAATCAGTAGAATGTTTTCAGCATGAGAGGAGGTTTGAGCTATTTTGCAGCTCTTTGTGAAAAAAGCCAGACAATATTGAACTTGACTTGTTTAATCTGATACATGAAACACAAAGACTTTCTTATCTACAACCTAAACAGAGTGACAGATGTGTTAAACCTGATTCTGACCTCTGGTGTTTGCTTCACTGATGCTTAATGGTAACATTTGCAGAAAAAATGCTTCCTTTTCCTTTTATATTTTTATTATAATTATTTAGGCTATGGCCAAACAAAAATATTTTGTATAAAAGGCTGTCTTTTTGACTGACAGCACCTTTTCACAGTGTTCATTTCTGATGCCAACAGTCACTGTGGTACAGATGATAAACTTTGTGGTCAGAGCAGGTTAGTATTGGCTTTCGATCTGCATTTATAGCCATTTGATCAAATACAATATTTTCACAGTCTAGACATTAACAGTAAAAAAACACCACATGACTGAATGTCTTGCATGAAGTCATAATGACATGTAAAAGCATGGCTAGACATGCCTCTGGATTATTAATAACTCACTCATAAAAATTCCTTCATCCTCTGGAAATACAGGCTCTTTCTAGGTAAGTAATGTTAAAAATAGTTCTGAAATGCAGCCAGTGACTGGGGGATGTAAGCAGTAGGCCTACAGACAAATTGTTGTAGCTTGTCCTGTTAGAAAAATCAGTAAAGCACAGACTTTGCTTCAAACAATGTACAATGAGTGTTGAAGCATATGATTTACACATTTAACAAGTCATGATTAAGCATCACTATAAAGCTATTTGAGTACTTCATAAAGCCTTAAAACACCAAACAAATCCCATTTCCAGCCAAACACAAGCAAAATTCTAAGATAGTAACACCACTTCCAAACATAGTGCTAAATACCACAAAATACTGCAAAAGCTATTTTACTGGTCCAGCAAATTTGTACAGCAGGTGAATCAGCAGCAAACAAGCAACCAGCAGATACCAAACACTGCACCCAAACGATGGCTTCAAAGCTTAACCAGCACAAACTTGCCACAATTTAACACAGCACACAACAAAACGTCACTTAATGTAAGCTAAAACAGCGGGTACTTACAGTAGCAGGGTGAGGCGTATCAGGTGTTTCAGCAGGAAATTAGGGACAGCTGCTTCAGGGAGAAACTCCTCTTCTGTTTCAAACACCATTGTTTCCCGAGAGAAATAATCCAAACTCTTCTTAGTCTGACCGCTGTCATGTTACCCACTTTGAGAAATGCTACACAATCAGCAAAAAGAGAGCTAACAAAGCAGCACGAACTCGAACACAACAGATGTGTGTGCGTTTACCGAGAGTTCAAACGAACCGCCTGAGTGCTGAGGGTGCGTTTGATTTGTGATTAATGACATCTGAGTGCATCATGTGCAGACAGGAGACAGAATAAGCGCGCAGGTGTCTCTTTATCCACATGTTCCATGCATCATCAACATCATCATCATCATCATCATCATCATCATCATCATCATCATCGACATCATCATCATCATTACTATTATTATTAAACTCATTGAACTGTTGGTTTGACTTAAGATAGCTAATTTAGGTTTTAGAATGAAATAATATTAACAACAACAAAAACCACCACCACAACAACAACAGTAATAATAATATTAATAATAATCATAATAATCATAAGAAGAAGAAGAAGAAGAAGAGGAGGAAGAAGAAAAGATACTTACTGGGGAGGTCTAAGCAATGAAACACACATATTTTGCTGGTTAAAAAAAAATGAAATTAAAAAGAAAAAGGATTAAAGTGGTTAAACCACTTTCACACATTGCCTTTGTTCCTCCAGAGCAACTCTTGACACCAGCTTTACAATATGAAGACATTTTCCTCCAATTTATCTTCTCAGGGGAACTTTCTGAATATCTTATCATCCACATTGTGACTGTTTTGGAAAGAGATGCAATTAAAAAGCTGGTTCCCTCCAGCAGAGGTTGCTTGTTATAACAACAACACACAACATTTTTTTTTCCTGACATAGTTTCTTGTCCATTTTTTAGATCATCGTCAAATCACAAAGCCTCAGCATGTATGACAGCATTTTGACATCACCTAACAGAGATGTACAGGGCTGCAGCTGTGATCAATCATTACAAAAAATCTCCCTGTCTCCTTTGGATTCTTGTTTAGCATCAATAGATAAATAAATAAATAGAGCTTGGGAAATGAATCCCAAAGCTATTCATTTGCATTCACAGTTTATTCATTTATTTTTCCTCCATGTTTATAAAATGTGCATTTGACCTTTGCATGTGATATACTGCGATGAATCAGTGCTTCATGTTGGTCAGCTTCTTTGATAATTGCATCAAATGAGTCCTTTAAAGCAGCAAATACTTCATGATCTAAAGGAACCACAAATGAACAGATGGTTCATGATGACCTGCACACTTTATCACCTGAGTACAGCCCTCTATTTAAAGCCATAAGTAAGCGCAGCTGTCCAGAGATTTTCATACCCACCTATAATTATATAAAGATATATATGGCCATCATGTAATGGTCTCATACTGTGCCGCTGCTGTTGCTATGGCTGTGCTTCTGTTGGATCAGACAGTGCACCAGTATGCACAGTGTGTGTCACCCTTATGGTCTGTGTTACCTGTAGATAGATGGACTGGATATGTCAAGATATGTGATATGAGAATAACAAAGTTAATTTTGAAGATTGGAATATGATAAGACCTACATTTTATTTATTTAAAGTTAATTCACCAAAATGCTAGTATCTCGTTGTACCAAATCCCAAATGATATCTGTAAAACACATGGAAGTCTTGGTTTTGAACAATCCCTGTCTCTCTAAAGACTGTGTTATGTCGCGTGGAAATGAGGTGCACAAGATCCGTGCGAGAGAACGTGAGGCTTTTATGCTTTTAACACCCCTCGAGACATCCTTTGGTGTCCATTCCCAAACTGCAGGGGGCGGTGTAACACAAACATACGTCTGCCAGAGTACTAAACTAAAGACGAAGACGTTTGCTTTTGTTTACAACCATAGACTGTAAAAAAAAAAACGGGCGTCATCTTGCTGAGCTTTAAGTGAGGTCGCCAGGAAAACTGCTCCCCCTGGTGGCTGGCTGCAGTATAAGTCAAAAATGCAGCTCTCCAGTCATTCCAGATGGGCTGTGGTCAAACTTTAGAAAATTAGTACACCTCGTAGAAATGTTTCTCACGTCCGATTGTTGTGGTGGTTTGAAGATATCATTTGGCTGCCTTGTATTCAAGTCCTGTTTTTTCCGAAAAGTTTTGTTTTCTTTTCAGTAGCTATAAGAGGTTAAAAACAAGGTTTTACGTAACGTTTAATGATGATTAACAACTGCCGTTCTTGTGTATTTTTTTTCAGGGACTGTAAAATTTGTCAGGAGGTAGAGTCAGGAAGTGTGAAGAGTCATACAAATGCCTGTATTTCTGCACTTTCACCACTAGGAGATCCTGTTCTTCCACCATCTTGTCCGTGTATCTTCATCTGGCAGGTTAGAAATTTTCAAGTGCGTGCGGCACGGAAGTTTTCCACATGAAAAGGACCGCACGACGGCGCATGGGTGGGAAAGTGACGTCATTTATCTGCACTAAGCTGAGAAGACCCCTCAGACGTGACAAGCATAAATCAGCCTAAAGGCTCCACAAACCCCCTTCCCTCTGATTTGTCAACCTTCTGAAAGCCTGTTAGGGGCAGAAGCTTGGGCATACCTTGGTGTTTGAGGCCCGTCAACCCTAATGAGGTAATTGCCGAAGAGTCTCTGGATGTGTTATAAACTACTTTGGAGACCCTGATGTCAGCAGCTGTGACTGCACATGGGCACGAAACAATTTTAGCTTTAACATATGTAACTGTACTTCATAGTTCAGTGATAGTGTTTAAAGCTAACCAGCAATGTTCAGCTCAGTGCTAAACCAAAAAAGCTGACATGTCAATATTATTCCTGCTTAACATCATCATGTTATTAGAAGCATTACGAGTAGTCAGTGTTGCTGCCTTATGTGTTGACTAAACTTAATTGATGTGTTCAAGAAAAGGATATTGCAGCGCAGTGGTCATATAAATCACTTCTTGGTTTGCTATATCTGACATCCTGACATGCAATCACATTGTGTTGTTGTCTCATGTAATTTATTCAGTGAGTAAATGTTGATACAGGTAAAAGACTCCTGACAAGCGGTGTCCTTCAATCTGCTAATGAGGATCCAAATAAATAAGCACTGCATAGTTTCTACACCACAGAAAAGTTTGCAGTGTTTGCCCTCTTCAGTAAATGGTCTTTTAGGATGCTAATTCAAAGTTTATTTTGCAAAGGTAGAGGCGTGCACGCAGAATGCTCATTAAGCTTAGTGTTGACTTTAGGGCTTTAGGAAAACACTTGTTAAGTAGAAAGACATACTTTTGCAGTGAAGACTTGCAGAAAATGGATAGTCAGAGGATAAACAAAGGCAAAATTAAATGCTTTTGACTAAAATAAATATATACAAGTACAAACTTAAATAATGATTCTGTTTTGATGTGACATGCACATTTTTTGTTGGTAACCATGGTAAAAGTTTTATAGACTTTATATACTTGATGTGTTTTAAACAGTTTTCTAAAACCTTTTTTGAAACTACTAAAATTGCTTCAGTTTAAACTTTGTTCAATGCAAGAGTCAGATCATCATTGTGAGATATACTATGGGCTGTAAAGTCATATCCCATCTATTTATATAACTCGGCAAACGTCAGCCATCTGGTGTCCCTCGATGCAGTTGGAAAAAAAAAAGATATATTCCTAAACACTCGTTGCTTCAGGCATGATGTCATATACTTGTAAATGTGCTTAAAGTAGAAGTGTGTTATTTGCTCCTGATCCTCCTGACAGATTCCTCTCTGACCACCTCTCTCCCAGGCCACCTGATGGCCTGTGTAAACCACTCTAGTATGAAGACGCACCAGATGTCGTGAAAACAAATAGCTGGCACTGCTCCCCACAATGAACATATGCATAATTGCTGTGTTTCATCTGTAGATGTTAATTACCAGGGTTAAATTAGGACATATGAAATCTGCTGCCTCGATTTCAAGGGTGGCCTGACAAATCGTAGCAACCCTAATCTTGACAAATGTTACCACAGTTACTTGGTTTTACTGGATTCTAGCACTAATTCTAATTCATTTGGATTAATTAAAGTGATGGCTGGCAAATTTGAATTTATAAGGTTCTGAATGAATAAAAGAAAAAAAGAGCACATATTTTAGCAAAAATGTGTGTTGTTCATGTTGTCTCTTGTTCATTTTTCTGAAAGATATTGCAAATATTTGAATTGGTGCCATGCAGCATGTACTTACAGTGATGTGCTTTGGCTGCTTATGATACTTCCCCCAGGGTAAAAGGATCTACCGCTTGTTTAATGGATAGCTATGCTTACTCACATCATATGCAGCATCCACATGTTTTGTATAGTGCTAGGGACATCTGCTCTTTCAGGCTTAAAATGACTCCTCTATTTCATGTGGTAATATTTTATGCTTTTAATGCACTCTATTTGTTTTGTGTGTTTTTGTATTTGTGGGCTCCCCAGTGTGCTTCATGCTTTATTGGATTTGCCTGTGAGCAATACAAGTCTTGATGAGCTCTGTACTTTCTATTTTGGTGTGGTAAACCAAGCTCTGATAAACAAAATTGCCCACAACTCTCTGGGTACTTCAGCTGCCTCACACAGCTCAAAACATGCAAGTTTGAGTAACTGGTTACTCTGATTGCCTTCAGTTTGAAGTTAAATATCTGTTTGAGCTTGTCTGTTTGACCTGCAACTATCCACTTCCATATATGCCAGCTGGGACAAGCTGAATGACATTGTCTAAAAACCCCCATGTGGACACTAAAAAAAGAGTTCATACAATTTTTTTTTTATTCCCTTCTCTGTGACCACAGTTTGAACAGCTTAAACCACAAACGGTTTCAGCAATAGGAGGAGCTCACATCACAAGTTTGTCCACAGACTTGAGATTAATGTAAGAGGATTTAGCTGGGGATAGACTTAAGCTGCGTTTCCACCAAGCGGTACGGGTTGGTTCAGTACGGTTTGGGACGGTTTGGGACAGTTAAGTCTGATCCAGTTTGCGTTTCCACAGCAAACTGTGCCCTCTCGTGGTGGGCGGCGTGTAAGCCGCATGCCGGAAGCCACAGCTGGTAAACAATAGCGCGACGCCGTAGCAGCTTACCCCGCGATTAAATCCAACAAAGAATAAAAACGCGACACAGTAAACAAAGAGCACGGATGGAAGACATGCAGCATTTCGTCCTCTCTGTGATTTTCATGTAACTCTCTGTTACAAAGTGCAATCAAGCTTCATTTCAGAGAAGTCTGTGAGCCGCAAGGAGAAATGCAGCCGCTGTCGGGGTAAGTGACGATTCTTTTGACCAATCAACCGTCTGCAGTGTGTTGCTCCACCTCCCGAGAGCGGATCGGTTCAGTCTGGCACCCATACGAAAGGGTCCCAAAAAAGTGGGACGGCTCGTCTCGGTTTTTAGGGATCCGTCCCGGGATGAGTCTGTGGAAACGCCGCTAAAAGCGCACCGTACCGAGACGAACCGACCCGGACTGCTTGGTGGAAACGCGGCTTTAGAGTCTGCAAATACTACCTAGTCAACAGCTTGTGTTTATGATTCATGTCTTAGCTAACTTATCCCCTTAAAATGTTTGTAAACAAATTTAGACCCCATTTGTGTTGGGGGTGCAAAATTCCAGGAATTTCCAAAGTTGGAAACTTTTCATGGGAGTTTTTAGAAGTTGACAGAAATTAACATGAGTAAATGGGAATTAACTAGGAAAAAAATTAGAACTTTCAGTGAAATTTCTGGAATTTATATCAGCTACATCTACCTGGTCATAAACATGTATAAATGTTAAGAAAATAATAGCATGCAAACATTTATGATGCAATATTATTGAATGGCATTATAAACAAATTTTCATGAATTTTTACTGAGTCTAACTTTCATAAATATAGGCATAAATATTTGTCATAGCTAGTCTCTACATGTTATACACATTTTGATGAGTGTTAGTTTACTTTAAATGTTTCCATTACTTAAAGTTGAGCCAAAACATCAAACCTCAATCTTATTATGGAAACCTCCCTTGACATGACTTCTAGACTTCGAACCCAAAAATGTGGCCCCAATGGAAATGCTGTAGGTTAGTAAAGGAGTGATTGATGATGATGATGATGATGATGATGTGCTTGAAATTGTTTGCACGTTATTCATGGTTTGCAGCTGAATTTTCATTAAATATGTTGTTTCATCCAAAATAATTTTTGAAAACCTTGTTGAAAAAAAGAGGGAAATATCCACTATTTTCAGAGTCAAAAGTTCCATTGATTTTTTTTTTTTTTTTTTTTTTGTATCTTAGTATTGTATTCTGTATTTTTTTTTAAACCTGTATAGCACATTGGTCAACTTCAGTTGTTTTAAATATGCTCTTTAAATCAGGTTTGAGTTGAGTTGAGTTGAGCTTAAGAAAGTTCAATTAAGTTGACAGCAACCAAGCCTTGACATTTTTTTTAAACATTCCCAAGCTAAAATTTGGAAAAACATATAAAATTTTCAAAAATCTTTCCTGAAATGTACTGGAAGCTTTCCACCCTTTTGCAACTCTAGTTTGTGGTAGAAGCTAAGTTAAAACTTCAACCAGCAAATAAAGCAAACTGGTAGGAACAGGCATTGCAAATAGTTGTGATGAAAAGAAAAGTAAGCTGTGAACGCTAGAACAGTTTTTGTGTCATGCTGTCAACAGAACTGGCATCAAGTGGCTACTTGAGGAACTGCAGTTGGTTTAAACCCAAAATCGTGATGTATTTCTAAAACTGTTCTCACAGTAAAAGGAAGCTATGTTCCACCCATTCAGAATTAAACTTTATACCTTGACTATCAATGAAATAGCGGGCAACAGGTGCAGTTGTACAACACAGACATGTTGCATCTTTGAATGGCTGCAAAGACAACAAATGCAAGAGATTTGACAAAGTTCCATAAAAAAGATCGCATTTATTTCAATTGTAAGCCACTGGTTGCTTCTACTTGTGCTCACATTTGGACAATCTTTGGTGGGCAATCCTTCTAACTCACTGCAGCATTAATAAGATCCAGATTTCCCATTGGCATTCAGAGCAAAAGTGTCGAACACATGAATCATTCAAGTCAGAGAAGCCAAGGCAAATGGTGAGTCGCCGTGGTGTGAGTGCACACGCGTGTGTGTTTATGTGCATGTGTGTCTGTCTGAGGACAGGAAACAAATTAATTTCTGTGTGGGTTTGTGTGATTTTCATGTAACTGTCTGGACTGAGCATTAATATGTTTGCTCACCTGTACTGTTCAATCGTATGTTAAATTATACAGAAAAAAAACTAGAGGAGGATAGAGCTTATGCTCCCACTCCGTGTAACTCTCTGCCTGCTGTGTGTGTGTGTGAGTCTAGGCTTCCTGTGGCCCACCGTGTGACCAGCGACAGCGAGCTTCAACATGTGCTGACAGCTAATCAATAACAGATAGTGTTTTTTGGCTTTTAGAGAGAACTATTTATAACAGCCTGCACTATCACTCTCTCAACCAAATCAGATATTTCCATGGGATTGACCATTGCTGCACAGTCATGCTTCACAGCAGTGTGTGTATGTGTGTGCTGCACAAGTTTATGTGTGTTTAATGCCTGTTAAAGAGGTATAAGAGGTAATAGATGACCAAAAAAAAAAAAAAAAGATATGTTGGTCACCTAAATAAGAAAAATGATATTGACTTTTAGGATGGACTTTCAGAGAAAGGCTTTATTTTTTAAGTCTATTTCTGTCAAAAATAAATCCAATCAGAATCCTGACAGAGTAAGAATAGCCCTATACTAAAGGCAGACAAGGAAATAATGTGAATGATGAGTTAAATTCAAGAGTCTTTAAAATTCCACATCCCACATCGTTCTCACTTAAGGGATGCAAAATATCAACAAAGCTTTGATTCAATTAAATCAGGTCAAAAGGCACTGCAGTCCAAATCAGATTGGAATTAATTAATATAAATCTATGAAATTTAAATACTTTAGGGTTGAAAGTGCAAAATGTTATATCATTTCAGTTTGTTTACAATGCATAAATCTATGTGTGTGTGTGTGTGTGTGTGTGTGTGTGTGTGTGTGTGTGTGTGTGTGTGTGTGTGTGTGTGTGTGTGTGTGTGTGTGTGTGTGTGTTTGTGGTTGGTTGGTTGGGTGGGTGGACATGTCATAAGTTGGTTGCATGTCAGGAGCGATATAATAACGCTATTTTGATGCAGTGAGACAGTCTGTTGATGCATTTGCACGGAGAAGGTGAGAGCGAGAACTTCCTTAGTGACTAATCATTAACATCTCTTTCACTCACACACACATACACACATACACACTTGTTCCCAGGCTGCTTCTTGTGCTGTCACTTTCCCCTCCTTCTCTATGCTCTAGCTTTCCCCTCCTTTCCCCCTCTCACCCATGCTTTTACTCCTTTTAAGTCCTTTCCACTCTGTTAATTTCCCACCCGCAGTCCTTCCTCCCTCTCCACCAAGCACTGTTGTGGCAGCTGTCATGTCACCTCGTTTCACTGAACAAGCAACTCTCCATAATTACCAGGTGGACAAAGTCATAAATCTTACACGTGTTGACAACATTAGTGATGCGAAGTGACATATTTTTTTCCTTCCTCGTGCCAGCGTGTCACTTGAAAAAGGAGCTAGTTCAATAATCCAGGCAGCAGAACAGGAAATAATGAAGGAAAACAGTGTTCTCTCCTCTCTTCAGTCAGCCAGACACTTTACACATCAGAATGTGCAAACCAAGGGGCAATTCAAGCTCCTGTGGTCAAGCAGTCATTTCCACATGAAATTCAAAAACTACACACAAAGTATAGGCTTCATTTGCATAAGCAGGGCAAAAAGCCAACAGTTCAGGGATGGAAAGACTTTGGTTTTTGATCAATCAGCCAAAGTCATAAAGGTGCATTCAGGAAATCATTAAAAACATAATTAAACTATTATTTATTTTTCCTCTGTGCTGGTCGTAAATCATCTACATCCCGGAAGGTGGATGCCAAAAATGCTTGGTGTAGTGATTCGCATATTGGTGCAAAGTTTTTAAAATATTCATTTTCATAAAGTTTGTCTGGAAATTTTTTCTTACTACAAGTTAGAGTGTAAAAGATATTAACAGGGAGACAGTTGATATTATGAATTGAGCAGTCCTCCGGACTTTTGATCAACATTCAAAGTTTTTGTTGGTGACCATGTGACCCTCTAAAACCCACGTTACACTAAAAATTTGAATAATTCAACTAAGCTAGATCTTAAAATTAACTTTGCTCAAAATGGACTAGTCCAGCTGTTTGTACCCACATTAGACTGATTATAGCTCAAACCCCCCTAGGCTAGTGGTTGATACCTAGATTTATTTAATTTACTTAAATTTAGCTCAGCTAACTGTTATTACTCACATTTGATGTGAACTTTCTTACAGTGAGCTAAGCCTGCTGTAAATTCTCACATTATCACCTCTTAAACACTTCAAATCTGACCATTGATACTTTCACTGAATTGAAAACTTCCTCAAAAAGAAAAAAAAAAGGTGTGCTAGGTGTTAGCATGCAAATTCAACTGTCTTAAAATAAGCTGAGCTAGCTGTTGGTACTTACATCTTACATAACATTTTTTTTTCTATCATAAGCAAAATTGGGTATAAGAACTCACACTGAACTGAATGTGTCTTTAAAGAAGCTGTGTTAAGTGTTAACAGTTCTGTTGCAGTAGCTTGTTGCAGGAGCTCTGTTTTTGTTGTTCTTTGTTCATCTTTTTTTTCCTGATCTTTAGAGACATCTGAATATAGAGCCTTTTCATGGCTCATTTGTTGGCCATTGACACCAAACTGGTTAGGTTGGCACCAGTGTTTCTGCTATTTTTGTTTCTGTGTGTGCCTGGAGATATGTGTAACCATGGTTGTGTTGTTTACACAAAAAATAAGCTGTTAGCAGCCTGTAGCACGTCAGTGCTAACAGGTGCAATGCCTGAACTACCCAGCAAGCTGAGGAGAAGGAGTTGAGAATGACACGTTGGTGCTGTGGTGTAGCCAAGAAGAGTCAACGTCAACCTGTGTAACCATTGTTACAGGGTATGTAAGATGTATCTACCACAAGACCTACGAGCTAACAGAGCTAACACTGGATATGAAAGACTTTAAATGTTGTGGATGGACAGGTCAAAGGAAAGTGACACTGATCATGGACCCTGTGGTTTGTTGGCTGGCTGGAGAATGATGCCAAGCTGTCCTCTCTGATGGACATTTTTTCCTGGTTTCCTTGTTATATTGTTATGTTTATAAATTCTTCAATGTTCTGCTCTATACACTTTCTATACACTTTCTTGTATTGCTGCTGCAACTCTAAGATACACTAAAATGCATTCCATTTTACTCTATTCACTTTCCTAAAATTAGCAAAGCTAGCTGTTTATACTCACACATAGGGGGAATTTATTACATTAATTGCTTTAAGGTCTGAACTGCAAACTAAAGGTGACAGAGCTTTTGTTGTTAGAGCTTCCTGACTCTTAAAAAGGATAGTAGAGGAAATAAGAGTTGCGGGGCAGTCCCTCATTTTGTTTCTTAAGCCAAAACACATCTTCATACTAAAAATACTGTGATTTCATTTGATTTTTAATACTTTACCCCTTGGAAATTAAAGTCTCTTTAATTGCCTTTCTGTTTTTTATTGTCTCTGTAAAGCACAAGTTCTCGACATTTGAAGTTATTATTATTACTTACTTACTTACATTAATCAAACCCGTTTTTAAAATATATTCCTCACATAAATTGAACTTCCCAGATAAGCTACCCCAGCTGCCCTCAGTCTTGTTAAACTGAGTGTTTCCACTGATGATGAGGCAAACCAAGGTAAATGGGACATCATGAATCAACACTGCACATTAATGTCTTTCTACTTTGCCAGTGTAAAAGTCTGTGACGTTTTTCTCTGAAACACTGCCAAAGCCCTTAAAGTGTCTCTGTTTGAGATAACTTAATGAGCAGTTGTGAAGATTTTTAAATTTTTGGGGAGGAGTCTGATCAGTTTGTTCAGTGACATGTGATAGAGTTTGAGTGTTGAAAAGTTTTGAGGTGTAAAGAATTGTCAAGTTGTTGCCCAAAAGTAACTACTTGATTCAAACATTGCATAAGCACAGGTGTTTGTCATGTTTCCTTTTCCACCTTCCCAATTCATTAGTACTGCACTGTTACCCTTTTGTGAACTTGTGCTTGTATGCTTGTTGAAAAACAAAGTTTAACTTATCTCATCTCATTTTTCAAGTTCACATTTTGAACGGGAAAAACAATCATGCTGCATTTTATTTAACCAGCTGGTCACTCATGCTAGAAATAATTTACCCAGACATCCAGCCATCCAGTCCAGTCAGTCAGCCAGCAAACATCCCTCCATCCAGTCATCATCCCTGTTGCCTCTCCATTAAATTGGGTCAGTATTAACAAGACCAATGTTGCTGCTGTGGACGCTTCAGCCCCTGAAGCTGACTCTGTGTGACAGGAGCTGCATTACATAAGGAAGAAGAGGGGACTGTGGAGCAAGTGAGGCATCTCTGATGGATATGTTTGTTTTCAGAATGTGGAGGTTTGAAGTCCCTCTGCAGTTTAGGCTGCTTTTACTGGCTCAGGCATGAGGGGGGCACACACAGGGAAAACATGCATGGAGATGATGTGGTATGGAAGACGTTTTCATGTGTGAGTATAAACATTAAAAGTTATGAGTCAGCTGGGGTAGATAAGTATATTCAAATAATGCTTTTAACCCTCCCAGTGGATATATAGATTTTGTGGTCCTTCAGCTTCTTCAGCCTTTGATAACTTCATGAATCATCTTCTGGCTACTGGCGGTTTTGTTCAGCTTCTCTGTCATCAGCCTTAGACATCTTCAAAAGGTAACACATCCATCACAGTGTCTGAGCTCCACAGAGGGATCGTTTTTTGTTTTTTTTCTTTTACCCCAGGGCAGATCACTTATGGTCACCTTATCTCTCTTTGGAGTTCAAGCGCCACTTGAGACCCAGACAATACAAGTCACAAATAAATTCTGCACTTACGCATCCTCATGAATTCAGTATCCTGATAGATCATACATGAAATATTATTTTCAAGTATTCAAAAAGTGTTATACTGCTACAATACTGTGATGTGAAAATGTACCACATTTTTGATGTGTGCAGCCATTATATGTATATATATATATATATATATATATACACACACACACACACACACACACACACACATATATATATATATATATATATATATATATATATATATATATATATATATATATATATATATATATATATATATATATATATAAACAGTGCCTCTATATATCTATTTTAAATTATGTTGGCACAGCATGAATCAATATCTAGGTTAATTGTAACTTTCCTTTACCCCTACGCTGGAATAGCTGAACAACACAACCTTAAAATAGATCTTTTAGAGAACACCTGCTGCTATGTGTGGTCTACATGACTGTAGTGAGATGTTGACGAGAGGACAATTTTTTTTCCCACGTAAGATTCACAACATGCTGAAACGAAGTGCCAGTTTCAGATCTCCTGGGTGTACTTTTAACATGTGGTGACATGTTAAAAGATAATTTCTTTAGGGGATTCCTCAGAGAATAAGTCTGTGGTCGAGATGCCATTAATTATGCATGGTCACAGACAGTATTGAGTCTCTCATCACAGAAAGCTAACATAGGAGACTATAGGAATTTAAAGCTAGGTGTTCTCAGCCTAACCCTCATTTGTCTTTATGGTTTTAAATTGAACCTGTCGGTAACTTATGATGGAGCTTTTGATTTGTTTTCCATGACATTCATTCAGAACTTGCTGCCAGCAAGACCTGGAAAAACATCATCTGTCAGCAGTACCTTTAATAGCCACTACACAAGTATACAGTGAAGATGAATCTAGGTACACCTCATCACAGCATTCTTATGAAACACTGTCATTTTTCTGTATGTCTCAACAGCTTCAGAGGAGGGATTTAATTGAGGATTGGATGTAGTCACTGCATGGGTTCTATCTCTCTGCTGCAGTTCAGACAAGAAAGACAGATTGTTGCACAACATGAAGTGAAAAAATAATAAGGTGTGACAGGCTGAATAGAGGGAATGAGAGAAGCAGAAACCAAAATAAAAAGATTAGGAAGGTTGATGTTTTCATGTCTGCTCTGATTTCAGAGCATAACTGTAAAGTGGCTGAAAAAAAAAGAAGGGTCAAGTACTGGGAGGAAAAATCAAACTAAAAAAATAGATATACTAAAAATAGCTCCTGTGACGATGATGTGTGTGCTGCTGTGAGCCTGCGGCCTCTCCGCCTCCATGAACTCTCTCACTGGTCCTTTTACCTCTTCTCTGTGCTTCAAAAACAGCCCCCAACCTCACACACATCTGGACATGTAGAGGCACTCACACGCTCAGGGATTTAGCTTAAAACAGTGACAGTAATCAAGTTAATACGGCAGCACACTTTCCTGACCTGTAACATTTTCCTCTGAGTGTGTAACAGAGAGCGCTGCAGGTCCTGGCTTCACACCCTTTGAGAATGTTTGCTTTTAGTATTTTAGATATGATAAGTTATAACTATATGTAAAGTTTATACAGGACCAAAGTGTTTGAGTTAATACAACTCTTGTCCAGATCTAGATTTGACAATATGATATACCAAGAGGAATCACTTTGCAAGTATTTCATTAGCAAGGACTTCACATCAACATTGGGTTTAGACAGTTTATTCACATGAATGAGAATAATGCTCAAAGTGATGCCAGCATTGTAGGGAAACTTCAAAAGTTAGTCTGCCGTAGCTCTCAGGCACAACTGACCCCCCTTTTTAAAGGCACTATGAAGAAGGAAAGAAGTAGAAAATCAGAAGAGAAAGGTGTGTGGGGGGTTACAAGGCAAGAACAAACAGGAGACAAAGGGCTAGGAGGGTTTAAATATCCAAAGGGGTGAGGTGGAGGTGTGGTCGTGCCCGCTAAACTCTGCTAAAAGCTCCATTTCACTATAGCAAGGACCACACATCAACATTGTGTCTTGACAATTTATTTACATGAATGAGAATAATTCTTAAAGTGATGGAAGCGTAGTGGGGAAACTTCGAAAGGAAGTCTGCTGTAGCTCCTAGGCATGATGGACCCCCCAAAAACAGTGACAGGATTATGGGAAGCAAGATTGAGCTGATTTAAGCTCTTTAAGAATGAATGTAATGGAGATAAGCTTGGGAACCAGACCAGCAACCCATAATTTGGATGATGTGCTTTGGTATACCGCTATGTGTGGCTGAGGTGGCGGCCCTAATTCTGAACGAATGTCCAGAGTAGTGTGTGGGGGAGAAACCTGACTGAGATATAACTTGACAGAGGTGTATGTGTAACCAGGAGCGTGTGACGACTTGACTGAATTCAAACATGAGGAGAGGTCTTTTCTGAAGTTATGAACTGGGGCTTGGAGCTCAAAGTAGAAGATCAGGTTAGGTTGACTGAATTGGTTTGTTTTTGATCTCTTTAAATAAAACACAATGGTGTCTGATGAGAAAAGAGACAGATCTGAAACACATGCATGTCATCGAGGATCAAGATGGAGGGTGGAGGCTGTGAATCCAGAGCATCTCAAAAAGCCAAAGAAAGCGAGAATGAACATAGATTCTGAGGTTTGTGGAATGAAAAGATTGGTGTAATGTGATCCAATGGTATAGATACAAACGGAAAGAATATCTAAAGTGAGAGGGAGATGCCAAGCCTTTTCAGGAGGCCCTTGGCACAAGAGCCCTTTGGGAAGAGAGTTTATTTGATGGTGGTTGTGAGCTGGACGTGGGTTGCCAGTATGGCATTTTTAGAAAAAGCTAATGCCACTGAGGTAAACTTTGATGGTTTGGGTTTTGATACTAAGATTAGAATGAGCATAAGTTATAAAACTGGTAATGAGATCAAAAGGAAGGAAAAATATGTTGTGCTGATGGTGAAAGTTGCGAAAGCATGTCCATGCTGACCGGTCGGAAGACAGAGTCGTGGGAAAAAGACTGTTGATAAAAGAAATACAGGACTCGATGAGAAAGGGCATGAGAGCTGGATTCATTGGTTGAATGTCAGAGCCAAATATGGAGAAACTGGAGTTGGTACTTATCTGCCGATGGGGGCAAGCTTCTGAACTTTTGAAAAGAGAAGCAAGAAAGAGCGTCAGCAATGGCAGTAGAAAGGCCAGGAATGTGAGCTGCTCAGAGGATATACCGATGTGTGACTGGGGTAGTGTGGCATGCCTGGTGTTGATCTGAAAAAAGCAACAGCTAAGGGGAATGCAATCCTGTGCCTGGAGACCCTACTGAAGCTGACTGTTGTTGCTGCTGCATGAGAAAGGCTGCTGGCAGCAGCAACTCGGTGCTTTAAGCTCCAGCTAATGCTAGCTGTTGTTGTTGGGAATGAAAAGCCAGGTGCAGTGGCATCCCGGTGCCCAATGCCCCAACTGATACTACATGTTGTTATAGTTCTGTTTGACCAGTCAGGAGCAGTGGCATTGCAGTTTCCGATGCCCGAGCAGGGAGCAGGTGTGACAGGAACACATCTAAAACAGAGACAGGAGTTAATGATCAAAATAAGAACAACATGAAACTTGAAAATGCAGAAGAATTGAATTATGCAGACACGACACTTAATGCAGCAGTGAAATTGTCATTATGCAGTCTGGCATGAGTATTAAATAACAGGATTCATAGTGTGCTAAAACCATAATGAAATCCTCTTTACTTAGTGTCCACCAGATAAGAAAGCTTTTTTTCTGCAGTGATTTCACTAAGTTGGCAATGTTGACTATAAGCCTATTTAAGACTTAAACCTCCTGGGGACATCCTGTGAGCTCCTCTTTTTTTTTCCTAAATGGATTTTTGATCATCTGTAAAATTGAAAACCTGAAACTGTGCAAATTGAATTGATTTTTTTGCAGGTATTAAACCATTTCCATTCTTCTTATTCTTATTTTTTTATAATCCTTGTCTCTTTTTCTCGCTGTTTTTGAATGAATATATGGAGACAGTTTCCATCCAAAGGGCTCAGCACGTTCTACCAGGTTTACTTGAAAGGACCTGGGTTATTGCAGGATGTGTGATTCATTAAATTTTAAAGTGTGGCTTTTTAATTTTTATTTTTCACAGTTTTAATTGCCATCTGTTGTTATTCATCCACATTAGGCACATAACTCTGCCATCCTTCTAAGGAGAGACGATTGTTCTACTTTAAGTTCACAATATCATTGTTAGACATATAGTAGCCATTGTATGGGCAAACTGACCAGGGCAGAGCCAGGGTGTGGTCACGACTGGCCATGCCCTACACAGTTAGAGCAGGACTTATATTATCATCAACTATTCAAGAAGTGCTGCAAAGTTTCCTTGCAATGTACTTTTTTGCATGTACTTTATCCTAACTTGATACTCTGGACATTAATCCAATTTAAAGATTAAAGATCTTTTTTGCAAAGAAGTCTTATATTTTGTCTGTTTGTTGTTTTGTTTATTTACAATGGAAATCTGAGCTAAAATGAACAGTTCAAGATTGAGGTTGAAACAAAAATATAAACATACAAATACTGATATCAAAATAAAGTCATATTGTATATGTTAAAAAATAAAGTCAAAATAAAGCTTTAATGTACCTGTACAGAGAGGAAAAAAGTGGTAATGATGGAGATAGAAATCAAGTTGCTGGAGACCTGGAGTAAAAAATAAAAAAAGGAAAAAAAACCCCAGTGAAATTAAAGTTAAAATATTTTTGTGCTGTTAAGAGCTTAAAACCAAAGTAAATTTGCAAGGTTACAAGACTGAAGTTGAATAAAGTTGTAATTTTACTAAATTAAAGTTAGAATAAATTGGCCCTGCTGAGAAATTGAAGTTCCATTAAATTGTAAAGTTGCAAGATTGAAGTTGAAATACGTCATGATGTTATGAGATTAAAGTTAAAATGAAGCCAAAATTTTTTGTAATTATAATTAGTGGAAATGAATTACAAAGTTTGTGGGATTAAAACTGAAGTAAAGTTGAAAATATATGTGTCTCAAGTGTAAAAAGTTAAGGTGTCTTTCCACATAAAGCCAGTGTCATAGATAAGCTACTCCAGTCAAAACAGTTTGCATACAGAAAGGGGAGCTACATCTAATGTCCCTCTGACCCCCAGCACTAAAAATGTAAGAGGTTTTAACCCAGTTCTTTAGAAAATCTTAAACCTGTCTGTCTAATAATAAAATAACAACAATAATAAACACTTTGCATGCATACTGACTGATTTCACATTGAACAGCACAGTCTTAATGTGTCTCATTGAGGTGAAAAAGAAGACTGCTGGCTGGACCCACATGTTGTAAACACTGCAGGCTGTTCCCCTTGAGTGGTTTTGATGTGGTCTGTGGATGACTGCTGGGGCAAAAGGTAAAACGCTGTCAAACCAAACAACCCCCTGCTCGTGTGTGACAGGAGAGGCTGAGTGGAAACAAATAAGACATCAAGGGTTCACCTATGGCTTCAGAATAACTCAACCTAACTAACAATTTACAAAATTTGAATTTTTGCACAAACAACAGAACAGCTTTCTTGGTCTAAAGATAATTTGCAGCAGAGGTATATGTCCAGAATCCTGACTGAGGTCTGTTTGTAAGGTCACATCTCTAAATGCTGTGATGGATACATCAAAAGAAAATGTACAACATTGAAATACCATATATATTTTTACTGCCTGTTGTGACACTACCCAATCAGTTGGTCTGAGCATCAGGACTTGATCAGCTGTGACAAATCACAGCTAGTCAGATCCTGATGCTTCCCCCTGGAAATGTTTGTAACTCAGCTCCAGAAAAGTAAATGAAAAACTTAATCCTTTGTGGCAACAGGTATTTTACATAAAGTGTGTGATGTATTCCTCGCCAAAGTCACAAACACTCCTCCACATGTCTGGTGTATGTTGTGTCTCCGTGACTCCACCTTCTGCCAAATAAACATCAACCCACATCTTAGTCAGGACAGAAAATTGGAGACATGGTGCCTCTTCATTCACTGCCATTATGGATAGCAGGGAGCTTGACATCCTGTCACTTTAGGGAGGCACCAACCAGCCAATCAGATTACACCCTGGATGATCCTGTTATGGTGGCTGCATCTGTTTGTGTGCATGAGCAGCTGCGGTCTAGCCCTGTGTGCACCAGGCACTGACCTTGGAGTCTCCCCGTGCCAGCACTCAGGATGTGACTCCACAAATAACTAAGCAAACATTGATTACCGCTAACAGACAACGGCTCACAATGGACAGCAGAAAAGGGACACGGACACAGATATTGGCGGCACAATTAACTGTCTCTCTCTTCCCCTTGCTTTGTGACTGTCAGTCTCTCTGTTTGGCTTTGGTGCTCTTTCCATTACAGTTTACAGGTTACAGTAGATAAAGTACAGGAGGTGTCAGTTAGTCACACACAGCTGGGATGTTTCAAAAGCTCAGTTGGAAGATACTTTGAAGCCCCTGAATCTGGGTAAAACAAGTTACTGAAGTCTAGTGAGCCTGGTCTTAAGGCAGGAGTCCAACAGAGTACATACGATCTCAGTGGTGTCATGTTTCCTTTTTTATCTTTGTCAGTGGAGGGAAAAGTTGTCAAGGTATGTCACACACACAAAAAGCTACTAAAAGACTTTGGATAGTAATGATAAGTAAGATGATTATTCATCATGAATTATTTGGTCATATAACATCAGATAAATAAAAATGCTCTATGTATCATTTATTTTAACTTAAATGATCTACTTTCCAACCTGCAATCCTTGAAGCCAAATTCAATACCCTGGTGGCAATCAGTCCAAGGTCCCCTCCAATGTTTACAAAGGCGTCCTCTCTAATTTTAGGAAGGCGAGCATGGCAGTAATGGAAAGTGACACTATCTAGCCAGCACTCTTCTTGGCTGCAGGGCTTTTCAGGGCTGTTGCTGCAGCAGAGGCCACCCAGATGAAAAGTCCTGCCACCAAAATGTCTGATTATTTTCAACATGTAACACAAGGAGAAGTATGAGCACAAGCACACCAGAGTCTTCTGTTCCCTCTCAGAGAGGAAGTTGTACAACAACAGAGGAGGATATGGTAGCTGTAGGAGCTGTTAGCACTTAAGGGAGGAAGCTTGATGCTGTGTTAAAACTACAAGCAGCAGTGTCACTACAGGGTCTGAGGGGACTCCGAGGTCACAGCAGTCTGCTGGGATTTCCACACATCGATCAGTGAGCCAGAAGACAAAGTAACAAGTTGAGTTGTACAGACATATAACTCAGTCAATCCTGACTGAGGCTGTTCCTAGGTGATCAATTGTTAAGGGGAAGCTAAAATTGTTCAGTCAACTTCATGTGTACAACATAGTTTAACATGACCCATATATTCTCTTTGAGTTACATTCTCTCTACTTGATTTTGAGAGATTCAGACTGATAACTATTATTTCTAAAGAAACAAAAGGATATATCATTGACAATCGCATTATAAAGGAAATTTTGGCAAGAAATTAAAGGAAAGTTTGGCAGAGGAACCCTGTTGGAGCTGCACATTTCTTTCAGTGAGTTTAATTTTTAATTATTATTTTTTATTGATGATTTCTTGCTTCTTTGGATCAATCTGCTAGTTAGGAAAAAATGGTATTTTGTGGAAAGTTGTTCTCTAAATTATTATTTCACCAATTCATTAAAACTGTAGGGGTCCTCATGGAGACCCCTGAGGTTAACCCATTATTTTATATAAAGTGTATTTACCCATGCTTTCAAAGTAAATTTACTGAGCACAAAGTTCCAGCAGAGTAAGTAACTGTGTTTGCCCAAAGCTGGGTACAAAGGTGTTATCTGTTATAGTATCAGCATTACTTATACTAAAGATACATTTCTAGTCATATGTTGTAGAAATTCTTGAGTTTGTAAACTGCTCAAATTGATCTACAACTCTACAATTTTATGTATCACACACTTTTATCCAAAGTGACGTACAACACAAGTAAGAATTTTGACTGGAGGAAAAAAACTTGTGTGAGTGTGACAAAATTGGTCTGTTTTATAAAACAGCGTGAGATTTTTAGGACACTTGCTGAAGTGTTAAGGTCATCCCATAAGGATCTCGCAACTGGTTTGTGACATGTTGGAGAGTCAGGCCTCAAGCACCAAGGTCTGCCAATAGCGCTGCTCAGAGCAAAAGAAAATAGGGCAAAGTTATTGCATATTTAAAAATACTGGTTCCTCCACAGACAGACAGACAGACTGACTGAAGACTGATGGTGTGATTACACATTCAGAGAGATTCATTTACCTGAATTTGTGATGGAACTGGGCAAGCTTAATCTAATTGAATTAGTCTAAGTTAATTAAACACATACATTTGCTTAGGAGCTATTTCCTCACAAGGAAGATATCCTCTCCTGAGACTACAAACAACACACAAACCAAAATCCCTCTTCAGTGGAGGATCTCCATTACAATGTGATTTAAAGATGCTATGAGGAGGATTTGTGATCTTGAACAGATTCCCTCCCCAACTTCTGGAGTCTTGCACTGTCATAAAGATGTGACTTTTAACCAGGCATGAGTTTGTTTTGGAACAAATTTTCTTTGTTCAAGACAACTTTTTACCAGATACAATGTGACGAGGTAAGGTATTTACAAGTGCAGTTTCGTAGCGTTGTTGTTTGAAACATGACAACAACCAAATGTTGAGTTTGTACCTTACATCAGTAGCTGGCTAAATGTAGCGCTACTAGTAGCCCAGTGCTAGGATGTATCTGTAGGCTAACGTGACAACAAGCAATCTGTCAGTTCATACAGTAGTTTAGTAGCTGTCCATGTGTAGCGCTTCTGATAGCCCTGTGCTGTTAGACGTGTCGGTACTGTGTAATGTTAATAAATCCTGGTAATGTCCTGCCAGTCATCTACCAAGCAGAGCTAATGTAACCCCACTCATTTTGTTGATCGACTTTCAAGTTTTGAACAGACCACTGCAAAATAACTGCTGCATGTGGGTTTAACATTATCACAAACAGTTTAGCTCCTGTGTTAGCCTTTTGCTCAGGCTGCATCACTCTCCTGTTTAGCTTTCTTCTGCTCTTCTGTCCTTTTTCTGTCTGACAGAAATCGTTTTGGTAGCACTTTAGATTACAGCCCGCGTCTTACAGTGTAGTTTCCCGTCTCTTACAGTGTAGTTTCGTCAACTGTAGGGGTAACTCTCACACAAGTACCTTGACATTTTGCGGTACCTATCGGGTAGTTACGCTCTCGTCTTACAGTGTAGTTTCCCGTGTCTTACAGTGTAGTTTCGTCAACTGTAGGGGTAACTCTCACACATGTACCTTGACATTTTGCGGTACCTATCGGGTAGTTACGCTCTCGTCTTACAGTGTAGTTTCCCGTGTCTTACCAATTAGTATGGTGAATAAAGTAGACCAATGATGAACCTAAACACTGTAATGTATTGATGAGTATGTGTTTCACACAATAATGATAAGGCTTGCAGATGTAAAAAAAAAAACTTTATTTTTTCAAACACACAGAGACCCCACATAGTAATTCACCTTTTAAGTAACCCGGCCATTAAGTTAACACTTGCCACTGCTAACTGTCTACCTGTCCAGTACTTCCACTGCGACAACCCACTACTTTACCTGTAACTACTGGTCAACAACTGGAACCGGGCTGGATTATAAAGTGCACACTTGTTGGCTTTACTTACTGTGTAACTACCCACTACTTTACCTGTAACTACTGGTCAACAACTGGAACCGGGCTGGATTTTAAAGTGCACACTTTTTGGCTTTACTTAATGTGTAACTACCCACTACTTTACCTGTAACTACTGGTCAACAACTGGAACCGGGCTGGATTTTAAAGTGCTCACTTGTTGGCTTGACTTACAGTGTAACTACCCACTACTTTACCTGTAAATACTGGTCAACAACTGGAACCGGGCTGGATTTTAAAGTGCACACTTGTTGGCTTTACTTACTGTGTAACTACCCACTACTTTACCTGTAACTACTGGTCAACAACTGGAACCGGGCTGGATTTTAAAGTGCACACTTGTTGGCTTGACTTACTGTGTAACTACCCACTACTTTACCTGTAACTACTGGTCAACAACTGGAACCGGGCTGGATTTTAAAGTGCACACTTGTTGGCTTTACTTACTGTGTAACTACCCACTACTTTACCTGTAACTACTGGTCAACAACTGAAACCGGGCTGGATTTTAAAGTGCACACTTGTTGGCTTTACTTACTGTGTAACTACCCACTACTTTACTGTAACTACTGGTCAACATCTGGAACCGGGCTGGATTATAAAGTGCACACATGTTGGCTTTACTTACTGTGTAACTACCCACTACTTTACTGTAACTACTGGTCAACAACTGGAACCGGGCTGGATTATAAAGTGCACACTTGTTGGCTTTACTTACTGTGTAACTACCCACTACTTTACCTGTAACTACTGGTCAACAACTGGAACCGGGCTGGATTTTAAAGTGCACACTTGTTCGCTGTACTTAATGTTCAACTACCCTCTACTAGTGTGCATTTTATAATCTAGTCCAGTTCCAGGTGTTGACCAGTAGTTACAGGTAAAGTGCTGGGTTGTTGCAGTGGAACTCTTGAAGCTACTGACATCTGTGTTTCTATGATGAATAATGCTTGGACACTTTATCCACACAGATACTCCGGTCAGAGAGTAAAGGCAGATACACAGTCCACAGTTCAGTCTTTTATGTATCCTTTAAGAAACAGCATTACAGCAACGGCCGGATGCATGGAGATTGAATGAACGAAGAGGATGAATAATGTGTGTGACATCAACGTCCAACAGCCACTTATCAGTAGTGCATCTCAACAGGGTTGGCAGTGTATGGTATCTGAAACAATAAATAACAGAAGGTGAATCAAAGACAGTGTCTACCAGACGTTAATGATGCGCCCACTAGCTATTTAGCATTAGCAGTGCAACGTAAGGGAAACAAGAGCCAAAATTCCTGCCACATAAACAAACAAACTAAATGTTTATTCCCCTCTCAACACTCCTTAAAGATAACGTGCAAGCTATTAAAGTACTTACTTCCTCAAGAATGCATCACTGATAACTTATAAGATGTTTTGAAGATGCTTTTAAACAATCGCGGAATCTCCGTTCGGGATATACAACTTTGAGGACCCCAGGCTGCCCGCATAAAGGCATGAACGCAAATACGCAAAATCCTAAGGACCCCGGTCTGCCCTCCAAGTTGCCTGAATGAAATTATATACAAAATGCTTACAACACATCAACGAAGAACAGAGGCAATTTATAACAGAAAATACTGGATAGTTAGCCAGTAAGCAAAGGCAAGTGTGATCTTAATGGATCAGTAACTTAAAAGGAGAATTACAATGTGGGGTCTCTGTGTGTATAAAAAAATAAAGATATTTGGTAGCACTTTAGATTACAGCCCGCGTCTTACAGTGTAGTTTCCCGTCTCTTACAGAGTAGTTTTGTCAACTGTAGGGGTAACTCTCACACATGTACCTTGACATTTTGCGGTACCTATCGGGTAGTTATGCTCGCGTCTTACAGTGTAAGTCCTGGAGTCTTACAGTGTAGTTTCCCGTGTCTTACCATGAACTTATCAAAACAGTGTAATTTTCCTGGACATATGCTCTAACTATGCAAACCTTGATGTATCACTTCCTCTTAAGAATCAGCATGGATAAAGATTATGTAGACCAATGATAAAGTTAAAAGCTGTAAGGTATTGATGAGTATGGGTTTCACATAATAATGATATTCAGACGTATAAAATATCTGGTAGCACTTTAGATTACAGCCCGCGTCTTACCGTGTAGTTTCCCGTCTCTTACAGTGTAGTTTCGTCAACTGTAGGGGTAACTCTCACACATGTACCTTGACATTTTGCGGTACCTATCGGGTAGTTACGCTCTCGTCTTACAGTGTAGTTTCCCGTCTCTTACAGTGTAGTTTCGTCAACTGTAGGGGTAACTCTCACACATGTACCTTGACATTTTGCGGTACCTATCGGGTAGTTACGCTCTCGTCTTACAGTGTAGTTTCCCGTCTCTTACAGTGTAGTTTCCTCAACTGTAGGGGTAACTCTCACACATGTACCTTGACATTTTGCGGTACCTATCGGGTAGTTACGCTCTCGTCTTACAGTGTAGTTTCCCGTGTCTTACCATGAACTTGTCAAAACAGTGTAATTTTCCTGGGTGTATGCTTTTGCTGTTAATGTGCCACTTCCTCTTAACAATTAGTATGGTGAATAAAGTAGACCAGTGATGAACCTAAACACTGTAATGTATTGATGAGTATGTGTTTCACACAATAATGATAAGACTTGCAGATGTAAAAAAAAAAAAAACTTTATTTTTTCAAACACACAGGGACCCCACATAGTAATTAACCTTTTAAGTAACCTGGCCATTTAGTTAACACTAGCCACTGCTAACTGTCTACCTGTCCAGTACTTCCACTGCGACAACCCACTACTTTACCTGTAACTACTGGTCAACAACTGGAACCGGGCTGGATTTTAAAGTGCTCACTTGTTGGCTTGACTTACTGTGTAACTACCCACTACTTTACCTGTAACTACTGGTCAACAACTGGAACCGGGCTGGATTTTAAAGTGCACACTTGTTGGCTTTACTTACTGTGCAACTACCCACTACTTTACCTGTAACTACTGGTCAACAACTGGAACCGGGCTGGATTTTAAAGTGCACACTTTTTGGCTTTACTTACTGTGTAACTACCCACTACTTTACCTGTAACTACTGGTCAACAACTGGAACCGGGCTGGATTTTAAAGTGCTCACTTGTTGGCTTGACTTACTGTGTAACTACCCACTACTTTACCTGTAACTACTGGTCAACAACTGGAACCGGGCTGGATTTTAAAGTGCACACTTGTTGGCTTTACTTACTGTGTAACTACCCACTACTTTACCTGTAACTACTGGTCAACAACTGGAACCGGGCTGGATTTTAAAGTGCTCACTTGTTGGCTTGACTTACTGTGTAACTACCCACTACTTTACCTGTAACTACTGGTCAACAACTGGAACCGGGCTGGATTTTAAAGTGCACACTTGTTGGCTTTACTTACTGTGTAACTACCCACTACTTTACCTGTAACTACTGGTCAACAACTGGAACCGGGCTGGATTTTAAAGTGCACACTTGTTGGCTTGACTTACTGTGTAACTACCCACTACTTTACTGTAACTACTGGTCAACATCTGGAACCGGGCTGGATTATAAAGTGCACACATGTTGGCTTTACTTACTGTGTAACTACCCACTACTTTACTGTAACTACTGGTCAACAACTGGAACCGGGCTGGATTATAAAGTGCACACTTGTTGGCTTTACTTACTGTGTAACTACCCACTACTTTACCTGTAACTACTGGTCAACAACTGGAACCGGGCTGGATTTTAAAGTGCACACTTGTTCGCTGTACTTAATGTTCAACTACCCTCTACTAGTGTGCATTTTATAATCTAGTCCAGTTCCAGGTGTTGACCAGTAGTTACAGGTAAAGTGCTGGGTTGTTGCAGTGGAACTGTTGAAGCTACTGACATCTGTGTTTCTATGATGAATAATGCTTGGACACTTTATCCACACAGATACTCCGGTCAGAGAGTAAAGGCAGATACACAGTTCACAGTTCAGTCTTTTATGTATCCTTTAAGAAACAGCATTACAGCAACGGCCGGATGGATGGAGAATGAATGAACGAAGAGGATGAATAATGTGTGTGACATCAACGTCCAACAGCCACTTATCAGTAGTGCATCTCAACAGGGTTGGCAGTGTATGGTATCTGAAACAATAAATAACAGAAGGTGAATCAAAGACAGTGTCTACCAGACGTTAATGATGCGCCCACTAGCTATTTAGCATTAGCAGTGCAACGTAAGGGAAACAAGAGCCAAAATTCCTGCCACATAAACAAACAAACTAAATGTTCATTCCCCTCTCAACACTACTTAAAGATAACTTGTAAGATATTAAAGTACTTACTTCCTCTAGAATGCATCACTGATAACTTATAAGATGTTTTGAAGATGCCTTTAAACAATCGCGGAATCTCCGTTCGGGATATACAACTTTTAGGACCCCAGGCTGCCCGCATAAAGGCATGAACGCAAATACGCAAAATCCTAAGGACCCCGGTCTGCCCTCCAAGTTGCCTGAATGAAATTATATACAAAATGCTTACAACACATCAACGAAGAACAGAGGCAATTTATAACAGAAAATACTGGATAGTTAGCCAGTAAGCAAAGGCAAGTGTGATCTTAATGGATCAGTAACTTAAAAGGAGAATTACAATGTGGGGTCTCTGTGTGTATAAAAAAAATAAAGATATTTTATACGTCTGAATATCATTATTATGTGAAACCCATACTCATCAATACCTTACAGCTTTTAACTTTATCATTGGTCTACATAATCTTTATCCATGCTGATTCTTAAGAGGAAGTGATACATCAAGGTTTGCATAGTTAGAGCATATGTCCAGGAAAATTACACTGTTTTGATAAGTTCATGGTAAGACACGGGAAACTACACTGTAAGACTCCAGGACTTACACTGTAAGACGCGAGCATAACTACCCGATAGGTACCGCAAAATGTCAAGGTACATGTGTGAGAGTTACCCCTACAGTTGACGAAACTACACTGTAAGAGACGGGAAACTACACTGTAAGACGAGAGCGTAACTACCCGATAGGTACTGCAAAATGTCAAGGTACATGTGTGAGAGTTACCCCTACAGTTGACGAAACTACACTGTAAGACGAGAGCGTAACTACCCGATAGGTACCGCAAAATGTCAAGGTACATGTGTGAGAGTTACCCCTACAGTTGACAAAACTACACTGTAAGAGACGGGAAACTACACTGTAAGACGCGGGCTGTAATCTAAAGTGCTACCAAAAGTTATTATAGTGGAAATCATACTGTTTTAAATGTGGGTTTTTGGTTTGTTGTGTTTGTGTTTGAAAAATAATGTAAGCCTGACAGGTGAGGGTGGCACTGTGTGACATCGAGGGTGACAAACAGGAAATGCTTCGTGGACCAGACCGTCTCAACTCAGTTCGGCCAGGTCCTCCGAGGGCTACAGCCTATGGAGGCTGCAGCCCCTGAATTGAGACACAGCTTTTGACAGGGGAGTGATCGACACCGCTGTGAAACAAGACACAGATGAAACACATGAGGAGCAATCAGCAAGGAGAACCAAACCAATCACAGGGAAACTCAAGACAGAGACTAAATACATAAAAGGCACCGAAACACTAACAATAACCACAAAAAGACACACACATGACAAGAACCAATTCAAAACCACAAAGGACACAAACTAAGGACATAAACCGGAAACACAGAACACTCAAGAATAACTAATATTAACACAGAAACACAGGACAAGCACAAGAAAACCCAGAAATATACAAACCAAAAACCCAAACCATGACAGTTTCTTGTCATATTTAAGAAGTGCTCTGACATTATACAACTCCTTTTTTTTATTCTGTAAAAGCTTCAGTAAAAGCTTCATTAAAAGCTGCAGACACTTTTAGGGTTTGATGAGCCGAGAGCGGGTTTGAGCCCCTTCTGGAGGAAACATGACCGGAGGGGAGAAATGTACTGAAAATCACATGTGCTCATACAGCACTGCACATTAAATTTGTAAGTGAGAGCCGTGTTTAATTAATATTTAAGGGTAATTTAAAAAGCTTTTAAACACTGAAGTAACTAACATCTCAGCTTTTTCCTCCATTCTTTGTTAACTCAGTACGCCTTTGACAGTTGCTTAAAGGTCCTTTGTATTCACAGTGTCGAGTTGTTGTGTTACATATTGAACGTGTTGTTATGATTCTGTTTGGTTTTGGTTTTTGTTGTGGGGTTTTATGTTTTGTTGTGGGGTTTTATGTTTTGTTCTGCTTTTCCTCCTCCCCCTTCCCTTTCTGTTCTTTCACCTGCAGGTAGGTGAGTGGCAGGGGGTGTGGCTGGCTTCTCCACTCAGCAGCAGAGGCACACCTGGTTTCACTCAATTCATCAACTCTCCTATAAAAGCCTGGTCTTCACTTCACTGCTCTGCCAGATAATTCCGTTCTACTGGGTAGTTTCCCGACGTTCTTCCTTGTGGATTTTCAAGTTGCTCTTCACTGTGAGGCTTTTTGTGTTTTCTGCAGTTTTTTGGTTCTTACCTATGTCTTTTTGTGTGCAGATGTTCCTGGGTTCCTCGCTGCGTTTTTTCGTCATCTATGTTCTTGTTGTCTTCTGAGGATTCTCATCAAGCCAGCCAGCTCCCTGCCTTCACTGCCTGAATTTTTGATTTATTAAATACTTCTGTTTTTTGTGACTTCAATTACCTGTCTCAGTCTCTGCTTTGGGGTCAGTGTGAACTAAAACTTAACACGTGTGGTAATAAAAACATTGATACTGAAATAATGATTGACCGACTTGTAATTATGGTGCCCAACAGCAAGTGTGACGACATCTTAGTGAGTTGACTAAGCGTCTCTGGTGGAAACAGGAAATGCCACAGTCCACTATCTGAGTAGCCATTTATTTGAAAAATGACATTTCTTTTTATCTGCTTTCCTGACTGAAGTAAATAAAACTTTAATGAGGCAATGAAGAAATGTCAAGCTAAAATGAAAACGATATCCATGTCCAATCTATTAGCACATTGAAAACAAAATTATTTTATAGACTCAACATTAAACTTTTCTGGTCAACTGAATAATTCATGACCTGCCTGAGCGGAACAACTCAGTGGGATATTTTTCAATAAGTATACTGTTGTGAGAGAAGAGGCTAGTCAGGAGAACAGTTCATTAGCTGGAGTGATCCTGAATGATAATTTAATTCCTCCTTACAACTTGCTGCAGTCTAAAGTAGGACACAGCGGCCAGGCCTCAGGAGTGTTTGGGTATAAATTATTACCTTACAAATGAAGGGACGCAAAGTGGAGACAGGTGCTCAGTGCAGCACAGAACACAGCAAACACAGCAAACACAGCACCACGCAGAGCAGATAAATGATAGCAGCTGTGCACAGTAGCACAAACATACACCCTGCTCTCATAACAGATAGATGTAATACCTGAGAGTGCTTACACCATCATATCTCAAACTGTACATGCTTCCAAGACCTGCTCCATGAGCCAAAGAGTGTTGCTGTGTACTTTTACAAGTGTGACCTCTAGATGTTTCTTTTTTATTAGCTCTCAGAAAAAGCTGGGCTGTCTCAAATTGTGTACTTCCATACACTTATTATTTGGAGTGCACAGGTGCACTCACACTGACAGTGTGTAATTTGAGACAACACTACCCTGTAAGATTTTGTGTACTGTGCTGGTAAGTGCAGTGTATGCCGTGTATTTCATGTTAGTATACTGACAGAAGAATCTAGTACGAGACACAGCCCTGTATTGTATCTTAAATTTAACCAAAAGAGATTCTGGGTCCAAGTGTGAGAAAACCTGACAGGCTGTGTGAGTCTTCCACAAACAGACATACAGGAGGGAAGTCTGGTAGCAATGATCACCTTAAGGACAACACACTGCTCCCGATAAATGGTGTGAGTATAATGATTCTTAATTGTTAAAAAATAAGTGTTTTGGTAGACTATCTTTAAAGTCTTGTGAGCTAAGATGAAAGCTAGTCAGCTAACCAAACAATGTGACAGGCTACAATCAAGCTCTGGACCAAAAATATAAAGCAATACAGAAGTTTCTGCGTCGAACAGATCAGTGTGTGGATGCAGAACAATTTCCTCCAGCTGAACTCAGACAAAATGGAAACCATTGTCTGTGGCCCGCAGAAACAAAGAGAAAGGGTTATCAGTCAACTTCAGACTCTCTCTCTAAATGTGAGTAACCAGGTTAGAAATCTAGGGGTGATATTAGACTCAGACCTGAACTTCAACAGCCACATCAAATCAATAACATCAGACACTTTTTACCACCTTAAAAACATTGCCAGGATTAAAGGAATAGCGTCTAAACCTGACTTAGAGAGACTGATCCACGCATTTGTCTCCAGCAGGTTAGATTACTGTAACAGCCTGCTCACTGGACTCTCAAAACGAGCTCCAGCTGCAGAACATCCAGAACGCTGCTGCTTGGGTCCTGACCAGAACCAGGAAATGCGACCATATTAGTCCAGTGCTCAGGTCTCTGCACAGGCTTCCTGTGGCTCAGAGAATAGAATTTAAAACAGCTCTGCTTGTTTACAAGTCTCTTCATGGTCTAGCACCAAAGTACATCTTGGACATGCTAGAACCATATGAACCAACTCGGTCTCTGAGAACCTCAGGGAGAGGTCTCCTGCTAGTGCCCAGAGTCAGGACTAAACACGGTGAGGCTGCATTCCAATTTTATGCCCCCAAAATCTGGAACAATCTTCCAGAAGATGTGAGACAGACCTCAACTCTGACAATGTTCAAAGCCTGGCTGAAAACAGTTCTGTTCAGCATAGCATACAACAACTGAAAGTATTTTACCTGCACTCTCCTCTTTTAGTTTAATTAATCATTTTTTTATGTTTTATGATGTGATTTTATGCAATGATTTTTTTGCCTACTGTGATTTGATTTTATGTTGGCTGTAAAGCACTTTGAATTGCCTTGTGTATGAATTGTGCTCTACAAATAAACTTGCCTTGCCTTAGTTTGTCAAGTAGTAGCATGCTTTATTTCCAATTTGCTCCCACTGACGATTTGCTTCAAAAGTCCATTTCAGAAACAGATGAGTGATAAGATAAGGAGTATGTTCATATATTATATGGTCTATGGTTGCAATATGATATGATCAAAGTGGGTCAGCTGTTTTATATGAATTAAAAAGAGGCCAGCAAACTGCCATCATGGTGTTTTTATGTTTTTAAATCAAGAAAAAACTTTTTTCTCTTTTCTTTCTCAAACTTTGTTTACTGAGGGCTTTAAGCTTTTGTTCTGCCAGTCACAGCCACTTGTTGAAATCTAAAATTACCACTTCAGATAAAAGTGTATTGCTGCCTCATCTTTCTCCTTCAACTAAACAAACAAACAAAGAAAAAAGAGCTGAGTGAATGTGAAGTGTTAAAACTTAAAGCAGTTGACACTGATAAACTTTCTGGTATTTGAATGCTTGGTTTTTACTCAATGGTAAAACAAAAAAAGCAAGAAAGGCATTGATGGGATTGCAAGGTATGAGAGTTATTTAAAACTTTTGCAGAAACAAGAAAGTCTCATTCCAGTGTACCAAAACTCAACATCTTGTCTCATCAGACGAGTGTAAACAATGACTAACGATGTCCTGTCAGAGAGAATCCTTCATTCAATCCTTCAAGTGGTCACACATAACCTAATATACTTGTATTTACCAAGGTAATGCTGTGATTTGTTGAGGTGTTTTCTCTGGGTAAGGTCACAGTCACTGTCAGAGTCTCAGGACTTTATGATTCAGCTACTCAACTTTTACACAGTCGTAATGGTGTATAGCAGGCCAATATTTCTCCCTTCTTTTCTTCCTTTTATTTGTTCCTCAAGGGAGCAGAGGAGTCAAGCAGATGCTATAAAAGTGATCCAAAGCTCCAGCGCCTCAGTGTTCAGCAGCACTTGAGTAATGTTAGGCAGAGCTGAAAAATAGACCTGTGAGAGTTGGCTGGCAGAGACGCAGCTCTAGGTCATGTTCCTTATTAAACCCAGTCAAGTCAAATTAAAAGATGTAATGATCTTAATCATGTAAAAACCAAGGTCCCAGGTGGAAACAGATGGCTGACAAGACAGTTGCAAACATCAGGAAGTACAATTACAACCAGAAGTTTAAAAAGCTTTTCTGTCCCATGGGATCATGGGAGGTGAAGCATTTAAACTGCAAGAACCCTGTGACACAAATATGCCAACACTGAATGCTGAAGAACTGGAGTTTAGTTTTGTGGATTGATCACACACACACACACACACACACACACACACACACACACACACACACACACACACACACACACACACACACACACACACACACACACACACAATCAAGAGTTTGTCATTGTTTTCAAAGGCAAGTACAGCAAATTTTCATCTCTTGGCAGAGAGAAGTAGAAGCTGGCAGGTTGTTTGTTACAGTTTGCAAAAACAATGTCAGCTCCCAAGTGCATAAAATTGACTTAAAGGTGCCGTAAAGAGTTTTTAACAGTTTTTTTGTCAAGAGACTGACATTAATACTGATGCATCTGTTTGACCTTCAAAAGAAAATGGAGAGGGGATACATGTCATTGCCAAATTCGACCAGATCTATGTCCGGTCCATCTCCGCTTAGCCACAGCACAGGATCTGACGGCGAGTCAAAGTGCTGACCTCCACTGGCGCCACTCTTCTTTCAGCTCCAGGGCAGGAAGCATGGAAAAGGTATGTCATGTGATTTCACTAGTCCTGTCGTCTGACTCCAAGCTGCATCCAGACAAAGCAGCCACTGTACAAGAAAGGGTGGCGCTGAATCATAAAGAGCAGAGAAGGAGCCTACACAGATGTAGGGGAAGTCTGACATCAAACTCAACTATTGACAGCATCCTGGGCCTTTAGTTTCTAAGGGCCTCGTTTATTAATAAATGAGTAGAAAAGTTCTTACTCTGCACACAAGTTCCGTGTTCATGCAGAATCACCGTCGCATTCATGACATGTGCACAACAGGTTGAGGCGACCTCAACATCTGCATCACCAGTGTCCTGTCCCCTCACTCTCTATGAGGTGATCAATAATCAGCTGACGATCCTGGGTGCTGTGCAGGGGAAATCACAACGGGTTTCCAAAACATAAACAACATGTTGAACAGTTGCTGGACATTTTTGCAAACAAACAAATAAATAAGAATAAGTGAACAGTGATGCTGTGTGTGCGTCATTTGCTCAGAAAATGTAGAAAGTCATGAAGTAAATTAGTTATTTCATGTCTATTCATTTTGCATTTTGAAACGTTGTGATATTTTGAATTGTAAAACTAAGTATTTAATTCAAGATTCAATATTATAAGGATACTGAGGGTGAATATGCATCAATTTCATGGTTATTTAATACATTTAGTCAATTTATTTATTTATTTTTTTGAATAAATTCTATTCAATTTTTTTTTCTTTTCCTAAAATTAGTTTAAATACAGTGTGTCATACGTTTAGTGTGTTTACATTTTCTGAGTGAGCTGGTCATCATTATTTGTGTTTATGCGTGGTCTGAGGAGGTTCTAAATTTGTTTACTGAGTAAGAACAAATTCAAGTAAGAAAATATTGATGAATCACAGATTTGAGTTTCAATTCTTCTTGTGCACGATTTAAGCACAAATTACACACTGTTTGTGAATGAAGCCGAAAAAGACGACAGGATCATGAACATTTTCTTGCCTACAGGGCGCACTTAAAGGTGTTGTCAGCGATCATCTAATCTGCACTATTTGTCAAAATCGTTGTATTTCTCCTCTTTATCCACAAGCTATCATTGCTGACAGCATGTTGAAGAAAAGTCCAGTTTCATAAGTTTAATAAGGCATAAGAGCATTTAATGAAAACGAAGGTCTATGACCATAATAGAGGGAAGACCTGGGTCAACATTGGTGTGGCTTTCCGACGGTGGAGGAGACTCCGTGATTTAACAGAGCTGAAAAAGGACTCAGATGTCGCCGTCTTTCTGCTGGACAGGTAAGCAAGATTAGCTTTGTGGTGCTTCACATAACAGTAACAGCCGTCGGGCATTCATCTTATTGTCTAATCTGCCAAAATGTACTGTTGTTGTGATGTTATCAATTATGGCAGTTGAGTTGTGGCTACTGTTGTCTGACGAGTCAGGGTTACCTTAGCTTTGCAGCTTAGCAGTGTGTTAACCCAGAGTCGGCGTCAGAAAAAATTAAAGACAAAAATTAAACTGGGGGGCATGGTGATAGGTGCAGGGGAGCACAAATTCTTGTTCATTACTGGATTCATAACCATTGTGTAAAGTTCTGATTCACATATACAAGGTACTGTACCACACCAAAGGCCCTCCCTCTCTTCTCTCTCCCTTCGGTGCGCTCACAACCATGCGCCTTTAGCGAACCAAAATTAGAGTGAACATGAAACACCATTCAACAATCAAAGAACCATGAAACCCAAACAATAGTATCAAGCTAAAAATAGAAATACCTTCAAAACAGCTGGAGCCGGCGAGTGTTGCAGCTAAATCACCAGAGGACAGCGTCCTCCCACTCCGTCATACATCTGCGGGTCAAGTCTCTTTCAAAGGCAAGCTCAAGGCCTTTCCATTGTGGAGCATTGCATATCTTTGATCGGAAAATATTTAAATATCTCAATATTAAAATATCTTTTGCTACAATACTACTAAAACTTGTCACAGTACTACTACTTTCAAAGCAATAAATACGGCTTCACATATTATAGCGAACTAACCCTCGAGCGTTCACTGGTTAGGCTTCCGCCATGTTGATCAGCTACCCAGTTCCCATGGTCGTTTCCATGACGATGCACATCATCATCTTTTGGGCATGGAGCCAGGGGTGGGGTATGAAGGGAGAGGCGGGTCTAAATTCATTTATCAACAACCTCCCCACTCGTTTTCTCCCCAGACCGCTGACTACACCTTTAAGTCAACACAAACATTCGGTTTCCAACAAGAGCTTTCAATACATGTGTTTAATCTTGTGTCAGCCTCACAGAAAACTGTCCCTTGATCATTTTCCTGTTTATTATATTGTTTTTTATTTTACGTAATTTTACTGAGAGTACCTCTATTGACTGGTAAACTCTCTCCAAGGTAGTCAAAGATAAAACAACACCGTTTCTTTTTTTTCATCTCTCCATCTAGCTGCTTTTTCTTAAACAGCATGGATCAGGATGGGAATTACCTTCTCTGGTGCCTGCTGACCCAATTTCCATCAGGTCATGTTCCATCAGTTAAAAATATATATGATCTCAGCTGATAAGCTTAAGCTGTTTGTTCCATCTCTTTGAATGTAATCATCAAATGTAGAGGACTGTGTCTTTTAAAAGGGATGCTGCCTGCCACTTCTGTTAAGTTTGGAACGAGCAAAGCGGCTGAATGAATGCTGACACAGTTACATAAGCTCATATCAGCATGCATGCACGCACAAACACACATACACACTCTGGGACAACTCTATGTTACATTTTGCTGCCTGCAGTCTGTCATTAACCTTGACTGTATTCTCACTGTGACCCCCCCTCCTCTCTCCCTCTCAGGCTGAATCAGGATTGGCTCGATATCAATACACAGAGCTAATATGGAATGAGCCAGTGTGTCACAAAGGCTGGGAATTAAATGACATCCGCATATTTTTTGATCAATCCAGATTTTATCAATATGTGTTATCAAACATTTGTAAATAGCATGACTGTGTTTTCATGATGTTATATGGCCATGCTCTGCAGTATCACAGAAACAAGGATTCACAGGAAACAAATGGCTGACAGGGCTATTACTGGTGTCCTCATACATTTCATTTTCTCCATTTTCTGTGAGGAATGGAGTTCTGTTGTTTTCTTTATCTATTCCCCAGCTTTTACGTTAAAGGGGTTGTTATGCGTTATTTAAGTAATCATTCATCAGCTCAGCAGAGACTTCAAATGACAACCAAGACATGTAACAGAGTGTGATGTCTGAAGATGGCAAAATAAAGTTGGTCTTGAAGTTTGTGTAACTGAAAAACAAAACAAAGATGTCCACCTAATGAAGAGCAGGTTTTATAGCATTTAATGCTTTTTTTACACCACATGTAAATAAAGTGATTTGCTTGTTTTAAAATATTCTGTTTACTCTCTTGATTCATGCAAATAAAGCTGTCCGCTTGCCAAATCATGCATATGTAACCACCAAACGACCCGTGGTAAGTTATGCTGATTAGGGCAGAGCCAGCTTGCTCGTATAACCATAGACAGTATATTGTAAGGATGCAGTGACTATGTTGTTGCCTTAGGGCCTATTATTGATGGGGATTATTAGAAATGCTGATCTCAACCTAGCCTTGTTTAAGCTTGGATGAGGTAAAGAGGTTGGCTTTTAGCCTTTATGGCAGATCTGCTACAAAGTCAGTCAACTCAGTCATGCCCTCAAATGGACATGACATAACATAAATGTAATAACTTTAAAACAAGTATAAAAAAAATCACCTCCCATACAGTGTGTGCTGAGAATTGAGACCATGCATACAGTGGTGTGCTTAGGCCCCCCTTGGGGCCCAATTGTTGAAGTTTCTGGGCTCAAGTGTCCTCATAGAAACCAAAACACACTAACCTGCCCCCATGGCACCTTAAAGCTTGATGCACTGCCATCTCGGGAGGCAAAGTGTTCGGCACCCTCCAAAACACTCAGACCTTAGTACCCCTTCAGTGGCATTCAGTGCCTTTTTCTTTTCTTTTCACCCTAGTCCTTCAAAAGTTTACATGTCACTGAGTGACACCACTACTCTGGTGTTCCTGCTGCCAGCCTCAAGTGGAATCACAAAGAACTGCAGTTTTTAGCTTTTCCACATGGGCTTCATATTTCACTTGTTTTTCTGTATCCATATGCCACTGGAGGATCTCCATGATGATTGGCTGATGTTGAATGATGATTCACTGAAGATCAGATTTCTCAATCCCACCATATAAGTGAGTGATAAGTGTGAATTTATTCTTTTACATTTACTTTGTTATTAACTCATGGCAAAGACTGTATTTGCGTCTGGTGTCATGACAACATAAGTGCCAGGACCATAAATGCCTTTAATAGATGTTGTCTTATTTCATTTAAAGGTGACAATTTAAGTTGGAAAGACACCGGAAACTTGATTTTATGTCCCCTGACATTTATTCACCTTGGTAAAAAAAAATTAAAAAAAATTGGTCTTTTGAGTCTGTATCGTTGGTGTATTATTAAGGTCTATACCCCATTTGTATATTGACCCTTTCACAATGTATACATGGTAAATGCATGGATGTGTAAAAATGAGATCAGGCTCTAAGCCTCTCTTTTAAGTAGTGAATCTAACCTTAAGTCAGCCGGGACACTTTTCTGTCAGGTAATGCTTTGAAATAAAACTTAGGGATCAGACAGTTTGGCTTTGAAGTCATGAGCTGTTCAAAAACTTCAGTCTTGCTTTTTTTAATTTTATTTTGAACTGTTCTCAGGTTGAAAGCAATTGAAACAAGCCCTGAAAAGAAGGTATCGATCATCATTCAGGTCTCTGTAGAGGCTAAATAAAAAAGAAGGAAATTAAAGCGGTGGACCAGAGACATTTCAGTAACTGGAATACGCTGCAGATCCAGCTTTGATGTAGCCTAACATTTAAGTCAGAGAAAAGGAATAAAAAGCAAAGGGAAGGGTCTGTCCACATACTTTCCCCCTAGTAAGATATTGAAAAAATACTTCTGCAGTGACACACAGCTTTTTAAGAACAAAGATGCCCAAATATTAATCATAGTTTTTGAATATTTTTGCTATGTGTCGGTTTGGGTTAGGGCTCACATTTAGGCTAACAAACGAGGCGGGTGGAAGAGCAGAGGAAGAGGACGTGTCAACTGTCAAGTGGCTGTCAGGTTATGTAAATTCAGAGGGAAGGCAGGAACACAGCCGAGGACACCGAGCTTAGGGAGCTGGAAAAAAATATGCGTCACCATTTGAAATCAATCCTTATCGATCCTGTGCAGCGACATGATCCACCAATCACCATTCAGTGTTGAAAGGTACAGCCCCGCGTGCTCACACACACACACACACACGCACACACACACACACACACACACACACACACACACACACACACACACACACACACACACACACACACACACACACACACACACACACACACACACACACACACACAAATGCCTCTCAAATGAACTCAATGAGCCAGACTGAAAAAAATACATACATGTTTATTTTACAAGAAGGGCACATCTTTTTTTTTTTTTTTCTTATTTTTTAAATACAAACCATAAACTAAATACCGTAATTGTTCCGAGGGGGTTATAATCTTTGACATCACTTTCATTAATAAACACCATAAACATGTAAATAAATAAATATATAAATAGCCAGCAACTGTTACTGCAAATTATAATCCCACACTGGAGGAAGAAAAAAAACATACAGCGTACAAACTGCTACACACATTAAGGAATTTTTTTTCCAAGATAAAAAGCACTTGTGTTCATCACGACTACATTTTGAACATCATTGTACAATACTCTATCCCTGCACTCCCAAAAACCCCAAATACTGCACTTTTAATTTTTTACATGGAGTTGTCAGCGTCGAGGTAGGGACTCTGTTATTATCTTGGACAGTTAAGATGAGCTTCCCTTGAGTCCCTCGGTCAGTCTTGGTTGGAGGAAGAGAAGTGATGCTGCTGCACTGTCAGATTAGCTTAAGTTGTCATACGTCATGTAACTACACTGATTGAGAGTCCGTGTTCTGTCACTACAGATCCCCAAAGCAACATGTAGGGCAGCCTGGAGGGAATGCTCCAGATCAAACTAAACATTTTGCTTGTGGGACTGTTGCCTGACATCCTCCTCCCCTCCTCTTGAAAATCAAGCAGTGGCATCTGGATAAGTATGACTCACCCAGCTGACAAGGTGAGGGCTCAAAGGGGGTTACACTGAGCCACAATACAGCAGAGATTTCAACTCCCAGCTGGAGCTATGTTTCCATGTATGAAGCAAACAAACAAACAAAAACCTCCGGTAAACCTGTAGGTGCCAATCATGTCACAAGGAATGGCAGATTAATCTCTAGATAGTGAACCCTCCCCTCCCTAAAGTTCAGCTTATAAAACACTGGTAAAATCACAGCATAAGCTACAGAACAGCCACATTCAGCCAAAAAATTCATTTTGGCAACAGCAATAAAATGAACATACTTACAATAAAAAAACTTCCAGGTGGGCCTCTGATTCGAGAGCATTTTGACTCATACTGCAGCAGGGAAACAGTAGGCCCTGTCTGTTTAATAATGAATTCAATCTGTGCTAACATTGGGAGCGCACATCAAGTCGACAGAGGCAGCCAAGAGAAAAGAGAAAGAGATGAAAAAGAAAGCAGTGGAGAGAAGAGAGGAGAGGAGAGGAGTGGGTGGGGTTGGAAGGGAGACGAACAAATCTTCCTTGAGGCTTTTCCCATCCACGTCCAGTCCTGACAGGTTGTGTACATGTCATGTTTAAATAGTATGTTTGAGCTGGCTTGTGATAGGAAATAATTCAATGAACTGGTGACAGAAAAAAGAAGAGATGACAAACAAGAATTTTGATACTAAATTGGTTGACTTAGAAAGACATGGGACTAAAGGTCTGGATGGATGTTTGGGTGATAAAAGAGTACTGGGATAAGTCAACTTTATTAAAAAAGCACACCAAACCCCAAGTTTGCTTGAAAATTATAAGTGAAATATTGGTACAACAGCCAGCAGGGAGTCGAGGACAGGGAGGCAAAAGGACAATAGGAAGTTGTTGTGTCACAAGCCCAGCCGCATATTGAGCTAAAAGCTTTCCAACCCTTTGTTGCCATCTAGATCTAATTGGATTTTCCAGAGCAGGAAAATCAAATGCTTCGTTCAAGACCAATTGCTTTCTATCGGATTAGTTCTTCCTTTTTCTGATGCGCAACAGCTTCACGCCTTCATGGACACACATGGCACAGAGCAGAAGCATTTTATAGTGTCAGAAAGCATGCTGCAGAGCATTCCTCCTCAGCAACACCAGACGCGACATATATTCAGCTTCACAGGCTTTAGGTGGAGAGCTAATTATGTCTGCCTGATGATTATGTATGCCACCCATATACTTTGCATGTGTTTAAACTCCATTAAGAACAAAGTTCAGATTGAATTCAGCCTTTAAAGCAGAACAGCAAACTGAAAAGCTCTTTGAGCTTATGTAACATGTTTTTTTCTTCTTCTTCTTCTTCTTCTTCTTCTTCTTCTTTTTATGTAGTGATAAAATTAGATGCTAAAGCACAAGCCTTTCTTCCAAGGATCTTTTCTATATGTCTAATTAAAAAAAAAAACAAAACAAAACACATTTTGAGTTTAAACTTAAAGCTCCTGTGAAGATTTTTTTTTTCATTTTTGCTGGTTATGCAATGCAGATGCTACTATAGTATATGACCTACATCTGATCATGTTAACACATTTTTTAAGGTTTTCCAAGCAAATATTTGTAATGAGGGATGTTTTTAATTCAAACAGCAGAATAAGCTTTTAAGAGAAAATACAACTTAAAGCTCCAGTGAGATGTCGTTTTACTGGTTATGAATAAAACTCAAATTAATTCTGATGCCTCTTTGTGACCCACAGGAATAGACAAAACTAAGATAGATGGTAATTTATGCTTTTAAACATATCATTTATGCTTGAAACCTCTGACAGGGGGTAGGTGCCAGACATTATGATGAATAATGCTTGTGTTCAATTTCCACAGGATGAAGTCTTACATATGTCATTCAAATGTCTATTAAAACTCTTCTTTATCAACAGTTTCACAGGGTAAAATTAAAATAAAATTCTCTCCAAGTAGCTTTAAAGTAAGACTCTTCATTTTTAAAAATATGAAATAGACTTATAAATGTATATTTTAAATGGGGAAAACTCAACTCTTAACCTGCATTGTCACTCAATTCTATACCCTAATGAAGTTTGCTCTTCATGGTTGTTTACAGTAGCTAATTTGAGCCAACATGAGCATGAAAGGGATCAATTCAGCTGTGTTGTGAGTTTTTGGTGCTCGTTACCTTCTTCAGTTACATACTTTCTTTTTTTTTTCTTCTTCTTTTTTTTCTTCTTTTTGTATAAATAAGGAAGTTTTAGCATTTTCAGTTACATTTACAATGATTGAAAATGTGCTGCCAAGTGTGCAGTTTAACTATAGGTTAACCCCTGAAGCAAGTTGTTGCATTTACTGTTTTTCTTTCTTAAAGACATGAAAGCGTTAATGCAACCAGAACAAGGAATGGTATTCAGCATATAACAATACCATACAATAATACCTTGCAAACAGAGCACTGCCACACAACATGCTTCACATTGCCACTACATCACAGCATGGCTCCCAGCATGAGCAATTTACAAAATCAGATATCTGCAGGTTTGCAAAAGGTCACCAAGTGTCACTTGTATAGCGGTTGACTGAACTCTACTGTTGTGCCTCTTCTGTCCAACAGTCAAAGTTTGAGCTTACAGATTTATAATCCTATTTTAAATAATAGATAGACATCATCTGCCCAAAATAGAATCACTAGTGCTGCTTTAAGTGGTCCGAGTAAGGACTTAAAATGGAGGGCTGCCAAAGGGAAGATGACGAGACTGTATGAGAGAGACATAAAACGGAAGTATAGTGCAGGTGTAAGGGAGCTTGCTGACTGAGGAAACTATGGGGAGGACAGGTGGACAAGAGAAGAGAAATGGGGCAGCAAACAGAGAGAGGGACTCTGCTGACTGAAGGAAGAAAAGTAAGGAGAAGTAGAGGAAGAAGGGATAGTAGGGCTCCAGAGAGGGTTTGCTTGAGAGTGAAAAGGGGTGCAAAGATAATAAAAAAAAGAGCAGGGAGAGAAACTTAAGGTGAGCTAGCCTAACTAATCCCAGGTGAGGGTGTCTGGGGATGGTTAAAGGCTGAAGTGGACCATCAGAATGGCTTATTCTATCCTTATCTTTGCGTTCCAGACAAAAATTGATTGGACCTCTGAGTGTAACTCAAGTCAGGGAGACACTGCAGGATAAGACAGGACTAGGGGCAGCAAAACAATCCACTTTCACAAAACTTGGCTAAGAGTGTCGATGTTTTTTCATCCGCCTGTCGAGTCTGAACCAGACTGTTGTCACTTTGGTGTCCAAGCAACTAAAATAAACCTACAGCAAAACCTATGTTTTGCCAGAAACTGTCATTAAAATGTATCAAAGAGAAATAACTGCTGTAAGCTAATGAAACCATACCAAAACCACTTCACCCATATTTCTCCCTCTTTCATGAAACACAAACAAAGCACCTACTTACAAGACATTTTGCTAATGCTAACTACATCTCCCTTCACATACTGTGTCAGAGTCCATCCAGAATAGTGTCAGTACTGTACAATACACACACATGCAGATGTATACATCTTTGCAGAGTAAAAAATGTATACATGTGCACTCAGCTAGTTTTCTGCTGTTATATTCACATGATCAACATTTATCATCAAATGGAACAATTTCATCAATAAATGCTGAATGTATTTTGCAGATAGTTATATCCAGAATAAAGTGCCTTTACTTTGAAACATTCTGTAGGTTTTTCCATGAAGGTTATCATTGAGAGTCTGGAGGTCTTGAAAATCCCAAAAGTTGTTCCTGTCAGGCATGTTCTTATATGTCTCTTTAGTTTCCTTTGCTGTCTCTTTAAGCTTTTCTTTGCTTTATGTATACATACGTGCCTGTGATCCAACTCTCTTCAACATGATACGGCTTTATGTTGTCCGTTCTGCGTTATGGGATTGATCTTTTCCAAAGTGACTTCTGTATCACTGTCTAAATTCCCAGAGATGGCCGGGGAGAGTTTGTTCACCAGCGCGTTGTTTACCAGCCCCACCTCAATCGCTCCTCCACACCCTTCTTTCTTCTGCGACTCCTCCTCCTGGGACAGGATGCTGTGTGGGATCACATAGCTGGCTGAGTGGTTGCCCTCCTTTGGGATGTGACTCTTGGGTTGATACTGACAGTTGGGGTTCGAGGTAGGGGCGCCCATGTTGTTGTTAATACTGACGATCTCAATGGCGTTACTTCCTGGGCAGAGCCGGTGGCAGCCCAAGAGGATGGAGAAGGCCTTGCGGAAGTCAGCGTTGAAGGCATAAATGATGGGGTTGAGTGAGGAATTAGCCCAGCCGAACCACACGAACACATCAAATATGGTGGAGCTGATGCAGGGGAACTCTGTGGAACCTTCTGGCACTTCACAGAAAGGAATTATGCAGTTGAGGACAAAGAAGGGCAACCAGCAGCACACAAACACTCCCATGATGACCGAGAGCGTCTTTAGGACTTTGGTTTCTCGTTTGAACGACATTTTGAACGAGCTTTCACTATCCATGTTGGAACTGTTCCCCATGCTGCTGTGACGGTTTTTGGCACTCTCCGCTGCTCGCTCGAGAGCAGATATTCTCCTGATCTGTTTCTGGGCAATGCGGTAGATGCGGGTGTAAGTGACGAGCATAATAGCCACAGGGATGTAGAAACTAATTAACGAGGAGGAGATGGCATATGTCCTGTTAAGGCTGAAGTCGCAGTTATCAGGAGGCAGATCTTCTGGTAGCGTTCCATTTAAATCTGCGTAGATGGTGGTCTGAGCTTTGTGCCAGTCAAGCTGAACAGGGATGAAGGAGATCAGGATAGACAAGGTCCATGCCACGCTGATCATCAGACACGCCACTCTTGGAGTCATCTTGCGCTCGTAACGGAAAGGGCTCGAGATGGCCCAGTAGCGGTCTACACTAATCACACAGAGATTTAAGATGGAGGCGGTGGAGCACATGATGTCAAAGGCCACCCACACATTGCAGAATGCACCAAACGGCCAAAACCCCATGATCTCCATCGCTGCCTTCCATGGCATCACCAAGACAGCCACCAGAAGGTCGGAGATGGCCAGCGAGATGACAAAGAAGTTGGTGACCTTGGACCTCAGGTGTCGGAACTTGGTGACGGCGACACACACAAGGGTGTTGCCTAGCAGCGTGGTGAAGATGAGGAGAGAGAGGAAGCATCCTGTCAACACACGTTTGGACGAGTCTTTCGGCGCCAGCATCTGCTTGCCATCTCTAACCGTTGAGAAATTCTGATCCATTGTTTCTGTTACACGCTGCTAATAAAGTGACAGAGGGGGTGGGTGAGGGGGGTGTCAACAGTCACCCCATCACATCCCCAGCCTGCAGCACCAGTGCCTCTCTGGGGAGGAGTTTTAGGAGAACAGCGTTACTGATGGGGAGGTCGACTGTCTCGGCACCAGCTCTCCCACAGATTGGGTCATCCATAGGCTCATCGTCACAACCACCATCCTTGCACAAGAGCTGCTATAAATACTGCAAAAAGGTCTCTTCAGAAACTTGTTTCCCAAAAATACCTGGTTGAGAAATTCCTACAGCAGCAGCACCACAGACAGCAGACATTCTAGTTTGGCAGGCAAGAGGAAAATCCTGGCTGTTGTTTGCAGTTTGAAATCAGACTGTATGAAATACTTAAAAGCAGCAAACTATCACAATAGAAGAACAGTCCCTTTTTCTCCTTCTGTATCGCTCTGCTGTCCAGCTCTCACTGAAAGTTTCAGACCATATTGTTGCCAAGCTGTGGAGTAAAAAGAGGCTCGGCCAATCATTAGCCTTATATACCACCTCATCAATAATCTCTATTGATGTTTTTCGCGCTGCGTTTATCGGATTTGTTTAATGATCCTCGAGGCGTGTCTGTGTGATTATATTGGTGCATGTGTCGATGCTGATGCACCCTGGCTGTAGGTGTTGCGTTTCATTTGTTTATTTTTATTTCTTTGAATGCAGCTCCTGGCTCAGTCTCCAGCCAACGTTTCCACCTGAGTGCCGTGACAAAAAAAAAAATATTAATAATAATAGTTAAAAAAAAAAAAATTAAAAACAGCATTCAAAGTCCATGGAGTCCCTTCTCTAATCAGAGGTACATTTCAATTGTGTATTTCTTCACATACACGCTTCCGCTTTCTTTATTTTGACGGGAATCCACCTGTGAGGTCCGCTTTTTTTTCCCTTTTGGTTTAGTTTGCGTGCCAAAATGTGTAGACGCAGCACAACAGCAGCTCAGCTTTCAAACACATTCAGGATGTATTTTTTCCATCCATCGAAATCGTCCTTGGCAGTGCATCCAAAGGTTGATATGTTTGACACAGATGCGCATTTTTTTCCTCCTGATTTCCTAAATTTAAGACGGTGTGCGCTGCACCCTGTGCGTGCTGACATATAGAGACCCACAGCAACGTCTCCGCTTGGCTCAAAAACAAGTCTTCAAAAAATACCCTTTGAATCCGTTTTAGGTGGAATTATCAGAATAATTCATCTCCCATAATCCACTTTTCCTCAGCATGCATCCAACTTGAATCTTGGCACCAAGCGAAGGAGCTCACCCTTTCTGCGCTCTCCTCCATGGGGAGTCAGCCACGCTCTCTCCCTACTGCCACGGTCCTCAGGTGTTTTTATCAGTCCTTTTCGCTTTTCTTTTTAGGCTCATCTTTCACACTCCCAAAAATGAGTTACCCTGTCATGTGTCTGCGGTCCGCCTGTGCTGCCGGAGACTGATTGGAATGACTCTGGACTCACAAAGCCCGGTTTTCATGCGCGCTCCTCTCTCTCCGCTCAGCTGCTGTGCGCCACGGTGTGTGCCACCACTGCTCTATCCACGGAGGGAGGCTGCGAGGGGGGAAAGGTACGTAAATTCACTCCATTTAACAAAGCATCCGTTTTCCTTAAGAATTCAGCCTTACAACATGTAGTAAATAAAATAAGTAAAATTTTGATCACGCATGAAGCTGGTGGAAGATTTATTCTTAAAGAATGTATATTTTCAGATGTAAAATTGCTGACCCACACAGCCAAGAAAAGAAAAGAAAAAACAATAGAGAGCCAATTCAAATCAGTACAATAAAGTCCCCAAAAGTGAAGAGAATCTAAAGAGAAGGTGCCTGGATGTCCTGAGATGAACTTGTACCCAGCAGGCATGCACACAGAGGCACAATGAGGCCATCTACTGGATGTTACAGAGGGAGAGATAATGTTGGAGTGTGTGTGTGTGTGTGTGTGTGTGTGTGTGTGTGTGTGTGTGTGTGTGTGTGTGTGTGTGTGTGTGTGTGGAGGTAGGGGGCTGCGGAGCTGTTGCATTAATGTCACCTCAATAAACATGACTGAACATCTCTGAATTAGATTAGAGTCCCATGAGTCCTGCTGCGACAGGAAGCACACCCATGAAATAAGAGAGACACCATGGGTTCAGATATGTGTGTGTGTGTGTGTGTGTGTGTGTGTGTGTGTGTGTGTGTGTGTGTGTGTGTGTGTGTATGTGTGTGTGTGTGTGTGTGTGTGGGGTGAGGGGTTGTGCATGTAAAATACAGAGGCTAATGTTATCATGCCGCTAGCTGCCTGGTAGGCCTAGCAAGTTTGCATGTTAACTATTTAGCAAGAGGGAATCCTCAGTGGACGCTCTCCTCTCTGTGTTTGTTTGTGTTTGTATGTGTGTGTATTTATGCATGTGTGTCTGACTTTAAATGTGTGCATTTATGACTCTGCATGTTCATGTGTGGCATGGTAGCAAACGTGAATACCCACATTTGTGTGCATATTTTAGTGTGTGCACGCGTGTGTGTGTGTGTGTCTGTGTGTGTGTGTGTGTCTGTGAGTAATGCATGTAGACAAGCCAAGTGTAAGAGGCCTGGCAGACACAACGCCCACATTTCCCTGTAGCACTGAGCCAGGGTGTGCGTGCAGCCGACAAAGTTCAAACCAAAACCACGTCACATACAAACACACACAAACACAGACTTGCTAGCTCACTCACTCACTCACTCACACACGCACACACAACCAGCCATGCAGGGTAATTTATGTCTGCTCCAAAAAGCAAACAAAATGGAATAGAAGAGAATGGAAGTGAAGAGAGAGAAATGTCTTTTTTGGATGACTTTTTGCCACATGCATACTTCAGCTGAAGCTTTATTGCCTCCTTCAGTCTTCTTGGTGTTATTTAATTTGCTTTATATAAAAATCATCAATAAACAAAAACATTTGCACTTTAAAAATGATATTTTAAGGCAGCGCAAGTGTGATTGAGGAACTGAACACCAATTAATTCATAATCTTAAAGCACATATATGAAACTCCTTTATATAGCTTCAAATCACAGCAAAATTAATCTCATGACACTTAATATGGAAAACAAGTTTAGACTGTACTCTGTAAAGTATAATTCACTTAGACTCATTTTGGCCTGAAAAATAACTCTTATTAAATAAGAGATAGAGATACAGACAAACAGATGGAGGGAGCCTCAAGCATGGTTTATGCTTTGGCTTTGACCACACAGTGGCTGTCACGGTCGTGAGCGCTTGAGTTCTGATGTGCCTGCATCGCTCTGCAGTACTCCTCCAAAAAGCATGAGGGCAGTGTAGTCTGTATGATTATCAGATCACTTGTTACCATTTCTTTCCCACATCAATATTGATCATGCTAAACAGGAGCTGACAAAATAAAATGATTACAGCAGAAGAATAGAGAGGTAACATCAAAAGGAGACTGAATATATGGTCATATGGAGATTATGTAAATATAGGAAATACAGGAAACACAATGACACCAAGTGAACCAACCACAGGGCTTGCCTTCGTGTTGTTTCACCATATGTTTTCAACATGATTGCTGCTGGGCGCCGCCCTGTTGTGGCTGCCTGTTACAGCAGCTCTCTCTTCCTTGTCTGTTTCTTGTCATTTTTTCATCTTATTTTCATCATATTTGCATTTGGAGTGGATCATTTCTTTGTATGGCTCATTTGTTGGTCATGGACACCAAACTTTTTGTGGCTTCAGTGATATTTTTACCTGTGTTTGTCTGGAGATCCTACATGTAACCATGGCCACATTGTTTACATGTGAACGCAGCTGTTAGCAGCCTGTAGCATGTCAATGCTAACTGGTGCAAGGCCTGATGTCTTCCCATAAGGTGAGGAGAAGGAGGTGAGGACGACGTGCTGGTTCTCAGGTGTGAGCTAGGAAGTGATGACATGGACCTGTCCTTCCATCCATCGTCATTGGGATCGTAACATCTATCTCCAATAAGATGGACAAGCTAGCTGTGCTAACCCAACAACAGAGAGAATACCAGAAGGTGGAGTAGCATCATGCTATTCACAGACATGGCTAACGGAGCTAACACCAGAGACCAATGCAACATTGGAAGAACTTCACCTGCTGTGAGCAGACAGGCTACAGGAGACAGAGACTGAACAGACTGCTGAAGAAGCTCAGTCCTGGACCCTGTGGAGGTGGAGGCTGGCTGAACTGGACAATGATGGACAAGCTACACTTGAATACTTTTGTTTTTGTGATTGCTTCTGTGACTCCCCCTGAATATTCCCCCGAGGATAAATAAAGTATGTTCTATTCTATTCTATTCTATTCTATTCTATTCTATTCTATTCTATTCCACGTGGTTTCCTTTTTTTGAGGGGGTGCATGTCAGGCTACAAATGTCAGCATCTGTGTTTGAAACGGGCTTTTCAGAACAACAACAAAGGCTACGGCATCCTTTCAATGTAGAAGAACTAACCAGGCTTAACCCTGTAGCAGCATGGCTGAGGGGCTGGTCCAAACTTGAGCCAGCTCTAACTAAACTCTATTGAAAAATAAAGTTTTAAGTCCTCTCTGGAAAAAAGCAAAACAAAGGATCTCTCCCCAGAGTTTAACAAGAACATGAGTCCAAAGGAGAGATGCTGTTGACGGGAGGCTGTACCTGCCATCCCACTTTTGGAGACTCATGGACCAAAACGATCCCCTTATTTTGCAACAGAGGCTGCTAGAAGGAGGATGTGATACCTTTCCCTTGTTCCTGTTGGCAAATTCTCATGGCATTTTTGGTCCAGAATGTTCTTTGTTTCAAGATTAAGTAAGAAGCTAAAGCCTTCTGACACATTCCCTCTGGTTTATATGAAATTAATGCACAAACTTTTTCTATGAAGCTGCAACACAGAACTCTGTGTTACATTCTGTTCAAAAAGTGAAGCAATGTGTCTGCTGATGAGGAGGTAATAAAGTGGCTCTGTCTCCCATCCTCAGGCACAAGTAGCAGGAGATAACCTGAAGAAAAGAAAAGCCTTCAGAAAGCTTTCGCACTGTGCCTGTCTTGCCCATGCTGATCTGTGTTGGGGAAAAAACGCCAGCCTTTAATTTTCATGGATTCAGCCTTAGCTGAGTCCAATTTTCAAATATAACCACAAGCAAAAGCTTCAGCTTGAGACACCAAAAAGAAAATACTTCATATTTAAAGCTGTTTGTGAGCCAAATTCTCAAGGGGGAGGCTTAGTGAGGAATTTCTTGCACCCAACATAACTTTCACACTCGAATATTGAAAAAGTTCAGAAACTGATGGAGTACATTTCTACATTTCTATTAAATTTATCCCAAAAGGATTGTGTTTGCCAGGAGTTTCAAGCCAGGATTAATCACTCTGTGACACACAGATGATTGAAAAACTGAATCATGGAATTTAAACATAACTTTTCTAGGTGTGCAATAAGAACCCCCTGAGTGGATTAATCAAACGTTAAATGATCGTTTTCATTTGCAATTCACATCCAGTGAAATAAATTCCTAACAACTACTGTAGAAACTAATTGACACGATAGCTTTTTAATGACACTCTAAGCAGCATTCATTTCTTAACAACTGGAGCTTAGTTGTTTTATTTTACAACAAATGGGTATCTTCTCTTAAACAACAGTGAGTAAGCTTCCTGTGAGAACGGTTTATGGAAATGATGCAGCCCCACAGTCAAAAGGACAAAATTTCATCAGTGAAGTTGGAATAACCAAAGACAAGAGAGCGAAACAAACAGCCAGAAAGTGTGTGAAGCTGTTTTTGGCATACATGATCACTCAACAAAAGGACAGTTAAAAAACATCTTAAGCATCATAAACTGATGGGATGGTAATGATCAGGAAGGATTGTTTTTTATGTTGGGTACAGAAAGCCTCATCCCAACTTTAGTAAAACATCAGTGTGATCACAGCAGGACACTGTTTTTCAGATCTGAGTAGAGTAGGATTATAAGCTGTTAAGTGACCACCTGAAAACAGAATTTTAAAACTGTTATGAACCATCAGACCTCTCTAAGCTGTGCCTGTCAAACATCTTTCAGTCACATTTTAAGGTGTGTGGAATCTTCCCTTTTCTCCAGGTCTATTTGAGTCTGCGAGGTGAGAGGCAGAAAGGGCCAAGATGAATTTGGAGACATATCTGTGACAGAGATCACCACCTCCATCATCCCCACCACACAAATACAGCGTTGCTCATTCAAAAAATCCCCCTGTCCGTGTGAAGCAGGTTGTTGTTGAGCCTCACACACCGCCAGACACTAAGCATGAAATAACGTGTTTTGTAAATCCCACCGCTGAGATTTACCCGATTCACCCAGAATTCAATGCAAAAAAATCCACGTGGAATATGGCCACAGTCATAACATGTGACCTGTGTTTGTGCCAACTGGGTCATCACATACGTCTGCTGCCAATTTTAGTGTGAGACAGATTTTGTGAAATAATGGCATATTGGTGCTCCCAAAAGGACCATTGAAGCCTGTTACACCTCACTGCACTATAAAAGAAAAATTACTTCATTTAGGTGGGTTGCATGTGTGAATGTCTGTCTTTGTCTTTTTTTTTCACTGTATGATGCTTTAACTGTTTGTATTGCATTACCTTCAGATACAAATGTAGGGTGGTTGAAAAGGGCAGATGATCTGTATGGCCCCAAAGGTCTTCATCCAGAGAAACAAGATGTAAATACAGAGACAATGTAAAACTTTAAAAAAAAAAGTGAGGAGCAAACACAACAGCGAAACAAAACAAAACAAAACAAAACAAAACCGTCATTAACACCAAATTAATTCCAAGTATAAATGATACATCTGATACAAATTAAAAAGCAAACAATCATGTTACGTGAAAGTGCTCAGGCCAGTAGGGGGCACTAACTGACCATTTTTATTGTTGCAATTTTTTTTTCCAACAAAGTGAGGTGTCTTGTCTCACCCAAGCAGCACTACTGTTTCAAAAATATTGAGTCTATGAGTAATAAAACTTCCTATTCTTCAAGATTTTGCTTGAGGCTGATCAGAGAAATACCAAAACCCACATACACATCGAGTATATAACAGGCTGGTTGAAAAATGGCTTGGGTCTAATTGGCTCCTTTCTGTAATGGCACACTGTACAGGGGTGATTGTTTTGTCAACTTGTTATTTTTTAAGTTATTAAACATATGACTTTTACACACAAAAGGAAATTGCTGACTGATAGACCAGCACCCTGTAGCTGTTTGCAAGGAGTCTAAAAGCCCACCACTTTGCCTTATCCAAACTGGAATAAAGCAAGGTTGAGTTCAGCAATTCCAATACGGCTACAGTGGACAATAGTCTTCAAAACTCTGTATCAGAAACAAATGGTTGATGTCACAGATACAATGTCCATATGTTATACCCACTGTGGTCTCATCTTGTCTCCTTGCTGCTGGTTTCTAGGTTGCAGGGTAGGATGTTGCTCCACAAGTAGCTCTCCTTGCTGTTCTGACAGCTGCACTTTCTGACTTTAATTGACTCTGGAGCATAAGTCATAATTCATGACACCCATGTGGGGGCTGTTGGCACCTACAAATACCCCAGAATGGACATCTCAAATATTTTTACACTTTATAAACCTTATGATGGAAACTGGCACGAGGCAGTTTCCATGCCATCTTAGGAAGCTGAAGAAATGTAGGATCCCCTCAACATTGCAAAAATGTTCTACACTGCTCCAACTGAGTCTGTGCTTTTGAGCTGTATCACAGCTTGGTCAGGGGACTGCTGGTGATCTGTGCTTCAGTTTCACATAGAGATATTTATATTTACACCACATGAGATAATGGGGAAAAAGAGGGAAAAAATACATGTATTTGACATAAAATGATCAAGATGTATAGGTGTATAGGTTTCATAGTTGTACCAATCTTACAGCAGACAGGCAGAGTAAAAAGAAAAAAAAAGAAAACAGTGCCACCCCATGGCAAAATTACTGTACTACAACAGAACAAACCACATTTTGAAGTTTCCCTGCTTGTAAAATGACTTAACATTAGGAGAACCAACATTTATATGGTACCTTTATGTTTGCTTAATCTCTGCACAGCAGAAAGGAAAAGAAAAATTTCAGTTATGGATGTTCATTCACATACAGACAGGTTTTACTCCATCTCTCTTCATCTCATTTCTTAGTACTGGAGGATTATGAATTCTGTACAGATGATATTTGGGCCATCTGTCTGCGCTCTCATTTAATGAAATAGATTTGAAGGACACAGTCAATGGTTAATCTTAATCTCTTAATGTGCTCCCACCCCATAAGAAACTGCATTTGTTCATCCTTTCATAGCCAACTAAAGCATTAGAATAAAATGGTTCCTGTCTAAATATAACCCTATAAGGGTAATAATCACACCAAGACAATGACAACGTATTGATTTTTTAATTTGTTTTCTCTGTGCTGACTTATCAAGCTTTCCTGTAGAATCTACAGAAGTCAGAAGTTTGTGAGATTCTCACTGCCTTCCACTGGCAGAGCTCACACAGAAGTCGAGGATGATTTTACTGTCATGAGATTTGGTGACATTATTCCTTGAGAGCATGTTTCATGTGCTTAAGGGAAAAATGTCACTGAGCCTTTTAGTGCTAATAATGCCTTACAGAGGTAGAAAAAAAAATAGAAAAGCTTTAGTTCTGTTCAAACACATTTTTTAATCTTGCACAAGTCCATCACAAAGGTGAGCTGAGCAAAATATGATAACAGCTCTTTTTTATTCTTTATAGTTTGCTCTCGACACAAATTTTTAACATTTTTTTATAAATGTGAAACGATGTCAAAGAAATGGGTTTCAAAATTTTATCTATACAACTTTACAGTAATCATCTTTTCTGTCAGCTTAATGAAAACCACAAAGCATCTGTTCTATGGCAATACTGATACTGGATGGTTCTATCACAGGCTGAAAGAGATTGAATGTGAATAAGCTAACTCGACTGCTCTCCACTATCCAATATACCAGTGCTCACCCACAACACTGTTCTTCATTTGAGTCATGCAATGTGATCTAAAAACACTTTGGTGGAAAGAATTTTTAGACTGAATTTAAAGTACTCTTATTTTATTTTATTTTTTATTTTTTTATGTAACTGTAGTGTCCGAAAAGAAAAACTCTTGATTTTTTCCAAAGGGGTCACCAGAGTCAGCACAATATTAGAGTTACAGTGCCTTCAAATATTTATCTTTTTCTCAGTTTTTACAAAACTTGTGAATTAAGGGAATTGATTAGTATCTTTTAGGCTTTTTTTAAATCAATACTAAACTTGCTTTTCTCTGAGATCTGAACATCCCAACACAGAAGGAACTCATGCCAGCAGACATTTCACAAAGCATTGCATCCTTTTCATTTAAAAAGCTTAGCCCCTCATCCACAACTCCCACCCACTGCAGCTTACGCGCTGCTGGAATGAACACTTAAAGTTTAACCTCACTTATCTCAAAGCAAGGGCTGTTCCTGCGTTCACTGCATGTGTGTGAATGTGTCATTTATTACAGCAGCAGTAATGGAAGAGACAAGCGTGCTGGTGCCATGAATAAAGCATTAGACAAAAAATGATGGTGAACAAATTGAATATTAACACCTCATTCTGTTGAGACCTTTTTTTGACAAGCCTAATATGTTTCTCTGTAATGAGGATCGATGTCGCAGTGTGGTCTCTGTCTGCACAAACTAAAAACGTGTGAAATCTCTGTCTCTCAGCTCAAAGGCTGGCTGTGGGGAAATGAACAGTGTGTACTGAAAACGGCACAGGGTGAGAAGAACTTTTCCAGGGAGGATTACCTTGAAATGTAATTCATTAGAATAAGAAAATGGAAGTGATTTGTGCTGTTAGGAGCTGGACATGTACCAAAGGCATTTTGACACCTGGGCTGGGTGAGCAAATGTTTCAAAAAGTGGAAGGCTGTCAACTTGTGTTAAAAAAAATGAAGTTGCAAAGACACCAACAAATGCTGTGACCTCTTAATAAACTATGTAAGTGATGAGGAGACAAGCTTTTTTAGAATATACTTTGCCTTGTACTGAAACAAGCAGTTGGCAGCCTTTCTTGGCATTCATCCATCACAGTCTCTATCTCAGCACTTTTGATTTAAGTCAAGGTAGTGAATCCTGGCTGAACTCTGAAGATCAAATATCACTCCAGGCGACACCAATACGGCTGTTTTCACCCACTGCAGGGAGAGCCACACTTTCATCAATGCTGGTGCCACTCTGCCAGAAGCCGTCAGAGTCACCTCTGCTATTGTCTTTAATAAACGTACACAGGAAAGTGTCAACACCTGTCAGGAAGATTGATTGGAACAGGAAAGAAGTATGTTGGTAAAATCTGTTGAAAATGTCAATACTTTTTGAAATGCATATGGGATTCTGGGCATGAAGAGTGACTTGTATCATAATGAATCATGGTAGATATTGACAGACTGCTTTCAGTAATCATTGTCTTGCCTGATAAAATAGTTTCACTGCCATATAAAAACAAGAATACGTACAGGAAAAATGATTCAATGTGACAAAGTAATACACAGGAAGACAGGGACAAGTGGAGCATGATTACATCCTGCAACAAGCAGGAATGATGATAGCACCAGTTTTAGACTTTTGCCTCATTTAAGCTGCAAGATGACACATGTAAATCTCTCAGCTCAATCATGTGTCTTCAATTAACAGTGTTTCATGTACTCCCCATTGGGATTTAACAGTTTGTGAAGAGAGATCAGTTAGCACATCTAATGAAATCACAAGGACAGGTGAGAGTTTTAGAGAGCCAGACAGCACTTTCACCTCCCCTGTTCACAAAATAATGTCTCTCTTTCTCACAGGCCGTCTTGGATTAACTCACTTGGCAACTTCACCTCTCCTGATTTCACGCACCAGCTCATTTTCCATCACACAACTTCCATCAGGTACCAAGCTCACAGCATGGATAAGATGGGTGGAACAGGTAATACAACAAGAGAGCCCATCAATGCGCTCTGAAGCATCTGCTCACTACATCTGTAGTTATGTTCACCAAATCATGCTCACAGAGCTGAAACTCTGACCAACATTTGAATAAACCCAAGCACTAGATACCAGATGCATTTCCATTTAGTGCCCCCATTTTTAGGTTTTTCTGGAAAAAGCTCTTTGAGATGTAAGTTTTTACAGCTAAAGTTGGCCAAGATTAAAAAAAACATAGGGGCACTTCAACAGTTTGGGGCACATTTTCAAACTTGAACCTACTTCACTAAAATAGCAGACTAAAATGGAGACCAGTAGCCGCCTCAAAGCTGAAGAAGTCTTTCAAAAAACAAAACTAAAACATGACATCACATGATGTAAAAATTTCATTTGTATTACAGAGCAGATTATCTGACAAAAGATTATTCTCTCCCTAGCTCTCTTTCCCTTTTCCCATTTGTGGGCACTGCTCTGCCTCTAAAGCTGGATATCATCTGATAGCACTGCACTGCAGCAGTGAGGAGCTATTTTATCTCCCATTAACAGGTCCAGCACATGTTTACCCACATTTTCACTGCTGGCTTTGTGTCCCCATATCTATCTCCCTGCACGAATACTTGGTGCCATTAAAAAGACTCAGTGTTTGTATGTGTAAGAGAGAGATTGCTGGTGCGTGTGTGTGTGTGTGTGTGTGTGAGTGTGTGTGTTTGTTTGTGTGTGTGTGTGTGTGTTTCTATTCAACATGTGCTGCTTTCCTTGCATCATTATTTTGACCTTTATCTTGTCGGCGTGTTGCCACTCTAATTTCATAAAGCTGTAGTCTAGTCAGGTGCTAATTCCTGCAAGAATCCTGCAATAGATCTTCCCCCTGAACACGCATTGACTCAGGTGTAACCAACAACTTTGATAGCAGCTGCATATTTCAGCCTGATTACAGGTGACTGTGTAGCACTGATATAAAATTCTAATGGCCATATTCTGTTCCCAATGATGCAATACTCTTTAAAAGATTTTGAAATGCTTTGACACAAGTTGATCCATACAAATACTAAACGGAGGTGCAATAAGTTACGATATAACAAGATATGAAAGATATGAAAAAAAAGAGATTAAAAAAAAATTACGCCATATATTAATTAGATAAATGGTTAGATATGATAATAAAGGGGCTGCACGGTGGCGCAATGGTTAGCGCTGCAGCCTCACAGCAAGACAGTCACCGGTTGGTTTCCCAGCCTCCTTTCTGTGTGGACTTTGCATGATCTCCCCGTGCATGCGTGGGCTCTCCCTGGGTCCTCTGGCTTCCTCCCACAGTCCAAAAACATGCTTATCAGGTTAATTGGTCACTCTAAATTGTCCGTAAATGTGAGCGTGTGCGTGAATGGTTGTCTGTCTCTGTCAGCCCTGTGATTGGCTGCCAACCAGTCCAGGGCGTACCCCCGCGTCTCGCCCAGTGACAGCTTAGATAGGCTCCAGCCATCGCTACCCTGCACAGGATAAGCGGTGTAAAGGATGTCAGGAAGTTTCTCTGATCAGCTTGAGGAATTTCCTGATTGCAAGTTTAACCTTTGAAAAAAGCTTTTTTTTCATGTCATGCACACCCACAGTTTGAAGCTTTGTAAAGATGTCTAAGGTCATTTCTTTAGAAGAAGCCAGTAGTTGACACTAGTTCTTCAGTAAAAACCAATACCAACACCAGCATAAGGAGCTCAAAGTGTTGCTTTAGGAGCTTTGAAACAAGAGCCTACTGTGATGTCACCATGAATGAACACAGCTGCCGACAATTAGCTAAACAATGACCCCATGTTCATTTAGGATGGCCAGAGTGGAGGACTTATAATGCTCAGTTGTATTGTGAAGCAAATGCCCATAACTAGCTCCTCCTTTGTGATGCACACCTATTGTTAATGCTTTCAGTTGCAGCTGCTCATTTGAATGTTTCATTGCAATGATATCACATTAGACACTTTTTGAAATAGAAGCAGACAGGCATGAACAGAGAAGACAGTTTCATGACCTCATTAATTTTAGCCACAACCAGGACCTGTGTGTTCACTATTGCCCTCTACCTCTTTATCCGTTTCCCCTCATCAAACAGCTTTGAGGCTATCAAGCTAGCTTAGTTTCTTTGATGAGCTTTTTTGTGTAAGAAGTATAAACAGAAGAGTTCAAGTGTGTAATTGCAACTGAGAAGTAAACAAACGTGCGACAAGAGCCACTGAGTCAAAACAAAGAGATAGAATTATGGGGTTGGCTGCAGATGTAGGGTAGGGTACATCTTTGATATGTAACAATGGAATAAAAGGCTTGTGTAAAACATATCACATGACTCTCAGGGTTTGTTTCACTTATTTCTATTTTGTGTACACATTCAGAGTGACAGAAAGAAATAAATGTCTGAATAATCATTATGTATATGTAGATTGCAGCATATTTTTCTTTGTCAATAAAGACGTCATTGGCCTTGATTATAGTTTAGTTTGTTTTCTGCATTCATTCATTTTTCATTAAATTTTAACTGCTATCAGCCTGTCCTTGGCTGCCTCTTTGACCCAAACTAGCTTTAAAAAAAAGTGCAGCCACGCATGAAGATAGAGAGCAGAGTCCTTATTGAAGTGCTCACTGAAAGTGGCTAAAATAAACTCTGCCTGGTGGAGGCCAAGGGAATATTTTTGTTTATGTGAGCTGATGGGAGGGAAATGGGGTCAGAGGACTATACAAAGAAGGAAAGCTACATCAGAAATGCCACTAACTTTAACTATGAAAGCCAATAAATTTGTGTTTGACTTCATTTTTAAAAAAATATTGTTTTGTACAGATGAGCTTTATTATCCTGGGACTACAAAGATGTTCAGCCAATTTGGAGGTCCTGAAGAAGATGAAATGTCACTTAGTGTACAATCATAATTCTGTATTACAAAATAACTCTGCATTAAAGTGTGAGTGCTTACTTTTGATAGCTTTGCTGGCAGACGGTCAGAGGCAGATATTTGTGTGCTTATTTGACAGTGAGCTGGAGAAGTTAATTTGAAATGCCAGGATTTTTTTCTTTAAATCCTGTGCTTGAAAATACATCTCCCTTGTTGTTAAAAAGGTAACATATTGATGAAACAAGAACTGGAGGACTGCACCTTTAGGTCAAGAAACCTGTATGTGTTATCTGGATGCTGCAGAGATAAGGGGTTGTTCCTTTTCAGAGCTCAGTGTTTAACTTTTCATCATCTTGAAAGACATTTGCAAGAAATGGATCCTTCTCAGGGAACTCAGTGGTACAAAGAGAGTCTATCAACTTGCTGAAAAAGAGAAGATTGCTTTGAAAACTTTAAAAATCTCTCATAGAGTGCTGCCATGCTCCATTGCACCAATGAGCTTTTCTTCTTCTTCATATTAACCTCAAGATGTTTCCATCGAGGGGCCAATTTCCCATCTAAATAGTCCTTCAGGACTTCATAAAATATTTGCTCTGCAGTTTTTGCCAAAGACGTTTATGGAATGTGAAAAAGCAGACAGTTCAGCAAAAGGTGAATCTGTCAGTTCAGCTTCTTTGTATGCGACCGATGACTGTCAGTGCAGAACATTTTATTTATTCATTAGGAGGAAAATACAATCACTTTCAGAGCTGTAATTTAAGTAACATGTGCCTCCTTTCTGTCTATTTTTTCCATATCTTTCCTTCAGTTTAACTCACTCTACCAGCATCATTTTTTGGAGGATAAACCAGTAGAAAGCCAGCAAGTTTCCTATATCATCAAAAATGTGATGTAGGTTTACATGACTTCTATCAGATGCTTCAAAGGGAGGGTGACTCTCAGCATGCCTTCACACATTTAATCACATGTACATGATAAAACACACAGAAACATATAAGCAGTGGTCCAACAGAAGACACAAGGTCACAGCATTTCCATGTTAGGACACGATGAAAATAGAAAGAAGACCATGAGCTGGACAGACTCAGGCACAATGAGTCAGCCGGCTGAGAACACAGACAGACTGAATCAGTGGGCTGAAAGCAGAAGGCTTGTGAAGGCTGTGTGTGTGTGTGTGTTTGTTTGTTTGTGTGTGTGCGTGTTTTCGTATTTCTCACTTGGTGGGGCCATACCACCGGTAGCCCACCAACGGTATAAGGCCATGAATCCTTGTGAGACCACAATGCTGGGCCCCAAACCATTAAATGCTTTAAAGTAGCTCAGGACCATCCTCTGATACTCCTTATGCTTTTTATCACTAGGCCTCTCATATGTTGTTTTAGGAACTGCAGGTCACACACACTTCCTAAAGTGTGAGTGACCTTAGCTGATAGAAAGTTTTAAAAAAGGTCCATTTGACATTTAGTTAGTTTCTAGTTTCAGCTGCTCAGATTATCTATAAATCACTGATTGCTAGTCACTAGCTACAGGTTGCTGGTTTTGAATTTTATGTCCTAGATTCACTTCAATGTAAAATGTATCACATGAAACAAATGAATACTGGAGTACAGAAAGCACTGTTTCCTAAAATAAAACTTTGTGTTACTGTCTGCTTGCTTCTGTTAACTAAAGCTAGTTAGCTGTTAGCCTGTAGCTTTGGAGAAGGCCTGTGCTTTCACTACATACAGCCAGCCAGTTAAATTTATGACAATGCAGAGCACCCTTTACTGAAATTTGGTCATAATTTAATTTAATTGGTGTCAGTACATTGTCGCCATTTCATGCTATACTCCTTGATGTGTTTCATCTGCAGTCATTTTGAGTTCTATTACATTTAAAAATGTGTAAATAAGATAAACCTACTTTCTGTGTAAGACTACTCTTCCCCATGCTCTGCACTGGGGAGTGCTTTACATGCACTGGAGCACATGGCTAATTAAGCCAGTGACTAGTCCACCGTGGGATAGTCGATTGTAATACCTAAGATATGGAGTTTCACTGTGGTGTCTAACATTTACAGATGTGTAGTGAGCTGTTTGATACATGTGTTGTTCTTTTTTGGGGGTCCTGCCAAGAAAGCCTGCCATTTCCTCCCTGAAGTAGGATCCCAAGCCTGGTTTTGAGAAAACACACTAGGGACGCTTCTAGGAACCAGATGGTGGCTCGCTAGAAGCGTCAGGATCCTCAGGCTGCATCTTGTAGAGTTTTGCCCCAATTGGAAAAAAGGGCAAAAAATGCCCTTTTGGTCCTACCAAAATGGCCTGTGAAAAGAGCCTTTTTTTCTGAAAGTTGGACCTTTTTATATAAACACACAGGGAACCTGACAGTGGCCTCTAGGAGCATTGAAGCCCTTGGGCTAAGTCTTTGAAAGTTTCAGCCCAATTTGAAAAAGGGTGGAATGGCCCTTTTGGCCCTACAGAAATGTCCTGCCAAAAAGTCTGTTTCTTCTGAAAGTTGGGCCTGAAACAGTTTATTGAAAACAAACTTGGGCGCTCCTTGGGAGCTGACAATGCTCCTCTAGGAGTATCAGAGTTCTTGGGCTATGTCTAACAGAGTTTTGGCCCAAATGGAAAAATGGTGAAAAAAAAGCCGTTTTAGCTCTGCCATAATGGCCCTTGAAAAAGCCTGTTTTCCCGAAAGTTGGACCCGAGACCCACTTTAGAGAAAATGCACTGGGGACATTACTTGGGACCTGACAGTGGCTCTCCGGTAAGACCGGAGCCCTTGGGCTACATCTCGTGAATTTTCAGGAAAGTTTGAAAAGGATGAAAATAAATGCCCAAAACCTTTACTCCTGAGTCCATGACCCCATCCTAACCCTCACCATAACCAATGTCTGAACCGGTGGCGTCGTTAGGCCTAATTTGACGGGCTGAAGCCCCCCCTAAAGTATAATCAAGCCCCCCTAAATGATTTGAGGTGATTTCAACGTACTACTCACACCCGCTCTGGTTTTTCGGGGGAGATGTTAAATTGTGAACGAGTCGAGTCTTTTGTATAGCTTTTTCAAATGAACTGTGAAAGGGATTGACAGTCGTGAGTGAGCTGTTCAATCTGAAATGTGCAGGCAATTTGTATTCAGTAATGGCCTGCAAACAGAGGGCTGACACAGAGCAGCGAATCAGTTATTTTTGTTCACTGAAAAGCGCTGTTCAAAAGAGTTGACTCGTTGGAGAACGTCCCATCTCTCGCGAAAACCATCCCGGTGCTAGGACAACAAAAGTTACGAAACAAAGGCTCTTTTTAGTAGTGGAAGGAGATAACACTTTGATAGTAGAAGTTAGCTTAACTAATGAGGTAAAATCGACTCACAGAGGGCACTCAAGACCGTTTGGAGAGCTGAAGAGTTTATCTGATGAGGCAGAGACAGGCTAAACTTTCATATTGGCTCCCAGCGTTTGAGCTAAGCTAGGAGCGGTGGGCTGGCTTTATCCGTCTCTTCTTCCTTGTTACTGGACGGACAGTCAAAAGGATGGAGTCTAGCTTCTTGTCATGGACTCAGGAGTAAAGCAAAGACACAAGAAGTCTTTAGAATGGAATCAGGAAGTTTTTCCAAAAATTAAGTATTTATCACTGATGGTAGTTAACAATTGACTCCAGCCCTCTGCTAACAGTAGTTTATGATTATTATTATCATCATATTATTGTGATGAATATAACAATAATAATACATTAACAATAATCACTTCGCCATCCCTATTGATCTGTAGGAGTCAGGGCAGAGGAGCACAGAGAATGAGAGGGGAGAGACCTCCACTGGAAAGGTGAGTCTAAAGATAGAGTAATTTGTCTGTAGGACACTGAAAATAAACAAAATAAAATTTGAATAAGTAATATGGTAAAAATGAGATAGCCTAACTCGGTGGGTAATAAAAATAGCTAAAGCAGAGCCGGTCATAAAATTAGAAGTGATAGATCTGGTCTAAAAGGGAGAAATAAAACAGGTTACAAGGATTTAAATAAATAAAATATTAACAATAAATTATACTAAATACAATCAGCTGACAGCCAGACTAAAATGGCAGGTCTTGAGTTTACTTTTAGAAATATGAACAGTTGGAGCTACCCTCAGGTCTTGAGGTAGGCTGTTCCACAGATGGGGGAAATAATAATAGTAAGAGGCTTCCCCAAGTGTTTTAGTTCTTACTTTAGGTACCATTAAAGTCGACCACCTGATGACCTGAGAGCCCTACTTGGCTCAAATGATAAAAGCAAATCTGATAAATATAAAGGAGCAAGACCTTTAAGAGATTTTTTAGACTAATAAAAGAACCTTAAATTATATTCTAAATCTTTTCTAGTTACTTATGTGCCAAAATTTTATCAGTCTGACTTCAAAATACAAAACTATTATTGTGTTGTCTGTAAAAGTCATGGCATTACCCCCAACATTACCTGTTGAGCAGTTATTAACTCTATGTGTTGTGTTTCGTTTGTTACACATTTGATCGTTTGCATCTCCTGGGGCTGAAGCCCCCCCGTCTCTAAATCCTAGTGACGCCCCTGTTCTCTCCCACATTTATTACATGATTATTGCACAATTCAAACAGAAGTTCAAATCCTTCTCTGACGACAAACCACGGCACTGATGAACTTTCTTCCCTTACCTACACAGAGATGTGCAGACAGAAAACATTTTCACAACAAAAGCATCTGTTAGCTGATGGGCTCTCTCCATCATTTAAAAATTGGTTTAACCCACCACAAATCTCTCATTGGTATGATTGTCATGTGACAGGCCTTGTTGCTGTTCGTCTCTTGTGGTATAAATGAGAATATCTGATATGCAGAATTATTTCAGAAGCTCAACCATGCAAGAATTGACATGCTCATTTTTTTATTTCCACAACGTGGCATTTACTTGTTGTCGGCCTCAGACCTGGGTCTCATTTTCCTCCCCATTTTCAGCACCATCGGTCCTGGCCAGGCAAAGAAGAAATTTACCAACGTAAAAAAAGGATGAGACAAGCTCAGGATAGGAAAACAAAAGGTCTGCAATTGGAGTTCAAACAAAAAAACAAACAAACAAATACCACTCCATCTACCCATATCCAGCTCACCTTGGCTCTACCTGCTCCTCAGTGCCTGTCCTTGCCAGATCTTCCAACATCAGAGCGTCTATCAGAGCAACACCAATACAGTCTCCCAAGACGTTCATGACAGTGTTGAAGCGGTCCCTGGGAAAATACAGCACCTTTAATAGTTTTTATTTTCTATGTGAAGTATACATTCAGCACAAAATGGGAACAAAACATAATTAAGCCAGCTTAAGCTCAAATTAAAGGCCGCGTGTCTGTTTATGATGAGGTTTGCTGTAAGACAGGCTGTACTGGCAGCTAATGAGTGTTTGGCCACCCAACAAAAAAAAGTCTCTGAGGGTCTATATTCAGGGTTGGATCATGGGAAAGAGAAGAAAGCAGAGTCACGTTTTTACTGTTGCCTCAGGAGATTTTTTTTCCCAAGGTGTGTTACACAAATCTGATGCTTTGTGAAGTTTTTAAATCAACTTGTTCTTTTTTTCTAGAAATTAATATTCAAATATTATCCTTCACCGTAAAAAGCCTGTATTCAGAAAGCTTTCTGCGCCAGTCTGAGTCTGTCAGTGGACACACCAGCTCTTCTACCACTGACAAATTTAAAGGTTACGATTGCTGCAGACACACCATGCCGCCTGTTACTACTGCTGCTGCTGGGATTGTTTTTGGAAAGTCAAAATGTGTTAAAGACAGAGAGGGAGCTGGACAATATGTGCCACCATCCAGCTTTGAACCATTAATAAAACTTACAGGATCCATTCCACGGCCACCAGAATGGCCACTTCCTTGGTAGACACACCCACTGCTGACAGGACAAAGATGGTGGTCACTGCACCTGTGGCAGGGATTCCCGATGCTCCCACGCTAGACAGCCCCGCTGTCACCCTGCATATCCAAACCAGGAGGGAGTGGTATTAAGCCTGACATTTTCGCTGCACTTCCTCTTCAGGATTTCTTCTTAAATGGTCAACATAGGGAGCAAAAGTCTCTTACAAAATAGTGACTGTCTGGCTTGCGTCCAGCTGGAGCCTGTTGAGCTGGGTGATGAAAAGTGCCGCAACCACCTCATAAAGAGCCGTCCCGTTCATGTTGATGCTCGTTCCAAGGGGCACCACAGAGCGGGTGACTGCTCTGTCCAGCCTGAGCCGCTCCTCGCAGCAGTGCAGAGTCTGGGGCATTGTTGCAGAGCTTGCAAAGACACAATATGGGATTTCGCTGCTCATCTGTTGCACACCTCTTCCACACCTGTTGTACATTACCTTACCTGGATGACATGACAAATGCAGAAAACAAGGCTGGAGAGACACCCTTGATAACACTGAAGGGGTTTTGCCAGGTGACCACAAAGTGGAGCAATGGGAGGGTTACAGCTCCATGGAACAGAAGCCTGAAACACATAATGGAAACTGGTCAAATCCAAATACGATCGATCATACTCTCATGGCAGCCAGGGTCCTGTGACCGTAGACATACATAGACGCCGCATTGAGCACTGAATCATACCTAGACTTGGGCGTTAATGCATTGGATGTGGCAAGAGTGAACAGAGAAGTTACCTAACTCGTGCTGCAGTGAATTGTACTGACCGGTTTGCAGTCCAAACCAGATCTCATGGGATCACCACTCACTCATGGGTAAGACTTTTGGCCACTATAACATCATTTTAGGAACAGAATTTCTTGATTTTGTGGCTAATACCACAAAGTCAAACATATAATACCATGGATTTCTGCAGTGAAACCAGCCTCTGAACAACAAAGATGCCTCTCTTATACAGCAAAATTGACCCCAAGTAACCACTCTGATTATTGTTAGTTGCTTAGCTAATTTTTCACATACTACGGAGCTTCCCCTAAGATAAAGAGCAGAGAAAGCTGAGGGAAAAAAAGAACAGTTGTCAGACCAAGAAAGGTTTGATCTTACCCAGCAACAATCACCACCGTGACCTTTCCCAGCAAGAAGAACCTCTCCCAGTCTTGACCCTCAACAATGGTGGTGGCGATCATCGCCATGATGCCGAATGGCATTAGGCTAGAAGAGAAACCAAAGAAATATGGATCAAGATAAAAAAAAAAAAAAAAAATGCATAAATGAAAAAACAAAAAAAGATCCACAACAGCAACGCTGTGCCTGTGTTTTGGAGGAGAAAGTTCATGAGTAAATATGGAAGAGAAATAACTCAGATGTCATGGCAAAATGAGTCAGACTACTTCTGACTACTCCTCTTCTAGCATTTTCGTTGCTAAGCGCTGCCCAAGTAGCTGCCTGTTGCAGTAGCTCTCTCGTCTTTGTTTGTTTCTTGTAATTTTTTTCGTCTCTTTTTCGTCATCTTTGTATTTGGAGTGGATCATTACTTTGTATGGTTCATTTGTTGGTCATGGACACCAAACTTTTTGAGGCTTCAGTGATATTTTTTACTACTTTTCTCCTGTGTTTGTCTGCAGATCCTACATGTAACCATGGCTGCATTGTTTACATGTGAAATCAGCTGTTAGCAGCCTGTAGCATGTCAATGCTAACTAGTGTAGGGCTTGATGATTTCCCTCAAGGTGAGGACAACATGCTTGTTGTTATACAAGAAGAAGAGAGAGTATAGTGTTGTCGTTTTGGTCCAAAAAGGTCAGGAAGAAATGAAAAGAAACCAGAACAGACAATGACTAAAAGGAGAGTAATCATGGGTGTAGAGTTTCCAAGCTGGGAGTCATCAATGAAAAAGTTGGGTCTGAAGGAGGATGCTGAAGTTGTCTGCTCCACAGGTAAAGGTGACATGTACTGTTGGAGAACGCTTCCTTAGCAACGTTTGTTGGTTGTAAAGGTCATTGTTAATCGTTTATGGCACAGTCTAACAAACGTCAGCGTTTCTCTGTTTGAGAGTTTTCTTTTCTCTGACAGTCAGAGGTGGATTTGTGCTTCAGTGTTGAAGGCTAGCTCCGTCAAACAAAACATGAGCTACCAGAGGGCTATGTGGCTGTGGTGGAGCTTTCTGCCTGTTTCACCCATCAACATGATGATCAGAACGAATGATGCCATCTTCAGGATCCCCTTTGATCTGCAAAGGCTGAGAGTCACTTCAGACACTCCATGTCGTCAAAACTCCAATTTCTACAAACTGTACCTTTAAAGTGTGTTCTTTTACTCACCAACGAACCCAGCTGGAGCTTTTTTTGGTGATCTTATTAACGACACTGATGTTCTGGGCGATGAATCCAGTGTTTACTCCCATTCGGATCAGGTGAACTCCAAGAAATATTGCCCACATAAACAGGCCCAGAATGTTGGGCCCATCGACATAGTGGTCCGTGACATCTACGTCAGGGTCGTCCTGTAATGAGACCGAAGAAACGTAAATGAGAGTGGTTTGAGAAAGAAAAGCCTTTTTAACATTTACATCATGGAACAAACATTGAAGAGAGAAGGACAAAACAACTTACTGGATCATCCCCAGTGATCTCAATCAGCTCCAGCTGGGTCTGAACAAAAGATAAAAGACAAAAACCTGTGTTTGTTTGATAACTACAACAGGCATGTAACGAACACATAGAGGGATGAAAGCAGACCTTCTGGATGCACGCCCTCAACGAGTTGGGCAGGAGGATGTTGCTTTAAACAACAAACAAAATACACAATGTCAGTGCGCCTCACACACACACACACGCACACTCACACACACAATGGGCTCTAATTTCGTGGCGCAGCGCAAGGGGCGCAAGCCTGGCGCACCCTGCGCAGTGCTAATTTCGTGCGGCGCACCGCCGTGCGCTGCCAATTTGACAATTTGACAGACGGTCTGTGCAGAGATGGATGTGATGGCGCGCCAGGGGAAGGTGTCAGCAGATTCATGTTGGCGCAGTGACAATTTTGTGCCAAAAAAGTGCGCTGAAAGCTTGCCAGCTCCAACCTGGTCTATCTTCAGCGCAAAGCAGAGCGCACCCCCTGCAGCTATCATTTGGTGACAGGCGCACATGTGCACACATGTCAACAAAGCCTCAGAGGCAGGTTTCCAGAGTGTCAGGCACATTTTAATGCAATAAACAATCACAGCAATCACTATTTAATGTAACCGTCTGAACCAGCATATACACTTACATCTATATTAACTGTCCTGTCACATCTGATGCCAGATTAAAGCCGTTTGTCATAATGTAAAGTTAACCTGACGGCAGCTGGAAGTTTGATGCATATCTTACAATTAAACAATAAACAGCCTTAACATCTGATACTGAGTATATATCTGGCTTCTCTCATTTCATTTAATTCAAAGAAAAGAGGGAGAGAAAAGACGAAGTAAAAAGAGACAAAATAAATGTTTGTCACTCAGGATTTACCTGTGATTTCCCATATTTCTCTGTTTTAGTCTTTATTTTTAACGTGATCTAAAAAGATGGAGTACATTATTGTAAGGAGGATGAGGCAGAGACACGGGGAGAGTATACAGTGTATCACCAAAGGTTCTGCTTGGCGATGACAAACCAGGAGTGCAGGTGGATCAAAAGTATTCTGAATAGATAAGCCAGCTGTGTAACTGTCTCTTCATTTTTTACTCCTATTAATGACAAAGGAACAGATTAAATCTGTCCTGGGAGCTGGCCCACAAGGTGACGCGCTTCGTGTCCTCCGATGCGCCCCGCTGTCCGTTCTCCTGCTGCAGGGACAGCGGCTCTGACCATCTCCGCTATCAGCTCTTTTCAGCACACTGTTTCCGCTGTGCTGGGGATCACTCAGACCAATCAGACGCTGCGCCTAAGCCGCAGCGCATTTAAAGGCGGGGAGAGGCGCTCATTTGATTGGTGAAAACAGCGCTCGGCTGTGTTAAACCCACTCACAGCTTTTCTCCTCCTCTCTGCCATTTGCTCGGAGGGAGGCGTGGACGCACAGCTCAGCGCTCCTTTGCGCTTTGACTGCGCCTCTCTTGGCACTGCAGGAAATTTGCAAAGTGCGCTGGTCGCGCCCTGTCCGCGCGGCGAAGGCCGGCGCAGGGTAGGTGCGCCTGCGCTTGCGCCTGGTCTACAAAATTGGAGCCCAAAGAGTTTCTGATCTAATTATGACACAGTAAGCTCTTTCTCTTACATCACTAGTTCCAATAATGTCCCAAAAAGGGAGAAGGACCCAAGATCATCATTGCCCGCCTCATGTTCCATTTCAGCGTAGGCATCGTTCAGCATAATCCACTTCATGAAGGCCCAACCTACAACATATAGGACACAGTTGAACAAAAACAAGGCTGTAGCCGCTAAAAGCTCTCTTTACTGATCCTAACTTTAATCAGAAAACATGGGATATGGGAAACAGGAAAACTTTAATTACATCTGTACTTGTTTTACATGCACACCACAAGGAAAATATAAAGCTGCCATCAAGTTCTAAGTCATAAACTATTGAGGTAAATGCCAAAATTGTGGAAAAATTAGTAAATCAATCATGGTGGAAATAACCTGATCCCAGCCTCAGCCCCAAAACTTAATTTCAGTTAACTGCTTTTCTGCTACAGTCAGTGTTGGCTGTATGACTTCAGTTAGAAGATGGTGCTGTCACCACATAGTTCCATAAAAAGGCTTCCAGCTCATAGAGGGTTCAAATATCTGGTGACACTCAGTGCATGTTTGCTTTTGTCAAATCATCAACTGGAGAGCAGAGAACAGCGCCCTCTGAGCTGCTGCTGCTTTTGTGGTTGTGTAATCTGCAGTGCTGTCCATGGTCCTGGCGCCCCGCTACGTACAGTGTGTGCTGATAGTTGCAAGACTCTTCTTGTACCAGACTGTGAACTTGCTTATTTCTGCTGTTAATATCACTATATTTGGCTTGGCAGTACTTCCAGAGCCAGCCTCAAGCAGACTCTGTAGAAGCAGCAGATTTTAGCACTTCAGCGTTGTCTCGTATTTTTAGACCGGAGGCTGCTGCTCGGTCACTGCCCTGTCAGGAGTCAAGTGGTTTTTACAGATTTCTTTTAAGGTCTTCCTTCAAATTCACAGTGAACATCTCAGTTTGAATCTGTTTTCACATTAAAGAGACAAAATAATGACTTTGAATGTCTGAGCTGGCCTCAAAACTCTAGGTGCCAGAACTGGATATATCTATGCCAATTAAAAAGCTCCTATCCTGACAGGGCTCAAGTTCAGGATTTGTCTTACCTGTGACTACAGCCAGAAGATTTGTGACACCAAAGTATACCATTGAGTATGACAAGAGGTGCCCGGTGGTCTGCGAGCTCAGAGTCACAACACCTGTGGAGAAAACATCAGCCGTGACCGCCCACCCAAAACAGGCAGGAAAACACTGACCAACAGCAGCACAGCTGTTACAATATAAACACCAGAGCCCATACGTGTGGCAGTGGATACGTACTAGGGACTATTTTAAGAGGCCGAGAAGGTGAGAGAGGTGTGTTGTTATTCACGTGTAGTGGCATGATTTTGTGAAAAAAGTGTTTCAATTGTACTTTTGAGATAAACTTCAAAATCGAATCTTCTGAAAAACCACCTTGTGAGAGCGCAAAAAACTGTAATCTGAGAGGTTTTTCCAAATTTTGCTGTTTCAATTTTTTATTGTGATATTAATGTTTAGTGCAATTGTAGGCATAACGGAAAGGCAGCTAAAGACCCTCTCCTCATATCCACCAAGTTGTGGTCTTGTTGTGAATCATCTTTTAAAGGATTAGAATGAGAATATGAATTGTTGAACTGTGTTAGAAAGTAACCTTGTGATATTACCTGAGAGAACATTGGCAAAAAGGACGGGGACAGCCAAACACTGGAACATCTGCAAGACCAGCTCTCCTGCTAATGCAAGGAGCTCAAATTGGAGCGCAGTCAGTGTGAAAGTGGACTTTAAAAGCAATCCTATCACCATGCCTGTAGGATAATCACAAAGGGAGAAAAGTTTCAGTTAAGCACAGAAATGAATTTAGCTGATGAGAGTGGAATGTGTCGTAGAGGCAAAGCTAAACCAACCACATTCCCAACTTAACACAACTGATTGGGCCCACATCTCGTTTATTGTTTATGGGGTTCACATTAAACTATAAAGCATTGCAAAATAGCACAACCATTTCACAAAACTTACAGTAAATAAAACAACAATGAAATGGTCCCTGTTCCAAAGTTAATGCACTCTTATGCCGCGGCCACACCAAACGCGAACACGCAAATTTACTCGGGCAAATGGCCTGTCACGCGCCGCGTGAACGCCCGAGTCTCACCGCTGGACTTTTTTGACAAGCTGAGGCGCGAACACGCGAATGCGCGGTACTGCGCATGCGGAGTAGAGAGCTCGTTCATTTAAAGACCGAAAGTCCAAAAGAGCAGCTGAAAAACAATGAGCTGTGGTTTCCAAAGCATGACAGGAGAGTGTGTGAAAGCTTTGGAGATCACAATCAATGCCTGCTGCCTCTCCCTGGTAATCCACCAGCCCTGCTTGGCTGTTCCCTGCGACCTCATCCTCGATCCCCAGAACCTCCGACCCCCCGTACCCCCGACCACCCGAACCCCCGACCCATGTTCCCGGAGGTCTCCCTGAGGATAATGAAGGGGTGGAGGAAAGAGAGGAGCACAGAGAACTTCCATCTTTTCCCTGGCTCTGCCCCTGCCCCGCACTTTCCTCCTCTCTATCAGGCTCAAAACTCCGCTGAGGAAAACACAGTCGGACTCAGTGATAGCCCGTGCAGGCAAATCCAGCTGGGAACGAATGTTTTCAGAACTTACATTCAAAACCTGTCTCCTCAGAGACTTTCAACCAAGCCTGCTCCTGTTTTTCCGGTCTCTGTAGAGTACACACGTCGTATCGTATAACTCTGGATGATGACTCACCGCACAGATTGTTTTCTCCTCCATCCTCCGGCGGAGTTGGAGCCGGAGCAGGCGGCAGTTGCCCCCCAACGTTGTCAAAACAATGACGTTGTGGGGGAATATTTTGAACTCGAGCGAATTCGCGTCTACCGCCCAAACGCGTGAACGCTCCAAACTCGCCGCGCCAAACGCGCGAGTCGCGCCGCCCGAGGCAAATTGGCGGCTAAACGCATCTTTGCATAGACTTTTTATGTAATTGCGCCGCAAATTCGCGTTTGGTGTGGCCGCACCATTAGTTCTCATTACTTGGTGTTGCCCCCTTCAGCATCTCTCGAGAGCTTAAAAACTCACTGATTATACACGGACACTGATTACAATCAAAAAGTCACAGGCATGGACACTCACTCCTAATGGCTATTAAAACTTGTGTGTGTCAACCCAGCAGCAACCTCTGATCTAAGAATACGAGACAAGGCTGAAGTGGTAAAATCTGCTGTTTCCCAAATGTCAGCTTGAGGCTGGCTCCAGAAGTATCGGAAGTCACAAACACACCAAGCCAAAAAAGTGATGTATACACTGTTGATGAGAGCCATGTTGGTGATTTCAGCTCTTAGTATAATTTTTTTTTTAAAAGGCCACACATAATTATGTGATAATTAATGGCTTAACTGGGTTACCATCACTAAATTAAATAAATAGTAAATGAATAATATTTTCTGCATTGACGGGTGCAAGGGTATGTAAACTCGTTTACACAACAACGTTTCATCCAAAAACACTAAAAAGCGGTGAAAAAGTGGGAGGGAATCTGCGTTTACACTGAAACGCTGAGGGCCTGAAAACGCTGCAGTACGCATGCATACAAAGTGCAAAAGTGGAGCAACAGATAAACATTTGGATGAAAGACAGTGGGCAGATTCAGCAGCACAAGCACAACCAGTGTTGCCAGATATGGTTGAGCTATTTCCGCCCAATCACGTTCCAAAACCCGCCCACTTCCGCAAAAAAAACTCCCAATAGTGTTTTACACACGAAAACATTCAATATTTTAATAAACGTGGATTTAAATGCATTTACAGTATTAAACATTTAAGCCCAAATGGCAAGTTGTATTATTACAGACAGTGCATTTCACAGAAAATGTGGAAAAAATGCACCTCCTGTATCCCAGTGACAGGCCCAAGTTAAGCGCTCGGGCTTCTGCCTCAGGCTTCTGTGTAGGCGCACTATGCTAGTTTGTTGATGTGACGTCACGTTGTTATGGCGACATTGATAGCAACTGAATAACTCACTGCAAATAAAAGTGTTTTTAATTGAATATAATACGAGTGAATGAAGTATTCTGAATTTTGTATTTGTACTGTTTTTAAACCATAAAATAACAGTTTGTTGTGCTGTTTCCACAATATAAAATAACGCCAGATGTTGGCAAAAGCAGCCCAAATATTATATATCCGCCCAAATATTATATATCCGCCCAATGCATTTTTTCCCCGCCAGATGTAATCAAAAGTAGCCCAATTGGGCGGAAAACCGCCGAATCCGCACAACACAGTAGTTTGCGACGATCGTAACAAGGGTACTTTTGTCCTGTTGTATGCATAAAGCGAAGCGGAAGGTGACGTCATCGTTTCTACTGAAAACGCAGGCTTACTGTTTGTGACGGTTGAAGAATAATATCACATATTATAACAGCTTGAGACTTGTTGTAACATGTTGTTTATGGAATTTTATGGTGACAAAAAGAGTTGAAATATTGTTATACACTTTTAGCAGGAGTTAGACCTTGAAAAATCGACAAAAAATTCTTGAAATGTCAAAATTCAATATCATACGTACCACAAAAGAACAACACGCATTAGCTTATCCAGTTTTACTTACCGAAGACGACGGCAGTGATGCTGCTATATGCCAAGTCAAAGGAGATGTCGCTTCCAGAAGCTTCTCTTGCCATTTTAAACGGTAGTTAACCTTTAATTACTTACCTATAACAGGCCAATTTATCTCTTTTCTCTTTTTTCAATATATCTCTTCCCGTAATTCCGTCTGCGAAGCATTACGTTTCAAATCAGATTTAATATGAAAACATCATGCAGACCTCCTGATTGGGGCAGGGTAGTAACTTTTTTAAACCCTTTTTCCCACTGTGCTCCAAACTTGTGATTTCTCCCGACTACCCCCCTATTGTTTAATAATGTTATGTGTTATCTCTAGCATTTTATTCCAAGTCAAAGCAAGTCCCCTACGTGTTCCTTATACCCTGACCCCTAAAACATCCACCCCCCTCCTTGTACTTGGTTTCATCCAAAAAAAAAAAGGCCGCTTGAAATCGTCTCTAGGAGGTTGTAGTGATCATAGACATAATAAAGAGTAGGACATATGTTCAATCTACTCTGAATATATAAAGAAAGAAAGAAAGAAAGAAAGAAAGAAAGAAAGAAAGAAAGAAAGAAGTTGTTCTCTAGATTCACTAAGAAGTTAAGTAAGGTTATGATTTCGTTGTGTAAGACCTTTTCTTCAGCATCAAAAAAATAAAAAATAAAATAAAAAAAATTGGAGTAAACTGTAAAGCTACAGAGAAACATGTTATAAAAAGTCAATATAGCCTATAGTTTTGTGTTTCAGACTTGAATTTATCTTCGTAACAGAAACAGCGATTTCTTGCTACATCATTTCTGGGTGCCTTGTTTTAATGTCACTTAGCTAAAAAAAAAAAAAAAGGTCTGTGTGAGATGATGTTCATGATTTGCATTTGTATAGCCTAAGTTTCCCTGATTTTAATAGGCCTAGCCCTATGTTTGAGTCAATGTTGAAATGAGTTAAAAATGCATAGCCATGATGGTGAAAGGGAAAAACATGATTGATTAGAGATAAGAGATTACGATTTATTAATGCTGTACAAAAATACATGATGTCCGAGGTTTTAGGACATCCCTTTCTTCAGGGGCACGCACCCACACATGCACACGCATCTGAACATATGAACCCAGCTAAATGAAGTTTGGTGAGATGTACTTCCCGTGGAAATATTGCCATTTCAGGGGGTGTCTTATGTCAGTTAAAGGGCAATTAAGGTCAACTGCCTGTGTTTTGCACAGCAATAACAATGGGTATTTAAAGTTGTTTTTTTTCTTGGATCAGATTCTCTGAGGCCGCAATAAGTTCTTTGTTGACTGTGAATTTTTAATCGACTATTTGTGTTAGGAAATATATTTTAAATGGCCAACCTCACAGGAATTTCAAAGGTGCTTAAAACAGCTTTGGTTATTATTTCTCTATAATTGAATTGTATTTATTTATTTATCGCATTTTCTTCTAACTTTTATTCTTTGCTGCCTTAGTGGCCATGTTTTCTTTCTTGGCTCAAGAGCTGCCATCTTATTTAATTTTATGTTTGATGTTTATGTTGTCATAATAAATGCAGAAATAGGCATTGACCCAAATTCATCTAATTCTTAACCATTTTAACTAAAATTTGGGAGACTGTATTAGGACTGAGTGTTCAAAACAAACACTCATTCACTTTGCGGTTGAAACACAGAGTGGATTATTAATTTATCATTATTAGCATTTGTTTTATCAAAATAAGGGAGGCCTAAGTGACTTAATGTTAAGGGAGGCTCACTGTCTCATACTTTGAAAACCCCTGTTGTAGAGGAAATACTTCCAATAATATAGTGTAACTTCAACTGTGATCCAGTAGATGGTGTTAGAGGTTATTCATTGAAACTTTGTACAGTGTAATTTACATGCTGTCTGTATAAGAACCCATCAGATCTGGTGCCTCAGATATGAATGGTCATTCCTCGACCCTGTGAACTTCTTGCTGTTTCTAATTCTGTGGCAATGCACCCAGACAGTCTCATCCACTCATACCTACAAGATCTCATTAAACCAGCAGCAGTCTGTTGTGTAACAGCCAAATCGCTGGAAACCAGTCACAGATGGAAGAGCTGAAAGAAAATCAGTCTACTTGATGATACTAGATGTTTTTTTTGTTTTTTGTTTTTCAGTTTTTGTTTTCAAATGTTTAGGTTTATTTATGCCTATTAATTGCTAACATCTCCCACAAGTTTTAAAGCATTTTACTTAGACTACTTTAAATCTTAAAGTAGCTAGGTTAAAGTCTCACTTGAAAACTTTATGTTCATCATAGCTTATTATAACACAGAGCAATAATGATAAACAAATCTAAAAACGCAAACGTGTGTGGGACCAAAGAAAATGCTTTTTCCTGCCATGAGTCACTTCACTTATCTGGAAGAAGTTAAAACATTGTGGGGTTGCACTTATAGTTTGATGGTTTAAATGTGCTGCCATCACCTCTAGAAGACTCATGAATGCCCAAGGTCCTCAAAGCCTTGTTGTGATTGGCTGCAGGATATTTGCTCACCATAATTTGGTGAATAAGTTTGCTTTGGCTGCATTCCAAGATCTACCTATCAAATCCTGAAGGCACTGTGAGGAGTTCTTGAGAGACTATGAAGGGATGTCATATTTGCACTCATCTGTCTAAATGAGTCTCATCATAAAGTGAGATTACAAAATGAGATTAGTTGTGACAAGGTTGGTGGTTTCATCACAGAATGTCTAGATTCAGGACTTTAAAGTTCAGCAGAGGGATATAAGCTAGAGGAAAATCTTCATAACAGTTTACTTTTTCCATAATGTTTTTGTAGTGATGCCTGATACCAGATTGAAGTATTGCAGCTCAAAATATCAAAACCATGTGCATATTGACAAGTTATAGAAGCAAAGGTTGATAGATAAGAGTTTACAAAGCTTTGTTGTAATTAGGGATTGGTATTGATAAGATTTTATTAATACTGATGCACTTATGCTCTGTCCCAGATCTGATTCATTATCAAATCCTCCTGCAAATTTTCTCTGTACAAAAGTAGCTTTTATTGAGTTTAAAAGTAAAAACATTTTATATTGATCACTGGATCTGGATATCTCTGGTCATTAATAAATAAAAATATGTGAAAATCCCATGTCACTTGTTGATGTACTGTTTTGTTATGTCTTAGGGACTGAATTAGGCCACCTCCTGTCTCGAAGTGGTTAAAGCACATTGAGCTTGCTGTAGTTATGTTGAAGTCAGCCATGAGCCTGCACATGCCTTTTCTTTTATTTTGCCTGTTAGTATTTTGACATTTGGAGTTCTTGGCATCGTTTACAGAAAGTAATTTTGTTATGTGTCTTTGATGAAAGTTGAAATTCCAATGTTTTACCAGTGTATGCTGACCACTATTAAAAAATGCAGTTTTCCAAGTAGGTTTGCATCAAGGAAGGGCCAATTTTTCAGTTTCATTTTTGGTACAATAGGAAATGTAAAACATTTTGAACATACTGAATAGGAATCTTGTGTGACAGAGTATGTATGCGTGTTCAGTTCTTGAGTAAAACTTCCAGTGGAAATTCCTGAATCAGGGTTTTTTTTTTTTTTTTGGAAACTGTCATCTATCTGCTTAGATAAGATAGCTGTGGCATGCTAGTTCATATGAAGTCAGGAAGCTTCAGCTTAATGTAAAGAATTGATGAGGCAACGGTTAGGCACAAAGGCTAATGATATCGATGGACTGAACCATTTCTTATCGATTCTTAACAGGGGACAGTTTTTGATACACATCTCTAGTCATCATTCGGTACAATAAAAACTTAAACATAAGTGTGAACCAATACATTTTGTAGCACTTTGTATCCTAAAAGTTTCAACAAGAAGGTATTTACCACTCATTTGCGTCTTCACATCACATTATAGCTGGAGCTGTATCTTAGTAATCGTGGGTGAAGAATCCTTACCGAGGTCCCAAAGGTTATTAGAACCAACACGAAGGTAAAACTCCTCACAGTGCCTAAAAACAATATTGGTTATGTCATAAATGTTGTTTACTCTTGATGTGTTACAAAAAATTTCACTGAACTCCTTCTTTTAAGGTTTAGCTCACCAAATCTTTTCACCCTTTTGCACTCACACTCTGACAAAGCCCCACGCAATAGGCTGTAGTGCTTTATTCATGATAACACAGGTTTTGGATGATACCCCTGTTAAAAGCATATTCATAATGTATGTTACAGATGACTGTGTAATGTCTTTGAACCACCTTTTTTTTAAATGTCTGCTCTTACTCAGGGAACTTAGGCTAGCAATATGCTGCGTATTGTCTCAGTATCTAGGGAAATTTAAGCCTACATACACAGAGTGGCTCTGACATTGTGATGCAAAACATAATGATTAATTTAGAAATGTCATCTAAGCTCTACAGACCAAAAAAAAAAAAAAAAAAACCACACACACACACACACTGAAAAGAGTCACTAGCTTGTACATCTGGTAACTTGTGTTGTAAATAAATACTGTTTAGTTGTAATGAAAACAGTCACCATTCTGCACAGCTGAGGGTATTAAACAACTGCTTTGAGGTCTATAGTTGTTCTTGCCTGTTGAGTTAGCCTAAATAGGTGGATATAAATATGTGTTCTCTTTGAAGACCAAAAAAGCTTCTAGGGAGAAGTTTCTTGTGGATGGCAAAACCTTGCAGATGACCTGAAGTTGTGGTACAACTCTTTCTATTGGCCAAGAGGAACTACACGGTAGAATTTTGAGAGAGGACAAGTCCACGGGGAGGGAGTGACACTTTTGGATCAATTTATCTCCAGGGAAACCAAAACCACCTCTCTTTGAGAACAAGAGGCTGGAGGAAAGAGCTGAACTGAAAACCCGCTCATCTCTGTAAAAATCAGTGCTACGGTGTCTTAAAACAATAATTTCATTTGAGAAATTAAATCTTTGTCTTCATTCTGGCCTGAGCTTGAAATTAAATGTAATCTTCTCAAAAACTATATTAGCAAATTAATCACATCGAGGAGAACTGCAGAGCACATTTACAACCTTACAATTACTTAAATCATGATTACAGAATATCCCATCAGGGACTTTGAGTATCATGTCATTTTACTTGAGAATTAAAGTCAAGGCAGGAGTGCTGAAAACTACAGTTCCCTGAGTGGCCACTTGAGGCAAAACAGCCGTTAACTCCCATATTCAGTGTCGATTTTCATAGGACAAATTAAAAAAGCCTGGTACAGAGGCAATTAGGGTTAGTGTTAGTCAAGGTCTGTAATTTCTCAAGTCACACTAACTGGACACATGAAGGGGTTTTGTTCATAACTCATTCATTGAGAAGATATTTGAGGCCACAAGTTTTGCCAAATTTGGTAAAATTAGGTAAAACAAGGGGCGTGACTGACCTGATGGACAAGTGGCCATGGTTGTCAGCTGAAGACTCATGCCAGAAGCACTACTTATGCCCAAAAATTAGGTCAAGTCATCATGGTGCTCTCCCCAGAAAGTTGGTCCGTTTTTTTATTTGAGAGTCTGTAAGAGCAAACTATCGACTGGATAAAACTTAAACAATGTCTCTGTGAAGTCAAGATCTGGTTGTACAGTTGTGCACATTGATGTTTGATATTTTGCGTTAAACTTTAAGATTTAACTTATAGAATAAAAAATGTAATATCTGTCTTTTAGATTTATTCCTATATCCAACATTCAGTACCTAAATATATATTTAACATTTTGAACCAGCAGATTTGGTCTCTTTAGTTTGCTTTTCAACACAAATTGAATTGAAAAAGTCAAAAGTTGCCCCTTTGGTGACTCTGGATAACCTGGAGCTGATCGCTGGCCCCCTGCAGTGGTGACATCTCATTCAAATGTCTGCCCCAACTTGATAAAAATAGTAATCTTAAAAATTAACACCACCCACACAAAAAAATTAAACTGTCAAAAGAATTACATTTTTTTAACAACTTTACAGTACAAGGAAATTATATTTTAAAGAAAAAAAAACCTCCCCCTTCGATTCATTCCTTTATTTCTTTCCAACCTACAGCAAGTGTAGTTTCCCTAAGTAAAAATGTTTCTCAGTATAGCTTTTCTCTGCTCTAAAAAGAAAATTTAAAAAAATCGAAAATAAGAAATTCCCAAACCAATTCAAAAATTGTCATGTAGGTTTTACAAAACAAAAAGTTTTCTACACATGATGTGTAAAACATTTTTAAAATCTTCCTTGTGTTTGATGATCAAAAGTGTTATAATTTCAACTGTATATTGAAATGTGACATGTCATGATAAATTTTAGCCTCTGTTACAATCAAGTGTTTTTTTTTTTGTTTTTTTTTAGCATCATCAGAAAACTTGGAAAAGGGATGTGAAATGTCAATGAACTGCAAAAATCACATTTTTTCTAGTTTTATTTGATCTCCTTAGCAGCTGTTACATTTGTAAACCATCATTGGTCAAAAAATAAATAATAATAAAGAAATGAAAATATTTGGCTTTTTCTTTAGTTATCGTTTGTAAGAAAAAAAATCAAGACTTTGGTTCTAATATTTAGTTATTACTCTCTTAAGTCCTGTATAATCATCTAACTAAAAAAAGTACTTTGACAGTGTGGAAGAACTAATCTGGCCAAATATGTTTAAAATGTAAAAGTTTCTTCTCCGATGGTCTGAGAAACATTTAAAATCTTTTAACATTGACTGAATAAATCAATATGTCATTTGTGCACTCAAAAAGTGTTCTTTTGGGACAGCTGGAGGTGAGGTTTAAGCACGGGGGAGAGGATTAGCAACTCAAGTGTGGCTTTGCTGTCACAAGCACGAATGTTTTGGGACTCGCCCTTGCAAGCAATGCACTGCACTCATGCATACATAATGAGGTGCAGCGGGCCACAGACACGCTCATTCACCTTTATTGCTCAGCCACTATCATCTAGCCAAGGGCACGGTAACCGCAGCTGTTTCCAGCAATGAATCTAACAAACTGTAGTGAAGCTTTGGTAAACATTAAGTAATAGAATTGAACAGTTTGTGTTTAAAGTAGCAGTTTTGATGGGCTCCTGGAGAGAGGGAACAGCTGTGCTGGGATTACAGATCGCATCGTTTCGTAAGGTCATGAAGTACATTCATTCATGGCCGTTGTTGTCTCATGAACTCTTTGGAGTGTCAGAAAAGATGACCAGAGAGATTAAAGGTGTTAAAAGGACGACTAAGGTACAACAGAAATGGATAGAATTAAGGATAAGGATAGCCTGCACGGCTGAAGTTAAACAAACTGAGAGGATTACAGGTTGAGGATAACATCCAGACAGATCCTGATCCGCACTCGAGAACTGAATCAAGTCCAGCTCTTTAGAAATCTCTTTCTGGCTATATGGTCCAGATCAGAGAGCAGACAGAGATGTTTAATGTTTTTTTGTGCAATGTTCAACAACTTTCCAAAAATAATAGAAACATGTGACCAAACTGTATGGTGTAAATAGAGGAAAGGCAATGAAGTTCAGAGATTAGACATAATTAGACAGATGCTTCTCATGGTGTAAACAGCAGAGGTAATCCAACTTATTTCTGATCTCTACCATCTGGATATTTTACTCCAGTCATGTATTCTAAATAAATTATGACAACAGTTTAAAATGTGAACAGTAGCTTTATTTCAAGTGAGAAAAAATAATCAAATCACAAAACAATTTACCTGAAAAATTTATCTGACAACCTGACAGATTACTTGAAGACATTTGACTAAAGTGCTTTTTAAAGAAATCAAACAAAAAAAATACATATCCTGAGATTTCCCTGAAGTCTGGAGAGCAACTTTGGTACGTGAACAGGAAGTGAAAGTGTGACAAGGTGGTACACGGCTCCTCATTTCTCTTTGGCAGGATTAACGGTGAATTTATCCTCACAAAGATGTAGTTTTTCTCTATGTAGAGATACAAAGAATAAAAACCAAAATAACAACATTTTAGTACAAAACAAAGTCACATGTATCCAAATAAATGTTCATCAGATATATGTTTAAAGCACAACATGTATCTTTCAGAGCATTCTACTTGTACTTGTTTTAAAAAGAGGAACTCTGGGATTATTAGAATACCTCAATTCCCCATTCACAAACATCTTGGGCTGATAGTAAACATTGATTTCTATTTTTCAAATCAAAGAACTCTTGATGCTATGGTTTGAATGGGGCTTACTTTGGTTGAAGTCACATTTCTTAGGGAGACTATATATTTTAAACCAGTTTTTATACAGTAAAAACAATAAGACCTAGTGATAACAGGATATTTAGTCCCCTAGATATCATTGATTGTTTGACAGAAAACTTAAATAGCAGCATAACATGCAGATTCTGACGTGTACTTAAAGTGATTCTAATGTGAAAGTCCTGTGTCTCTCACGCACAACCCTCTATGTGTAGAGTGAGACACAACGTATGTGGAAGTCCACTATGAAGAAAGAGATTTACTAGGTTCTTTCACTGGATCCTGCAGGTTTTGAAGCTCTTTAACAGACTCCTTAACAATAGCTCTCATCGGAGCTGTCTTCAGCTTGGCCTCAGTTCTGTGACTAGGACTGTCCAGCACTGGACTTGATTCTCTGCTTCCAGATTTGGTTGGCTCAGACTGGGAGTTTGAACTCCCTGGTGACACAGCTGTATGTAGGTTTTGGCTTGAGGTAACAGAGGTGGGGATCTGATACGGACTGAACCTCAACCAGGGCTGGTGGTTCCGGAAACAGTGGTGTCTAGATGGTGTGGAGGCTGCAGAGCAGGTGGGGAGAGCTGGAGTGATGGCTGTGGGTGCTGCCATGTAGCGATAAGGGTAGGAGAGCAATCCTCCAAATGGAGATAGTGGGATTCCCTGCGTGAGACAGAAAAACAAAACAGATATGTTTCTGAAAACTACTCTGTGATATTTATCATACCCCTCTATAGTTATAAAAATGCCCAGCTAACTGACATGAAATAAAACAAACAAATCAAACGAAGAAACATCAAGCTGAAAAGTAAACATCGCGAGTGATTTGATTTACATGTGTGGCTGGCTTCTTGGAAGTGTTTCTTTTCCTGACCTTCCTTTATTTACCTGCAATCAGCCTCACCTTAAACTACCCCTAAAACATGACTTTGATGGCCAACTGGCATGGAGAGTAGTTATCTCATTAACTATTGGTAAATATACCAAAATAGCTTTAGACACTAAAGGAATTTGCAATGTAACTGTGTCCAAGCAGCAGCGCAATTTGTTTTTCAGGTCATGAAATTAAATTTCTCCTCAGCTCAAAATTAGATAGATTTTAAGTGCTAACTTCTTAGCCTTTTGTCTTTCAGAAGAAGGTGATTTTCTTATATGGATAACATCAAGTTAGTTCAGTTAGACCAAAAGGCAACTGCATTGACGTCAATACAATTGTAATTTAGAATGTGCTGTCACCTGATACTGCCTCAATATATCTACATTCTCTTTTAAAAGCTATGTGTTGTATTGAAACAAATATACACTTAGGTTCGTGGCCCCATTGTGTTGATGTGAGACTGAGGACACTACTCTTTCCAGACATTAGATGACCAGGCAAGAGACAGGTCACCAAAACACCAAAAGATCATTATTGGCTTTTCCTCATAGCGACATGGTGATATTGTTTTTGGAAGAACAATTACAGAACTGCTGTCTAGGAAAGTATTTGGCCATATTCAGAGGCTGGAGTCTTCATGGACACTGCTGCTCTCTACTCCCAACATTTCCTGTCTCTCAACAGCTGTCCTATCAATGAAGGCTAAAATGTGCCAAAACATTATTTACAAACTAAATAATCCCATTCCATACGTTTTCTTTAACAAATGTATTGAAATAAGTGTTGTGGCTGAGTAAACTCCTCCTGTTGACACTTACCTGAGAGGCCAGCATGTGCTGTGACAGGTGAAACATGAAGGGTGATGCTGATGTGATGCTCCGAGATGAGAGCGCCACACTCTCTGCATTATTTACTCCGGGCAAAGAAGAAAACAAATGTCCCATCCCTGTGGCAGAAAAAGCCTCGGGCTTCATCGACAGCTGTCCAGGATGAAGCAGCAAAGGTGCCCCGAGCTTCAGGAACTGTTGCCTGTGCACATTTGAGAAGTCCAAAGTTTGACGGTGTGTGGCGCTGAGGGATGCTGAGCTCTGAAGCATCACAGGCTGGGCTCCATCTTTGATCTCACTTGCGTGCTTTTTGGAAGAGTCTGTTTCTTTGAAGGACGGCTCATCAGATGTCCTGATAATTGATCTTTCTCTTACTGTGTCCTCAGTGCTGTGGCTTTTATTGAGAGCAGATCTTTTTCTCTGTGTTTCCTCACTCCTCTGACTCAGAGAGGACACGCGATCAGTCCTGGAACAGCCGGCTTCAGCAATGTCCTCATTTCTATGGTCATCTTCTGACTCACTTCCAGTGTTGTTCTCATCTGTGGGAATAGTTAATGCATTTATTAAGTGTTTTTAGATGTAAAACAATCACATATCAGTCGTTTGAAAGGATTTTATAACACTTTGGTAACTTTTCAAATAGCAATATTTCAGCACAACATCTGGGTGCAGGATCGAGAGTGTTTTCATAAGTCAAACTATTGGCAAGCTAATTCTGCTGAGTCAAACTGAGTCACACATTAAATTAATTACCTGTTACCAAGTAGCTACTTTCCTGTTTTGTTGTATGCATACACAGTAACCACACTGTCCTTGGTTAACCTTAACCCTGAAAAATATGCTGTATGACATACTCCCAACCACAGTGCCATCTCACTGGTAAAAGAATATTTTTACCATTAAAAGGACCTTAAGCCAAGCTCAAATTGCTAGCTGATGGGGTTCAACATAGCCCTGTTTCCACCAAGCAGTCCAGTTTAGATCAGTATGGTTTGGTACAGGTTGGCTTGGTAAGAACTGATCCTGTTTGCGTTTCCACAGCCAACCGTGCTCCCTCATGGTAGGCAGCGTATAAGCAGGGTACCGCCTCAGTTACACAATAGAGTGATCTATAGCAGCGTGACGGTGTACTCTGCTAATAAATCCAACAAAAAAGAAAAAAGCAACATGATAAACAAAGAGCAATGATGAAACACATCCAGCAATTCATCTTCTTTGTGACCGGCATGTGGCTCTTTGTTACAAAACACAATCAAGATTTTTTTCAGAGAAGGCTGTGTGCCGCGAAGAGAAATACAGCAAGTGAAAATTCTTTCGACTAATCAACGGTCTGCACAAGCAGCAACCCCTGTCTAAGAATATGAGACAATGTGGAAGTGCCAAAATCTGCTATTTCTCAAGTGTCCGTTTGAGGCTGGCTCCAGAAGTACCGGAAGTCACATACACACCAAGACAGGTGGTGGTTCAAAAAACCAGGCTAAAAATGCACGCTAATTTTGTTCTCAGCAAATACTGTACTGTGGATGAATTTTTTTCTGAATCCGCAGGTTAGAGGATATTAATCAAAGGCACCACTCAGGTCACATGACTGACAGGCACCCTATAGATGTGCGACAATCCCTTGCCACTACCAATATGGCCGCTATAGCTGATGTGCTTAATTTTCCTTTCCAGAAACAGACGGGTGACGTCAGGGAGACTACAGGGAGACTACATCCGTCGTTTATGGGTCTGGAGTGTTGTAGCCCCGCCTTCTGGAATTGGGTCTGTTTAGTCTGGCATTTCAAACAGAAGAGTCCCAAAAAGTGGGATGGCTCGTGTTGGTTATTGGGGATCTGTCCCAGGATAAGTCTGTGGAAACACCACAAAATGCATGCCGTACCAAAACATACCAAACTGAACCACTTGGTGGAAATGAGGCTTAATTGTTTAAGAAACAATGAGTTGTAAAAAAGAATATACTGTTACAAATGTAATGCTTGAGTTAAACTTAATAGTTTATTATCCTTTAAAATACAATTTTTGATCCTTCACTGTTAAAGACTAAGTAAAATTGTAACTGTGATGGCCTCTTGTTTACTTTCAGGGACATATGAGCCCCAATTTACTATTGGGGCACACTGTCACGCTGCTATGGCGTCATACTATTGTGTAACTGACATGGCTATCATAAGGGGGGCATGGTCAATGCAAACAGGATCAGTCTTAGCCGAGCCCATCCGTACCAAATTGTACTAATCTAAACCAGTCTGCTTGGTGGAAACAGGGATTTAGTTTTTTTCCGTATACATACATAAATACCTGGATTTTGAGCTCTTATTTTCTTTGAGCGCAGGATCTACTGAGACTTAGATGAACTCCATAGACAGACAGCACTGTGTCCTACTGTGACATTTCAAAAAGCCACATTAGGACAAACCCAGGTGTAAAATGGTACACTTAATGGTGACTTAATTCCATTTAGGTGCCTAAGTTCAAGGTCCTGCAATTGTGTGTGAAGGCTTACTTTAATGGCTTACAGTGACAGAAGAAAGCCTTTGTTCATCTCAACAATAACCCTTTTTTTCCTGCAGTACTAACTGGGTATGTCTGCTGTGAGCAAGACAGGTTTTACAGAAAGGTTCATAGAAACACTGCAATAAAAGCTGCATAGTCTGTGGGTTAACCCACCTGGGTGTGTCATTGTGGACCTCACGGGGCTTCTTACCCCCCCTTGAGGGGACTGAAATGTGTCCCTGGTACTTGGTTGTTCACAAGAATCGTCAGAATCAGCACCATCGTGGTCTGCTTTGCTTTGGTTCTCAGGCAGAGGATAGATGGAGAACTGCTTACTCCTGAAAATAACAAATTAAGGCACGTCAACACAAAATACCCAAGACAGTATATCTTCATAAACTCTATGAATTCTGTTAGAAGAAAAATACCTCTTCTCTCGTCTCCCATTTCCAGTGTCTCTGAAACCTTTGGCAAAAGGATTGTTGTCGATTTTAAGTTGTGTAATCTAGTGAAGTGAAAGAGAATTCAGTAAGTTAGTAATACATGAGACCCAGGGTATCTGTAAACAAAGCCTAGTTTATGAGACTTACTAAATACCAAGAAAGGTAGGGGGAGAACTAGGGTTACCTTTTCATTCTGATAAGCAGTGACAGCGATGAACTCTGTCTCAGGGAAAACATAAGTCCGAAAGGTGCTGTAGGGAAGCTTCATGATGTCGTTGGCTCTCACAATATGAAATCTGGGTTGGTATTTATGCATGGAGTTCAAAATTGTCTGGGAGAAAAAGAATATAAAAAGAATGAGAAATTTATGAAGAGCTGTTTGTCCAGTTAATATGACAAACAAAAAAAACACAACAGTTTGTAGTTGTAAAACCAAAAGCTGTAATGTCACATTGACGGATGCTGGGATCTGAGTTTGGCGGTATATAGAAATAGCTTGGCTTATGAACATATCTTTAGCAAGAAATTTAAACTTAAAATACTTACAAATCCATGTTTGTCCGAAATGTTATTGGTAAGTTTGAGTTTGTGGAAAGCCACGGGCTTGCTCATCCACTGCTCTCCTTTAGATGGGCTGTCTGGGTGGATGTACATACGCTTTGGCATCTCTGGGTCAGCTTTTCCTGCCACCATCCACCGAGAGTTGTGAAACTTGTAGCGACAGTCATCCACTGCCACTATGTCCATCAGCAGGATGTACTTTGCTGTTTCATCCAGGCCGTCCACTCGCACTTTGAAAGGCGGAAACATCCTCCTGCAGCAGAGGGATATCCAAAAATGATAAAATCATTGGTCAATAAATAAAATAAAATATAATGTCAGCCTTCTTCACAAAGTATTTATGGGATACAGTGGCTGATAGAAATGTTGGAGATATCAGGAAGTTGAACTTTTTTTTTTTTTACAGTACAAATATTGAACTGGATTCGTGCATCATAAAGGGCTGTCTGCTTCTGTCCACTGAATCACAAACAAATGAGCATAATTTCTCTAAATTTCTTCTTTTTAACATATCACTATAACTCATGAGCTAGAAAGACCATACTTTCCACGTACCTTCCGGATTTTGTAATAACCATCTCTGTCCCTCTTTTGTGAAATTCATTCCATAAACTCTGTGACTCCAGTGTGACTTTCGGATCATCCTCCTGTCCTTCCTCAGCCTGCAGACTCTTTACGGACCGCGGATGGACCGACGGCTGACGTGATCGTCCCAAAGCCGCGTGCAGCCCCGCGTCACACGGGGACTGGTCGGCGAGAGGCTCGGACAGAGAGGCGACATCAGGGAAAGTCATGGCAGGGAAAAGCGGCTGCTGAGTGGCTGTGAAGTAGGCTGACAGGGGCAAAGCACCTGGCCGGTGGGCTTGGAAAGGATGATGAGCCATGGCAGCCGCTGCATCAACTGGATCTCTCATCGGGGCATCCGAACTGACAGGTCGATGATAGAAAGACTCCCACTTGCTGCTGAAGACGCGCGCGAAGTTGTATCCATTTACTTACAAACTTTCTCAGTTTTTTTTTAGTGTTGTCGCATGACCAAAAAACAGAAGACTGAATGAAAACTTCTGCAGGTCCTGGGGCAAATGCAAGGGTGGAGGGTGAGGCGCACAGTGGGGCCCTGCGTAAAGCTCTATAAAAGCGGCAGTGGCACGGATAAGTGAGGACAACGGGATGATGTTTACACACAGTCACACGTCTGCCCTCCCACGCACATGTTAGGCTAATGAGCTGAATTTCTGCAGACATCCATTGCCTGGACCAATTACAGAGCGCCGGGCGTGGTTTTAACTTGCCAGACTACAGAGAGATGGGTAGTGAAGTCAAAAATATTTTTTTTTTTTTTTTTTTTTTTAAGTTTAAGCTTTAATTAGTTTTACAGTCTCGTTGTTTCATTAATTATTTCACCCACAAAAAGATAAAGCATTTTTATTTCAGCCCCTTGTCATTATATGGAGCAATCTGGCATAGCAATAATATTTTACTCCAGGGTTGAGTTAAAACTGCTGACCCTATAAAAAACTACTTAGGCTATTTCCGTATTACCGCTGGCCCCACTTGAACACACTCCCAGGTTTTTTTTTTTATCATAACGGAAAAGCACGGATCTGTAAGGCGGACTGGATGCTCAGTTCGCTGGTGTCCCACAAAGAGGGGGCCGAGGTCTCACTCCTGTCACTTCACATTTCCGTAACTCTTCAAATCCTCAAGTTGCCTGCTCCACTTTTTCTTTCTAGTGCAGCCTGTATGCTAGGATGCTTCCGCTTTTGTAACCGGGAGGAAACGTGAGATGAGGAACAAATCCGAAATGTTTGAGTGGAAGTTTTTTTGACTCATCGTCAGAAGATGACACTTTGAACGATTTTTTTAAATTTCTTCAATGAAAGGAAAAAAAATATTTTGTAAGAAAATCCCTTGCTGCAATTCCACAAATCACACTGACCATAATTTGAAATGGGGGAATTTTTTTAAAACTGCTTAATTTTTTTTTTTTTAATTCTAGTTATCTCATTTTCTGTTTGAAAACTGGTGTCGATGCCCGAGTTGCCATCAATTCACTTATTTTACTCAGTTTGGACAATGCTGTTTAAGGCTGTCCTAAACCAGGAAATGACATTATTTGGAGGTTCTAATTCACATATGATGTGCCCACATCTCAACTGCAATCGATGGCACAACCCTACAGTAATGCTAAGTCAGCAGTCCCCATTTCCTGAAAAGTCACATGTTGGCATTAGTGTGATGACTGCGGATGGTAGGGTTTCACTTTAAACCAAGTCCCTAATAGTGAGGGTAGTAATAATATAATGGGAAAATGTAAAGTCACTTTTTGACTGCAACTATTTTTGATGTTTCTCCCCCCCCCCCCCCCCCCCAAATTCAAGTAATTATGTAAATTGTTCAAACTAAAACACTTTAACACCTTACTGCCAGAAGTAATTAACAATAATATAAATAGATTTTTAAAATGTTTTTATGTGTTTTTGCATTTTTACAGACGTTAAAATAAGTGGTGGTTGTAAATTTGAGTATAGTACACACAATAGGTACAACTAGGTTATATTATATATAAATATAGACATGAGAAGTTCACCCCCTGACCAATTCAATGTGACATAGTAGATCTGATACAATCTTTGGTATGTATAGAATATGAATCAATAGGTAATTATGAGATACAAAGGTCATTCCAGTTGCATCAAGACCTGACTGGGTATGTTGCAAATTTGTGACAACATCAAGGGGTTAATGATGATACAAAACATGCTATTGGTCCTATCCTCATCAAGTTCAGTGGACTAACTTTCAAAAGTTCAGTGACTGCTTTTTTTTTTTTTTTTTGGGCCACCACACCACGGAGTTAACCATAAAAAATGTGAGGTGACGTGGAGGGCTACTTGACAGTAAAAAGGCTGGAAAAGCTCAAGAGAGGAGGTGATCTCACAGGTAATACAAGTGATAAATAGCTCCCCAGATACCAGAGGGTAATAACTTGTAATCAAAGCCATGAGACGAGTTCAGAGTGGAAAGAAAGAGGGATAAGTGGGAAGACATCATTCTCCATCTCTTCCTCTAAACATTTGCTGATATTGCATGTATGAGGTCATATGTCTTCACAGCACAAGAGTTTTGGAAACTGAAGAGAGGAGCATTGGTGGTTGTGTCTGCTTTTCTTCACTCAGTGCGACTGCAAAGGACGGTCCAAGTGCCACCATTATTCTCTGGTGAAGCTCCAGCGCTGACAGTTTGAGGGAAGCACCAGAACAGGAAGGAGGCAATCCATCAGAGAGATGGTGAATTTCACTCCTCCAGTCACAGTTCACACCTGGGATGAATTCAGGAAAACGATAAGCCACTGAAGGCTCCTCCGAGTCATCCAAAGGGCAAGCTGGTAAATTTTGAAGCCCGCCCATGAATGAACTTATACCTAAGTGGTGTGGTCACATTTCCACGAAAGGTGTTGTTTGGGTTCTGCTAAGTCTAGCTTTAATCATGCCATCATATCAATTACATACTGGACACAACACGTGGATCTGTTTAACTGTTTGGCAAAATCTTCAAAATGGGATTAGTGCAGCTTCCTCGAAAAGAAGGGAGCTGTGTAACCCCTAGATGTACATCAGTACCCAAATACTTTGACCCATGTGGAGAGAAAAGGCAATCTTAATTGACCTTCCTCCAGAAGAGCCCCATATTTCTTATGAGAAAGAATACAGAAATGCCCCACATTAGGTTTTAAAAATGCGACCGCAAGGAGTAATATTTTCAAAGAGACTTCAGACACAGACCATCTATCATTTTCTTTATTTTAATTGAAGGATCAACAAACTGATTGCAAAGATAGGAGAGCAAGCTAGTACCACCATCCCTCTCCTGAAATTTGTTTTTGAACTCCTCCCTCAAAGACGTTGCCTGACAAGGTGAAGAAATAATCCCTCCAGCAAGCCCTGGGTCTCTTCCCAGTTGGCACCCTCATCAAATATCCAAACCACCTCAGCTGGCTTCTTTTAATGCATACAAGTCATGGCTCTCCTCTGAGCTCCTTACCCTTCCTCTAAGCCTGCCCGGGAGGAAGGTCATCGTAACAACTAGATTATTACCGCAATCTCATTCTTTTGGTCACTATGTGGAGTTCACAACAGGAGGTAAATGCAAGAGCTTAAATCAATGCTAACTTTATTTTTTCTTATTGATTCAGTAACAATGTAGGAGATGTATACATCACAGAGTGTGTTAAAGACTATAAAGGAGGTTTTCAGTCAGCTTATAAACATTATAAGTTGTAACTATGAAAAATTTTAGGAAGACAAAAAGAGGGTATCATGCTTTCTTATATTTTAAACATGGATATAAAGTAAAAAAAAAATTAAAAAGCTGTGTTTTCATACTGAAGTGTGCACATTTTAAATCTGCTGCATATTTTCATAAGAAATCCATGAAGCTGTATGTAATCTGTTCAGTATGGTAGGTTCATTTGAATGCATCTTCACAAGACTTGCTAAAATGATGAGGTCCACACATAAGGATTTCCTAACTGGTTCATGATTTGTTTGCGGGATGGAACTCAAACACCAAGTTCTGCCCGTAGCTCTGCCCCACCAGGCCTCCAGAGGGCTGACCAACCAGAGAGAAGGGGATTTGTGGACCTGGCAGCCATCAAGAGACTGCAGCTAAAACGAAGCATTTCAGACAGAAGCTGAAATAAGGGTTTTCCAAAATACCAGAGTGAAAAAAGGGATGGTTTCAAGTTGTGAAAAATATAAAGCTTCTACAGGGTACCGAACAGACAATCTAAACCTGCAAAAAAAAGAAAAAAGCAATATCCCCGCTCTAAAGCTTGTCATGACAGTCTAAGATGCTAAAATAAAGTTTCTGATGTCCTAGTGATCACACTGAAACATAAAGATTTTTAGGAAACTAATAGTAAAATTGGAAATAGTTGCTATTACTCAAGGACATTGTGACACACCAGGAAACCGGGAGTCAGGCAGAGAGTTTATGGTTTAATCAATCCAAGGTTGGTACACAGGCAAGCAAAACCCAGGTAGAGTTATTCAAAACAAAAGGCAGCAACAAGGTCAAAAAGGCAGGCAAAGATCATAAAACACACAAGGACCACATGAGGGAGGAATGCTAGGACGCTGACTAGGAGTACAAGATATACTGGCACAGAAGGGAGGTTAGGCTGGGTAAAAATACACTCAAAGAGTGAGGCTAACAAGACCCAGATGAGACACACAAGGGTAATCAGGTAAGTGGCGACATTAGCTACGTTTACATTCAGTCAGTGGGTAACCCTCTCATATTCAGAATGTTGCGTACGGCCATGTTAACACCAAAAACACGTTTTAAAAACCTGAATATGCTCCCCATCGAATGTATCCCCATTGAAAGGAACATTAATTTGCGTTCTGCTGTTCTTTCTGTTGTGTTAGTAAGGAATCTTGGTCTTTTGAGTTCAAGAGAACAGTACACAACAACAGAACACAAGGCGAGAAATATAAGGGAGAAAATAAGACACTTAACCTGGAGATGTGACAGACAATACTACAAGGACCATAGGCATTCTCTAAACCAGGGTTCTCCAACAGAGTACAAAGAATCGACCTACTACAACTCTATATCTACTCAACCTCCCCCTAACTCGCTCAACAAAGAATATCAGCCAATCACGCACTTAAAACCCCATTACATGTCCTAATAAGCAGTACCTATTGTGTGGACTCAGTAGCCATGAACTATTGTTTTTGAACTCATTGTGAAGGTAATTATCGTCACAGATTTGGGTTTTATTTCACTGTCATTTTACTGTTACTAAAGTTTGTGCACCTTCTGGAGACTAATGGGTGAGCCTGGTCCACGAAATAAATAAATAAATAAATGAAGACAAATTACAAGGCCCTGGTTGACAGGATGCATTGTCACACATCATATCAAAGGTAAGCCTATTAAAAAGTGCTTAATAACAAAGTCAATGTCAGTTTCACTTTTTAAAGCACATTTAAAACAGGCAGTGGCCTACCAAAGTGTTACAGTGAAACTAGACAGAAACAAACAATTAGAAAAATAAATAAACAGAAATAATAAAAGACAATAAAAGCATACAACTTATAAGAACATAAAACAACACTATGAATGTAAATATGTACCTGCCGGAAAAATAAATAAAAAAGAGGGCTAGAGGTAGGTTGTGACTTGTTTTATTGTTGAAAGTAGCTCTTGTCCTAGAAAAAGTTGGAGACCTCTGCTCTAAATAGAAATTCAACCTATTATACACAAGTTTGGTCCTGCATTGACAGATTTTATAAACTCTACAAATGGAGATCAAAAGGTATTAGTTTGAACAAAAAGAAGAATACCCAGCAAGAGATTTTACTGAATACTAAAGCAGGATAAGTGAGTCAATACAAGCGGAACAAGTGATACAGAAGGAACTGTGTGTGTGTGTGTGTGTGTGTGTGTGTGTGTGTATGTGTGTGTGTGTGTGTGTGTGTGTGTGTGTGTGTGCGATTCTAAAAAGAGGGGACGGCTTTGGACTTAGATATTAATTTAATCAGAATTGTTTACACTTTGACATGAATTGCTTTTCACCAGCCTATGGAAGACAGACACATTTAGACACACCAAACACTAAAGATATGGATCTTTATCCTGAAAGATGCTCTTTCTTTATAACATTGTTCTTGTCAATTATTTATACTCAGACTTTAAAAGGCTGCCACTGTGCATTTCCTGGTATCAAACGTGTCCCAAATCCCATCAGAGGGACACAGACAGCCAACAGTAGACATTCCTGAAGCTGCTTTTTTCTCATCTCAGCCCTTCCTAACCTTTCTTTTTGGAGCTTTGAGTTCATAAGGAATTACTATAAGCATTTTAAAAGCTCTACATTTGGACTTTTTCTCTTTGTATAATCCTTTTCATGCACTTTTTTGCCTGAACCAGGCGGGACCTTTCACAGCCAAAAAAGCCTGCTTCCATGCCCAAGGGCATCTGCCAGGGGTGGAGGGGACCTTAGAATTATTTTCACAATACTAAATATTAAATGACAGTCAAGTGTAGTTGCATGGCACTGAAGCTAAATTCACATAGAAAAATAAACCACAAAAACAGTTTCTGATTACATCAAAGTTATCTCTTGTAGCGCAAAATTGTAGTTGGAGCAACCAGTGCTACAAATACAGTCATGTGCTTCTTGACATAATCATAAATTGGGCAGGAAATGATCTATAAAACAACTGCTGCTATCATGTGTTGTTAGTGGCAGAGAATACACTGTCATAGCCCATGGCCAAAATACCCTTGATGTTCAAGTTTCATTCAAGTTAATGTGTCAACTTACACTGAATCTGTTCTGTTGCAGTACGTTTGCGTGGCTGGTCCGCCGTGTTGCAGGTAAAACGCAGCCATCCTATTTTTGACAGACCGGATTCAGCGTAGGGAAGATCAAGCGGGACAGGAAGTCATGACCGGAAACTACCTAAAAACATCCAGAGATGTTCAAAATAAAGCAGAACGTGTCAAAATCAGTCCATATTTAGCTTGACTACAATGACAAACAGGCATAATGAGTGGAGCCAGACCCGGGCCCTGTTCTATGAAGCAAGTTCAGCCTAGCGAGATAGCCTTGGAGCTACCTCGCTGAACTTAGCGCTGTAGCCGGCGGTCTCGCTACACAGTTTGACAACGCTGGTTATCAACCTCATAAGTGGATCCAGCTAGGCAATGAGCGCGTGCACGGCGGAGCCCACTGCATCTGACCAATCGCGAACATATAGCAGTCTGGAGCGTCAGAGCAGGCCGGAGAGAGAAGGACCGCATACTTCACACAGGAGGAGCAGGAGGTGATCATGAGGAAGTATGACGAGGTGAAACATGTAATTAATGTTAAAAGCAACACCGTCGCCGCTGCTAAAGCATGGAAGGAGTGCTGGAAGAAAATTGCTGACAGTCTAAATGCGTAAGTGTAGTGCAAAGAAAATCTTTTGTGCAATTATCATCCTGAAAAAGCACTGTTCACCATGCACTTTTACTGTAACATGCACCATACTTAATTTATTTCTTAGATGAATTTATTCATTTGTTCATTCTTGTCGTGTTTACATTTTTTGTGTGATATGTAGCCCACATGAGCCCAACATGAATTCCTATCACAATCTTAATACGGGCAATAAAATATTGTCATGGAACAGAAGTGTTGGCATTGAAGATCTTATTACGGCAATAAGAGTTCTTCATTACCTTTAACTACCTGTAGAAAGTGTCATGTACTACCAACCCCTCCCTGGAAAACAAGTAACTTTCATAAAGGTGGTCATCCGAAAAAGTGAGTGGGTCGGTGCAGTCCCTGAAAACCCTCGCGCGCCGGAGTGCTCCTCGGACAATGCGAGCTCCGTTGTCCACGGGATCCTCTAAGAACGGACAAGCCATTTTTTCGCGAGGGCTCATTGGTCAGTGGGCGGGGTTTTTACAGTCTGCGAGTTCAATCTGGAACCTAACCTGCCCCGGAGTAGGTTAGCCGTTCAGCGTATGTTGCCATGGAGACTCGCCTCGCTGAGGAGTGATCCCGTGTCGTTGAACAGGGAATCCGGAACCTATCCTCAAAGCTACCTCGCTAGGCAGTAATCCTGCTTCGTAGAACAGGGCCCAGGAGTCAACAGGTTTGAGGAGAGACTTATCAATGGAGTGGGGAAGCAGGGGAACTCTTTGGTCTCATGACTCCATCTGTCTGTCAGTCACGCTGCTTGTTGGATTGAACACACAGCCGGTGTAAGTTGACAAACGCAGTCAAGATGCAGCAATGGAGACGCACTACATATGTGTCTGGTGTACTTCAGGCGTAATACAACATTTTGCTGCATCGTTCAAGCGTGGTTGGAAATATCTGCCACTCCCTGTGCCGGTGTGTGTGTAAATGTGCGAGAATGAGGTCAAAATCCAAAATACACCAGATGTGTCTTTAACCCAGCTCTGTTTTACTGTTGACCATGCATGTCAACTCACACCAGCTGCATGTTCTGTCTCGAACACAGCCGAACTTCTGGACAGCTTGAACCATCAGACCAAGGAGTTTGCACTTCCCATTCCATTAATAAGCCTCTCTCCATTTATGTAAATATTGGATTTTGACCAGGTTTGTTTTATTTTGAAAGTCACCAGCTGTTCTTAGGTGCTTTCAATACATGGCTTTCTGTCCTGCTCGATTTGCCCCACAGTGAAGATCTGGCAAAAAAAGGACAGTTAACCATTTACACAAGGGGGTCTACCACCTTTTTTGGACCTCCTAAATGATGAAGAGATGAAGCGGAGACCCCCTTTGTTTTCTTTTATTTCTTGTTCATTTTAATGTCTGGTACCACTAAAAGAGGAGGCCATTTCATGTCATGACCAGCACTGCACATGAAGAGAACAAGAGAGGACTTGAGCACTTGCTGGGAATTGGCACGGGTGAGAGACAGGTAGCCAATAAACTGAAGATCTCAAAGACAGCCATTCATTTAACTTAGAAAAAGCAAGCCAAACATGGTACCACTAAATTGCTAGTTGGTCAGGGCAGGAAATATCTACCTCACAAGATGACCGTGCATTTATCTGTTTCTGTGTCATGAATCATTGTCGGACCTTGAGGGACCTTTACAATGAGTGGGCACTATCAAGAAATGTCACTTGTAAAAGCAAGGACAGTTTGAAACAACTTCTTGAAGCTGGTCTGAAGTCACGTGGGGCACAGAAGAAACCCTTCATCAATGAGAGGCAGAGGAGGGCCTGGTTACTCTTTCCTTGGGATCACAAGGATTGGACTGTTGATGATTGGGCAAAGGTTCTCTTCAGTGATGAATCTAATTTTGAGTTGATATCCACTCATGCCAACTTACCGGTTAGGAGGAGTCCTGGAGAAGCGCTCAAAGAGATGGTCCTGCCCCTACAGTAAAACATGGGGATGGATCGGTGATGATCTGGGGTTGTTTCAGTATGGGTGGAGCAGGGCAAATGCAACTGTGTGAAAGGCGAATGAACCAGGTCACGTACAGGGCTACTCTTAAAAACAGTCCTCCTCTTTAAGCTGGAAAACTTTTTCCTCCCTCGAATCACTGGGTTTTCCAACAAGACAATGCCCCTTGACACAAGACAAGGTCAGTTAAAGCCTGGATGGAGAACCTGAACATTTGAATCCAGACTTGGCTCAATCACCAGATCTAAATTAAATTAAGAACCTGTTGGACGTCATATACTTAGAATGGAAAACAACACGCCCCAAAAGAAAACAAATTTGTATGATTTTTTTGTGCATTTTCAGTGATTGCGTTTAATCCAGTTTCCAGTATAAAATCTAATAACCACAATTTCAAATTTACTACCACAAAAAAAGGGAGAAAGAGAGAGAGTCAGCAAGCGATGTATATATCCGTACAGATTAGATGCAGATCAGTGATCCATCCATTTTATCCCTCCTCTAGTTGGGAGACACGTGAAGACTACAATCATGTGAAACCTAACAAGTCATGAAGAGGTATTTTACTTATTTCATAGTCGCAGAAACTAAAGAGAGTATAAACTCCCACTCAAAGTCTAGTCTAGGGGTCTTGAAAACTCAGAAACTAGTGAAATTTTGGTAATAACCAGGCTTAACTTGGGACCACAGTTTGTGGGTAAACCATGCCAGTGTTTTGTGTTTGTGTTTTTATTATTTCATGATGCTTTTTCCACTCATCCATTTACTGAAGGTCTTGTAGAAGCTCTTATTTTGGACTTTCGAATTTGCAGCGTGTAAGCATTCGCCACAGATGCACTCTCAGATCTCTTCACACAGTCAGATGTGATCCAGAGTGTCACAGGTGATACTCTGAGAGACACGTCTTAATGCCAGGTGTGAGCCACCATTTTAAGGCTGTCTGATTGTGATTGGATCACCGGAGAAGTTAATTCCTGGTGTAAGCAGGCTCTGTGCCCTGTTCTTGGAAAAGTCTGATCTTTCATCAAAGCCACTGACACTACTGTAGCCTTTTGTTGAGTAGCCCAACATGGGAATTGATGCAGTCTGATGACACAACTTCCTAATTTTATCATATCGTGTTCAGATGGGAAGACCAAATGGTATTTCAGTGTATGTTTGAGTGTGTGACGTCTCTTGGTGGTGTAACGATGATTGTGGTCAAGAAGTTGGTCAGAGATTGGCTAAGTACCTCTATTGACTTATTTGGGGTAGCTTAGTAATCCTGGTCAGTAATTGGCTGCACCCCATGTCTTTAGGCTGAAGGACTGTGAAGCTTAAAGTTTAAATAACCACAAATACCTCACATATTAATTGTTATCGTCATTAACTGTTACTAGTTGAAACCTATCGGGCCATAACTTTGTGACATTTGCCTTCAATTCAAAGTAATAAATTAGCAATGTGCCAAATAGTTACAGTAAAGCTGACATCTACACTGATTACACAAAATATGGAGCAGAAGTTAAGAAAACGTTGAAAAAAATTAAAAATACTACAGGTACTCAGGTGTGTGGATAAAAGTTATTTAATTAACTTTGTACAACTCTGAAAATGACATCCAATTAAGAGCAGTATAAAAGCAGGCACCAAGGCCGGCAATGCACCATATATTCATGTCTTGTCTTGCGTCTTGTTAAAATCCTTAAGTGTGTGGTGTCACCATGACTCAATGACCGCTCCACAATCTGGAATACTAAACATGGCTAATATTTAGCTGGCTAGCTAGCTAGCTAGATACTTAATTGATACCTAGGAAAATTCAAAATATCCAGTAGAAGATTACAAAGATGTACATGAAATAAAAAATATTGTTTAAAAATGCAAGGACATAAATATGTTATTTCTAAATGGAAACCTACTAACAGTTGAGGAAAAACAAATGTTCTGAAGCTGTGTTGTTTATATATGTAGCAATGTTTTAAGGGGGGGTGCAATGACAAAATAGCAGACTCAAACTTGGAGATGGAGACTGAAATGGCTTCAGATCATGACTACTGTGCAGCCCCTTAAACAAAAGCAAGGGTAAGTAATTTGGCTGATGAGAATAGAGCTCTACATTGTCATATTAGGGAGCTACAACAGCAACTGAAGTCCTCACACTTTGCCCGGGTTTAGGAGCGCTTGTCTTAATCAGATGAGGACAGGCAAGGTTTGTGTCCAACAAGAAGTCCATGGCATTTTGGAATTTCATTAACCTACTGTAATCCACAGTAGCGTATAGCCCAGGGGTGGGCAAACTTTTTGATTCGTGGGCCACATTGGGTTCTAACATTTGACAAAGGTGCCAGACAAGGAGCAGATGGATGGAGTGCTTTGGTAACTATCAGGGTATCATTCGTTCATTCCATATCCGTTTTAGAATCCAAAATCGGGAAACGGATAACAACTTGGTATTCAATTTTTCGTTTTCAAATCAAAAATCAGAAAACACGTAACGGTCTATTTTTCGCTGTTTCGATTTTGTTTTGATCTTAAAATTAGAATACGAGAGAATGGAATTATACTGGGAATTTTAATCCGTGTATGGTTCGTTCTTTCGTTATTCTGTTTCAAAACAAAATCTAAAAAACGAAAAAACTGACTTGTTTTTTCTGTTTTTCTGTTTTAAAACCAAATCGGAAAAACGGAATTACAGAAAAACGCGGTTTTTAAACGATTAAAACGTTTAACGGGCCGCATGTGGCCCCCGGGCTGTAGTTTGCCCATGCCTGGTCTGACCCATGAGACCACTTCATCATTTTTTTTTATAAACTTTGAACTTTAAGCCACATTTAGGGACAACATAATACCCATTAAAGTAAGATTAACAAGATGGCAGGAATATCTGCATCTAAAGTAATTTGGGAAAGGGGAAAATTATACTCAGGTTTTTTGAATGAAACCAGTGTATTTATATACAATAACAATAACTCATAACTAACCAAGAACTTAAAAATAGACTAATACTTGGTAACTTCTTGTACAAAGACCAAGTGTAGTTAAGAAATACTTTGTCTGCTTGAGTGACATTAGCTCTGGTTTTGTGTTTTTAAAAAATAAGATCAAGAAATGATCTGAAAAGAAATAATCCTCCTTCTCTCTTATAACTCTAGCAACTGCAGGATTCTTATAAATTCATTTTACAAGAAGGTCCTTCTCCTGGCAGAAAACATAAATTCACACTACTGCTTTTCGGTGCAGTCCAGCTAACTCTCCACGTTAGAGTGCTTCTACTCCACCTGCCCAAATGGGGGTTCCTCCATCGGATCAAAAACTGTTTCATCTAGAGAGGATCTGAGTCATGGAGGATCTGGATGGATGGCAAATCCTGATGGCCAGTAATTGTATTTTTAATGTGAGCACATTTCTGAATAGCTACAGGCTCCAGTGCCAACCCCCTCTTCATCAAGGCAGTGCATGGAACCTGGAGGAGGTGAGCCTCATCTTCCTCAGGCTGTGCCACATTGCACTGTCACCCTGTTCCTTCATGACCATCTTGATAGACCTTGAAAGTGATGTTAAGCAAAATTACATTTAGGTGTTGTTGGTGCATGCAGACAAAGGGACATATGGTTGAGTCCAGTTTGTGGCCATCTCGTGGCAGGGGTGGTAAAGGGGTTGCACCTGGCACAGAGTGCTGGTATGAAATAGGGCTGTCTTCTTGAACGGTCCCAACGGCTGAATCAACTGCTTAAGGAAAGAGTGGTAATGAGATGATCAATGTCCTCTGTGAAGTCCTAGTATGCCTCACTGATCTTTAGGACAGATTGGAAAAAAAAGATACAATAGTTCTCAAAAGTAATCTGACAGTGACTGCAGAATAGCAGTAGCAGATATGGTAATGATGGGCTTGATTTGTCTTGACTGAGCTTTCTAACCCTTGTGTTGTTTTAACATTCTGTATACTTCAGTCAACAATTGCCCACCTCCATCGCACCTCAAATACAAAGCAGCTTAATTGGGCAGGTCCTGGAGGCATCTTGTGAAAAACAGGGCCATCTCACCAGTAAGCACCCTCATTTACACTCAAGAAAGCGAAAATAGAAATACATCACGGAGTGAATTGTTGACATTTTTTTTTTTTTTTAATGACAACTTGCGAAAATATACAGAGGCTTTGTACCTTCTCACTACATTACATTAGAGCCCTGCTGTGGACTCCCTAATTGAAAAGGGTCATCGTCTTGCCGCTTTAGTAATGGTGTCAATTAGCCCAGGCCTGGTCCTCACGAACCAAACCTAGCTAACCTGTGACTGTTGACCCTCTCAGTCGTTTAATCCCATTAATGGTGATCAGGGAATCTCTCTAACTCCATCTCTAGAAACAAGTTCTCAGTTTTGCTGGGGTTTAGTTATTAAAGGATGTTACTGCAGAGAAATGGCAGGTCTTAATTTTCCTCTTTTGACATCTAATGGGGAAATAAAAGAAGATCCTCTGTTTCAGGTGTCAGGTGATTTTTTTTTTTGTAATCTGCTACTTTGCACGTTAGACCCAGTTCTGTCACAGGTTAATTACGCATGATCACAATGAGTAGTGAAGTCTAGTACAGTGCATCAATGGTTAAAATTTGATAATATATCATCTTTATCCTATCCTTTGACAGAATTAAACTGTGACACTAGCTTGGAAATGTTGATTGCTAACAGTACCTGTTCTGCACCAATAATTAAAGGCTTAAAAAGTATTAAGTTTTTATTTTAGATGGCCGTAGGTGTCTTTATTACCTCTGCCAAGGAGGTTATGTTTTTGGGAGAGTTTGTCTGTCTGTTTCTTTGTCTGTGAACAACATAACTCAAAAAGTAACAAACAGATCTTAAAGAAATTTTCAGGAAATGTTTAAAATGAAACAAGAAAAAAACATATCAAATGTTGGAGGTGACCTGAATCACCATCTGGGTCCAGGACTTTTTTTAAAGGATTCGTTATCATTATGAGATAGGGCTGTTTTCACCACATATGTATATAACTCCATGATAAATGGTCAGATTACTTTGCGAAAGAAAACAAGACAAGGTCACCATAATTTCTGACAGATGTAAAAGTATGATCTAGATACTGCCAATATTCTGGATACTAAGACCCAAAAGTATGAACAATGTACTGGGTCATCATAATTTTTAACACTGTCAGGTAATAAATTATGGTACGAACCTTCAACTAACATGAAATTGTTGCAGACAGTCTGCTGAAAGGGAGTATAACATTAAAGTAGGACTAAATTTTTGGTGACAATCACAATATTCTTGGCAGAGCTCTGCATTCTCTGAGTGCTTTTCTTGTATTTTCATTAAACCCCTTGATGCCTGTTGTAGCAAATTTGTGACATACCCTGTCAGGTCTTGATGCAGCTGAAATTACCTTTGTATGTCATTATTACATATTGATTCATACTCTACAAAAACCAAAGATCATATTAGATCTACTGTGTCACAATATATTGGTCAGGGGATGAACTTCTCATGTCTTTTTTATATAATATATAATATAACTTAGTTATACCCAGAGTCAGAACCAAACATGGAGAGGCAGCATTCAGCCTCTGTGCTCCAAATAAACAGAACAAACTGCCAGAAAATATCAGGTCTGCTGAAAAGCTCAGCTTCTCTAAATCCAGGTTGAAGACTCACCTTTTTACAGCTGTCTTTTATTAGAGCATTTTAACAATTCATTTTAATAACTTTTTTTTAAATTGCACAAATTTGCAACTCTGCACTGGGACTTTTATCTTAAAATCTGTTTTAGCTATTTTAATTTATTTTGTTTTATTGTATCTTATTATTTAAAATCTACTTTTGAACTGAATTTTAGTTGTTTTATTTTAATAAGCTCCGTAAAGCACTTTGAATTGCCTTGCTGAAATGTGCTATATAAATAAACTTGCCTTGTCTATTGCGTTTACTATACTCAAAATTTACAATCTCTACTTAATTCAACATCTTTAAGATTGCAGAAACACATTTTTTTTTAAATATAAATGTTCATTAATTCAGGCACTGAGGGGTTAACCACCACTTTCAAATATACTCACTAATGGAGAAGCAGTAAAATAATGTTTTTTTGATTCATCATTTTTAAAATACCAAGCAGACTTGACAAAGCTTATGCCACCCTGTAAAAGGCGGTGTCCAAATCTTTACTAGTTGACTTGAACTTCCACGTGATTGTTATTTTCTTCATTTTTGTTGTTTTGACTGCTCCAACACGCAGTCAGTCTGCTCACCTTTACAGGAGGTTGTGATGTGTGTGTGTGTGTGTGTGTGTGTGTGTGTGTGTGTGTGTGTGTGTGTGTGTGTGTGTGTGTGTGTGTGTGTGTGTGTGTGTGTGTGTGTGTGTGAAAGCGTTGGTGTTAAAAGCAGATGACATCCTGACATTGGCAGAGGAGGTGTTTGACAGCTCCCAGGCCCCAGTGTGTTCTCCTGACTTTCCTCTCACCTTAATCCAAACTGAAAAGACGACACATTCTGGAAACACAAATTCAGTGACTTGAGTGCTGCCTCCATCGCCAGCAGGGAATTAGGAATGAGATGAGTCAACTGTTTCTCTTCAGCACTCCCTGCAACCGTGGGCATGTCTGTCTGCCACCACTACGGACACGTAGGTCGAGAATGATATCATTGGATAGAAAGCTAACAGACTGATGGAAGATCAATATAGAAAAAATTTCCAGACTGGCAGAGCTGGAACACCAGTATCTCTGCATATTAGCAACATCAGTGTTGTCTCAGTTTTCTGCTGCCCTGATTTGCTTGCACTCCTGGCTGACCCCTGACTGTGAGGATATGCTTCTATGTCTTGCTAAGAGTAATCAGGTTAAAAACTGAATGTTTTAGTTCTTTTGATACATTCTGTAATTTGGCCCACTCTCCATATGACTGTGTCCACAGAGAACACTTCAATCTGCTGTCAGGTTCAACACATCAAACAGTTTGTATGGCTCAATACATTGTGTAGTTATGCATCATTTTAAAGCATACGCATTATGTTAACTAAATATTTTGTCTACTATTCCACTAAGATTGTATGGATTCGCATCCCTTGTTTAATTGTTTTGCTGATCAATAATGACAAATAATAATGTGTCTCTTCGCTCTTTGGCACTTGATTATCAATCTTGTGTGGAAACCTGGTAGAAACTGGTACAGACTTGGGTGCAGGTACATCTTATAGGCTGGGGGTTAAAATAGTAAGTCCCTGAATAGTCAGTCAGTCAGTCAGTCAGTCAGTCAGTCAGTCAGTCAGCCTAACTCACAAAATTTACAGATTGGGAGTGACATGTTATGGTAAAATAAAAGAAGAACTTTTCCAAGCTGGAGATTGACTCCACTGTAACAGAAGTCAAGAGAAATGAAGCCATACTTGACAGGCTGTAAAACAGCATTTAAGACAGTCTAGAAGGAAATCACCGCAACAGTCAACAGCACAGGTGAGACAAACTGAACTCTGGTTGAATTTTTATCATTCGATTTATAGATCTTTCTCCGAAACCTTAAGTCATTTGGCTGTAATGTGTTTCTTCTAGACTTCTACATTTATTTACTGTTTAAAAATAAATAAGTAAAAAGTAATCAAACCCAAAGATCCTGAACAAAAAAAAACAAACAAACAACCAAAAAATCAGACCCCAGCCTGAACTAACCCATTTCACCCACACACAGATTAATTTTGCTGTACCTCCCTCCACTTTAATTTATAATTTGAGCACATGCATGTAGACCAGGCTTGGGATTGAGATTACTCCCCACCCATGTCCAGATCGATGCATTTCCGACTTTTTGTTAATGACACATTTGATAAATGATGGCCTCAGTGTGTATTCCTAAGCCATCATTTTTTCCAGTTTTATTTTGTTGTACTTTGTGAAAAATAATTAGGTTTACTTTCTATTTTTCCCTTGTCCTTTGTGATTGCACGTCCCACCTTGATTGTCAACATCATAGACTGTATATAGAGTGGACAGCATGACCCTGCCATTTACCATTGTATGGTTTTGAAGCCAAAATTCCCCTGTCACAGGCATAGCAATTGAAGCAGTTGTGCAGCCAGAGTCTGTGTAGTAGAGTCTGTGAGGGATTCTGGGAGAATCTGAGTGGAGCTGGGTGACAAAAATAACATTTTTTTTTCTTTCGAGAGTCTAATCACTTCTTGACTCTACCGCTTGACATTATTAAACGTAACGTAAAACCTTGTTTTTAACCTCTTATAACTGATGAAGACAAAACTTTTCAGAAAAACAGAGGACGTGAATACAAGGCAGCCAAATGGTATCTTCAAATCACCACAACAATCGTACATGAGCCCACAAATGAGTACACCTAATTTCTATGAAGTGTATTAATTCTTTAAAGTTTGACCACAGCCCATCTGGAATGACTGGAGAGTCCAATTTTCTGACCTGTATCATCGCCAGTCACCAGGAGGAGCACTTTTCATGGCTACCTCACTTCGAGCTGAACAAGATGACGTCCATTTTTTTTTACAGTCTATGACCAACACCTGTGGCTTGTTCTCACACCTATGTTCCGTTACTCGTTATCCATTGTCAAATTAGCATCTTTTTTCCTGCCTTCAGCATCAGTTTGTCATCACACTTTTGCATGTCCCTTGTAGTTTCCCCGGTGATTATTTCTGGTTTTTGTCTGTTTTTAATTTTTATTTTTTCAGAGAAAGTTTGTATTTGTTCAACACAGTTTAGATTATGTTGGACATCTTGTTTTCCTTTTTTTTTACCCTGTTTAAACAATCTGTTTCCATCATCTGTTCCATGTCGACACTTGGGTATGCACCTTTTAGTTTTGTGATCAGCTGTGACAGTATAACCCCTTTGTGATTCACCCCCTTGGCACAACAAGGACTTTCATATTGGTTGAGATAGAGAAACAGATCAGAGCTCCGTGTGCACAATCCCCCCTTGTAATCTAAGCCTAAAGTAGTATAACTGAGAGATGATATAAGTCAGCCCTAAATATAAGCTTTATCAAAATAATGATTTCGAGTCTACTTTTAAACCATGTAGACACACTGAATGTAAAAGGCAACATAAGGAGCACAAAACCTTTGCTGATTCTTGTAGTTTTATAATGATATAATTTTATTATGTACTCTTTACAGACTTCTTTTCTGCAGAGTAAAACTTTACTCTCATAAAGGATTAAGGTCTTCACACCATATAATCAGGCCAATGGGATTACCACTTAACCTTTTTGCAAAACGCAGTGAGTATTAGGTTAGGTGTCAGCCGGGTTAACACTTTTCACCTTGGTTTACAGTGATGACCCTCTATGGCGTTATAATCCAGGCTTCAAAGGTTTGATCAGAGTA